>NC_137898.1:52723598-53138602 GCF_963455335.1 Martes martes
ACCATAAAGAAGAAACCAGTCGTTACCAGATGAGGGGGATGGGTAAAACAGGTGATGGGAATTAAGAATACTTGTCATTGTGAGCCGCAGGTAATGTATGAAGTGTTAAATCACTATACTGTACACTTGAAATTAACATAACACTGTGAACTATACTAGAATTAAAATTGTACTAAATGATATTTAATCACTTAGATGGGGGCTCTTGGGCATGAAATGAAATATCTGATGACAGTATCATATGTGAATTTTAGAAGTGCTTTATTTAAAACAACTTAAAAATAATGTTTTCTAAGACTTTGCCACTTAAAATCTGGTACACATCAGCAGCACTAGCATTACCCGGGAGCTCAGCAGAAATACAGACTCTCAGGTCCTGTATTGGCCCTACAAACATGGATCTATATTTTATTAACATCCGCAAATGCTCTGCAACTGCTCTGGAATGCTAAAATTATTCAAAAGGTAGCGTTCATCATGATAGAAACAGCATGTTAGAGAGAAACATAATTCTTGAATAAAACTGTTAAAAATGTGCCACCAAGACAAGAAATTCATAAATATATTATTTTATGTAAGTACTTATAAATACACATGAGTCTAAGCCAATCAATCAATATTATGAGTACGTATTTGTCTATTTGGGAATGCTTGTCTATTGGGGTATATATGGTAAGTTTTACAGGGTTAAAGGGGAAAAGGAAGAAATAGAAACCTTAATGAAAGAATAAGAAAGCATGAGAAAGGAAGACAAAAACTTGAAAAAGAACCAAGTGGAAACCAAAACAAAAAATGCAACGCTGTAGTTTCACGTGAAGTGGACAGATTAAAGAACAGACAAGAGGATTATGGGAGTGGGGGTGGGAGAGAATGTGGAGAATGAAGCAGAGGCAACAAAGACAAAACCGCTATGGACTTCTCACAGTTGAAAACTTGCGTCCTCTCATTTTGAAGACATAGACTGCGCCCCCAAAAGGATACAAGTCAAAACACACCCACCCTAGAAATCACATGGTAAAACTCAAGAACACCAAAGATAAAGAAGACACTTAAAAGCAACTAGAGCACGGCACCTGGGTGGCTCAGTGGGTTAAGCCTCTGCCTTGAGGCCCAGGTCATGATCTCAGGGTCCTGGGATTGAGCCCCGCATCGGGGGCTCTGCTCAACCTCTCTCTCTGCCTGCCTCTCTGCCTACTTGTGACCTCTGTCTGTCAAATAAATAAAATCTTAGGAAAAAAAAAAAAAAGGCAACTAGAGGGACGCCCGGGTGGCTCAGTCGTTTGGGTCACTGCCTTTGGCTCAGGTCATGATCCCAGCTCCTGGGATCGGGTCCTGCATCGGGCTCCTTGCTGGGCAGGGAGCCTGCTTCCCTCTCTGCCTCTGTCTGCCACTCTGCCTGCTTGTGTGCTCTATTTCTCTCTCTCTCATTCTGACAAATAAATAAATAAATAAAATCTTAAAAAAAAAAAAAAGGCAACTAGAGATAAAAGGCAGATAGTCTACAGTTACCTTGTCAACAGACTTCTCGTGGGCAATAAATCCCAACAACCACAAAGTATCATTTACAACCTGTAACCTGCACGAGATAAGCTGGAACTCAAGATTAAGTGACGGTGACTCATGCAATTTATTCCTAATGGACTTTTTAAGGATCTCCTTCATGAAGAAGGAAACTGAACCAAGCAAGGTACGGCATGAAAAGAACCGATTATGTTGGAGCAGTTGTTAACATATTTTGTTAAGCAAAATAAACACTGTCAATTAAAAATCACAAGAATTTGGAGGATATGAATCAGGATGATGCTGGAATACTACACAAAAATAAAGTGGATGACAGGGCAGTGGTAGAAATCAAAACCTTCTAAGAGTCAGGTATTAATGAGGAAGATTTCCTCTTCTTTAAAGATATGTATCTTTAGGGGCGCCTGGGTGGCTCAGTGGGTTAAAGCCTCTGCCTTCGGCTCAGGTCATAATCTCAGGGTCCTGGGATCGAGCCCCACATCGGGCTTTCTGCTCAGCAGAGAGCCTGCTTCCCCCTCTCTCTCTGCCTGCCTCTCTGCCTACTTTTGATCTCTCTCTCTGTCAAATAAATAAATAAAATCTTTAAAAAAAAAAAAGATACTTATCTTCAGCCTTCATGGTCAGGAGACATGTTAAAAATATAAGTATGAGCATCAGATGACTAGAAATAGATATTTAACTTTCTAGCAAAGGTTAAAAACAACAATAGAGGCCAGCAAGACAAAGCCAAAAACAAGTTAAAAAAAAGTTAAAACAGAGAAATAATCCTTGAAACACCTGTAGAGCAGTTAAGTATAATAATTATAAATGTGTTGGGGTGCCTGGGTGGCTCAGTGGGTTAAGCCTCTGCCTTCGGCTCAGGTCCTGATCTCAGGGTCCTGGGATCAAGCCCCGCATCGGGCTCTCTGCTCAGCAGGGAGCCTGCTTCCCTCCTCCCCCTCTGCCTGCCTCTCTGCCTACTTGTGATCTCCCTCTCTGTCTGTCAAATAAAGAAATAAAATATTTAAAAATAATAATTATTATTATAATTATAAATGCATTAAACTCACCTATTTAAAGTAATAAATTTGAATAGAAATACATCCAATTCTTTGATGTTATTAAGAGAGACACACAAAAAATTATGACACTGAATGACTGAAATATAAAGTATTCAAAAAGATATAGCAAAGGACTCCATATATTAGGGCATTGGGTCAAACTATTGAAAAGTCACACACACACACACACACACAAAATCACTGGATGAAATTATAAAAACCAAAAAAAAATCATCTGAATGGTCCTGTAAAGAATAATTTAAATTGTCATCTGTTGAACAATTTGAGCCACAATTTAAATTTTTTTCCAAAGAAAGTATCATGCCCAATGTTTTTATCAGTTAGTCCTGTCAAATCTCCAAGAAGTGACTAATCCTACTCTGTGTTGCGGAAGTGAAGGAAGGGACTGCTCCCAGTATTCTCAGTAAGGAGAACCCACAAGCACAGCCTGTAGATTAGAACAGCACAACTCAGCAGCCCTGAGTGCCAAACAGGGAAATCCAGGCCTTTTCACAGATGCACCTGTACACATAAATTCTGAAAACCGAATCTATGGTAATTTAAAAAAAAAATGAAAAAGAAAAAAAGGTAGCACATTGTGACCATCAAACCTGGGAAATGGCAGATCAAGCAGACCTAAATAGGAAATAATAAATACAGCGGTGATTGACCAGGACAACAAAGGACTGAGACCTCTGCCCCCCAAAAGCTAGACTAGGCGCACTGTGTTCAAGCACATGTGAAGCACTTTTGTCCAAACTGGCCATAGATGTGTCAGAAGGACAAAAAGAAAAAAAAAGACAAGAAATAACAGGTGTTGGTGAGGATGTGGAGAAAAAGGAACCCTCATACACCATTGGTGGGAATATAAATTGTTGTAGTCACTGTGGAAAACAGTATGGAGTTTCCTCCAAAAATTGGAAATAGAGATACCATATGATCCAATAATTCCAGTATTGGGTGTTTACCGAAAGAAACAAAACTGCTAATTAAAAAAGACATACGCACCCCTGTGTTTATTGTAACATTATTTACAATAGTCAAGATACGGAAGCAACCCAAGGGTCCACGGAGAGATGAATGGATAAGGAAAATGTGATATATTAATATGACACGCAGCCATAAAAATGATGAGACCACGCCATTTGTGACAACATGGATGGACCTAGAGGATATTCTGCTAAGTGAAATAAATCAGACTGAGAAAGATAAATACCTTATGATTTCACTCATATGCGGAATCTAAACATACACACAAATGAATAAACAAACAAAGAGCAGAATCAGACCTATAAATACAGAGAACAAACTGATGGTTGCCAGGGGGAGGAAGGTGAGGGTGGGCAAAATGGGTGAAGGGGAGGGGGAGATACAGGCTTCTCTGTTACGGAATAGACAAGTCACCAGCATACCTAAAGGCATAGCATAAGGAATGTAGTCAATGATGCTGTAACAGAGATGTATGGGGACAGATGGTAGCTACACCCATGGAGAACGAAGCATTAGGTACAAACTTTTGAATCACTATGTTATACAGGTGAAACTAATGTAACATTGTGTGTCAGCTATTCAAATACATTCAATAATTTATTCAAATTAAAAAAAAAAAAGGTGACCATAGACTAGGCCACACAGGTAGTCTCAGTGTGAGACTCAAGAATCCTATTAGGGGGACCTATTCCTATCTCCCTATTTCCGTGGAAATGGAGGGTGGCTGCCACTGAGGCCACATTTGTGGCCTTGCCCCTGCCTCCCTTCACTCAACTTCTCCTCAAAGGAGGAACGCATCTTCTGACAGGAATACTGACAGAGGGACTCTCCTCTCCCCAGAGTTGCTCATCCACGGATACAAGCCCTGTCCTCCAGCAAAGCTTTCTCAGACCAGCTCTGGTCCACAAGGTGGAGGTCTGTCACTGGGGATTCAATTCCATTTCCTGTGTAAGTGTGTGTGTAGGATGTCTGGTATTCAAGATCCTGAGGGTGGTCTTCAGGTCAAGCTAACTTTCCTAATGGGTAAAACTAAGATAAAGCCACTACTTCTCTTTCCATCTGACCACTTTGTCTAGTCCTTAATTGGTTTTAAACCAAGGAAGGGACTAACAGGATGTTACTTAATGATTACCGTGGTAGATGAAATGATGACACCCCCCCGCCAAAATCCATGTCCTTAACCATGGAATCTATGAATATGCTACCTCACACTGCAAATGGGGCTTTATAGATGCAACTAAGGTGAAGAATTTTGAGACGGGGCAGTTATCCTGTATTGTTACTCACATGAGCCCTTAAATGAGAAGAGGGAGCCAGAAAACTGACTGGGTCAGAGGAACATGACCTGAGGACTCTACCTGCCACTGTGGGCTCTGCAGATGGAGGAAGGGGAAAGCGAGCCAAGGAAGGTGACAGCATTATAGCGGAAACAGGGCAGTCAGGGGCAGACTAGTTGTACAGAGAAAACCCTCCAAGAACACCCCAAAATTTAAAAACCCATGCACACACACTCTTTAATGCAACTGAACTGACAGAATTCTTAACCCCAAGAGAGCATTTGAGCTGGTGTTTGCCCTGTGCACCACTGCCAACTCCCTGATGGCCTATCACCTGGGCCACAGGCCACTTGAGGGGTACAGGGGACAAAGCTAGGGCCTGAGCACAGGGAGAGGTCAGGGGGAGAGCTCTGCAGAGTCAGGCTACAAAAAGGCACCACTTTCAGTCAACTAGAGAAGCCCACCCTGCAGAAGGACACTGGGTCTTGACTCTGGATTAAGAGTACATACAAAGAATTTGATGTTTTAAAACAATAAAAAAGGGGAAGGGATCAAGGAAGCACAGAAAGTGAGAGACAAGTTGACATCAGGAGTAAGTAGATAAACAGTCAAATGAATTGTCAAAATACATGTTTACAGACTAAGCCGGCCAGTTAAAAGACAGATATCGTTAACTTGGTTAAAAATTGAAAATGCATCTCTATCCCCATGGCGAAAAACTACACCTAAGACAAAGTCACACTGAAAGTCTGCGATTGAAAAAGGTTAGAAGAAGTATAATACCAAGAAGATAGTTACTAAAAGGAAGTTGGGACGGACTGATTAACATGAGACTAAACAGTCTTTAAGACAAAAAGCACTGGGGCACCTGGGCGGCTCAGTCGGTAAAGTGTCTGCCTTCTGCTCAGGTCCTAATGGGATGGAGTCCTGCATCGGGCTCCCTGCTCAGTGGGGAGCCTGCTTCTCCCTCTGCCTCTGCCTCTCCCTGCCCACTAGTGCTCTATCAGGCTTTCTCTCTCTCGAATAAATAAATAAAATCTTTTAAAAAGAGACAAAAAGCATTGCTAGAGACGCAGAGTGTAATTATATGATGATGAAAGCCTTCACCGGGAAGTCCTAATTCTAAATGTGTATTCATAAAATACAAAACACAGCTTCAAAATATAAGGCAAAATATTCAGAAAATATTCAAATCCACCACTTAGTAGAATATGGATTTCTAAGAAACTGATAAGCTCAAGCAGACCAAAAAAAAAAAAAAAATCAGTAATAGTAGCAAAGATTTAAACAAAGTGCATGTACCAAACAGAGGACATTGCACCTGATGACTGGGAGAAGGCACACACCTTCCAAGCATGTGTGGGAGAGTAGTGACAACTGACGGTGTTGTAGTCAAGGCCAGAAAGTAAGGATCAATAAATTCCAAAGGATACGTATTAGAGACCACTTAACCACAACACAATGAAGTTAGCAGCCAGGTGAAAATATCTATTACTGACTGGCTTTTTAATTTGTTTTTTAAAAGAGTACAAGTACATTTAAGTAAGTAAAAAAGAAAATGATAAAAACATTCAAATATGTTAAATACAAATACATAGTAAGTATAGCCACAGAATGCATATTTATCTATATTTATCTATAAATACTGTAGTGATTAATTTTATGTGCTAGCTTGGCTAGGCCACATACCCAGATATTGGATCAAATGTTATTCTAGATTTTTTTAAAAAAAGATTTTATCTATTTATTTGACAGAGAGAGACACAGCAAGAGAGGGAATACAAGCAGGGGGAGAGGGAGAGGGAGAAGCAGGCTTCCCGCCGAGCAGGGAGCCTGATACGAGGCTCGATCCCACGACGCTGGGATCACGACCTGAGTCACAGGCAGAGGCTTAACCCACTAAGCCACCCAGGCGCCCCTGTGAAGGTATTTTTTAGACAAGATTCACATTAAAGTCAGTACACTCTCATTAATGCAGGTGGCTTGCCATATGTGGGGGGCCTTGTCAAATCAGTGGAAGGCTGTAATAGGAAAGGAACGATCTCCCTGGAAGAAGGAATTCTGCCAGCAGATGACCTTCACATTGGAGCTGCAACACTGGCTCTTCCCCAGATCTCCAGCCTCCCGGCCTGGCCTATATAGGTTTTGGACTTGCTAGCTTCCATAATCATGTGAGCCAATTCCTTAAAATCAATCAATCAACCAATCTCTCAGATATTCTCTCTCTCTACACACACACACATTGGTTTTGTTTCTCTGGAGAACCTAGATAAATATACATATTTATCTATTTACTATCTTATTTACATAATAAATAATATATACAAACATGTCACTCACATATAATGGAGACTGATCAGCAAAGGCAAAAGTCAGTTCTTTGAAAATAATAATCAAAAAGATAACTCTGGCAAGCAGTACCTGGGTGGCTCAGTTGGTTAAGTGACCAGCTCTTGACTTTGGCTCAGGTCATGATCTCAGAGTTGTAAGACTGAGCCCTACACATTGGCCCCATACTGGGCATGGAGCCTGCTTAAGCTTCTGCCTTTCACTAGGGTCATGATCTCAGAGTCTTGGGATTGAGCCCTGCATCAGGCTCTCTGCTCGGCAGAGAGCCTGCTTCCCCCTCCCCCTCTGCCTGCCTCTCTGCCTACTTATGATCTCTCTCTCTCTGTCAAATAAATAAATAAAATCTAAAAAAAAAAAAAAAAAAAGATCTTCTCTCTCTCAAAATAAATAAATAAATACATAAATAAATAAATAAATTTAAAAAAAATAACTCTGGCAAGACAAAAAATAAAGGGTACAATTAAGCAATATTAGGAATATAAACAGAGACATAACAAGTGTAGCAGATCTTTAAAAAATATGATAGCTAGGGTACCTGGGGTGGCTCAGGTTAAGCGACTGGCTCTTAATTTCACCTCAGGTCATGATCTCAGGGTCCTGAGACCAAGCCCCAAGAGACCTCCGCGCTCAGCATGGAATCTGCTTGAGATTTTCTCGCTCCCTCTGCCCCTCCCCCTACTCAGGAACATGCACATGTGAGCATGTGCTCTGTCAAATAAATAAATAAATAAATCTATCTTTAAAAAATATATATATATGATAGCCATGTTTATGTTAACAAAATTAAGACTCTGGGGCACCTGGGTGTCTCAGTGGGTTAAGCATCTGACTCTCGGTTGGCTCAGGTCATGAGCTCAGGGTTGTGAGGCGGAGCCCTTATCCAACTCCCTCTTGGTCATGGAATCCCCTTCAGATTCCTTCCTTCTTCCTCTCCCTCCCCCTCAGCTCCTCTCCCCACTTGCACATGCACTGGCATGCTTGCACGCATGTGCATGCTTGCTCTCTCAAATAAATAAATAAGATCTATAAAAAAAACCCCAAGAAACAAAATTAAAGATCTCAGTAAAATGTACAAATGTTTAGATAGATATAACTTGCCAAAACTCCACTGAGAATTAAAACCACTGTTTATAACCATGGTTTAGAACCATGAAGAAAAGAAAATGTTTCAAGAAGAAAACACCAGGTCCACTTGGTTTTGTAAGGTCGGTTCCTATACCCACAACTATAGCAAGTCGGTTCCTATACCCACAACTATAGCAAGTACGGAAGGAAGAAGTAATAATGCCAGTTTTACTCAAACTCCTTCAGAGAATGGAAAATGAGGCCACGCAGCCCAGCTGTGGAGGAAAACTCCAGCGGTGAGAGGAAAACTCAAAATGAAGGCTGTCGAACAGTGCTTGCCGCCCTGGGCCACTTTGATCTTGTTACATAAAGATTAGTCTCTGATACCTCAGCCCACTGGACACCTCCAAACCTCCCCTCTGACTGTCCCCGGGTCAGAATCGGAGCCCAGCACTCTCAACCTGAATCCTGAATGGGAAACAGGCCGGTTTCAGTTCTGCCCCTCCCTTACCGATGACCACTGGGTGCTGACCCGGCTCAGAGAGGGCCTGGACAAGGCCAGTTAACGGATCATGTTCCCAGCATGGACTAATCAGCAGCCTTTAATGCCACAGCTGAAGTCATTCAATAGCCAAGGCGAATAATCTCAGTCTTGACCAGAACTTTCTCTGCCCCCAACCTAAATCTTTAAAAACAACAACAACAAAAAAACCCAACCCAGACACCAATCAGAGTTAGCAGAAAGGCCCAGAGCAACCTCTTTTTTTAACAGGTTCCTTTTGATTATTCCTCACCGGTGGGTACAGCCTGCAGATGACTGTCTGCGTGACCTCCCGCTAGTGAAGAGGGATGCATGGTCCTCTGTGTCCTGACCACGGGATTCTCTGGTGCTATCACAGAAATGGCCTTACAGAGCAGCCACTGAACCTGTTAGCCCACAAATTAAGCCTCACGCAAAATGAGAAGATGTGGCAGTCGCTCTGGGTTACCCAGAGGATGTACTTAAGCAATATATAGTTCAGTTGCAATTGTCAAGAGTGTAATTCAATTATGGTATGATCCAGGCCAAACCGCAGGGATTAATCAGGAGCAAGAGCAAAGGTTAACATCCTGCTGGAAGCAACAACGGTCTTCTGTACGAGGAACAAATCATTCTGACAAGGGGGCTGGGATCTTTAAGTCACCTCTTTCCAACTTTCTGGCATAGAATTTTGAGGTGCCAATCAAGTACAATCATACCCAGGAAACCCTCATTCAGCTTTCAAGAATTCAGCCTTAAGAGGAGTTTCATCTCCTAGTCATGTTTCTGCTTGCAAGGTCTTTCTTCTCCTCACACCTCCAGAGCCACTGGAAGCCTGAAGATAAGGGCCACCATAACACCTTTTATCCCCCCTTAAAGACTTAATTACAGAAATCTTGATATCACATGCCCTACATGTACTCTTTCTGGAAAGAGTTTCAGAAAGTGGAACTGAGCCTATCATAGTACAGAGTAATTAATAAAGGGAAACCCTGATTCTGTACTGTTATAACTATGAACCATCATTACTGAAGGAACGGTGTGCATTTTAGGAGGATTCTGTGTTGTTTTTGTGTAAATGATTGCTACCAGGGTGTGCAGGGAGCCTGTAAAAATTCCTTCCATTTGAAATAAGTGGTAATTGTGTCTTCAGAAAGTGAAAGAATACAGCCCTTGGGTACTTCTTTGAGCACCTTAACAGATGCAGAAGCAATTGTGTTTTGGTAGTTTGGCACCACTGGACATCATTCAAATTAACACAAGGATAGAAATGCAAAAAGGATGATGTAAATGTTCACCTAAAAATGTCATCTCCCTGGGATTGGTGGCATCGTGATGTGGTGATGCAGTTTTTAAACCTTTTCTTGGCTGCCACCCTTTTGGCAAAGGAACCCTTACTTGGAAGTCTGATGTGTAACACAGACAAGAGCGAAGTCACTCTGGCTAGGGGATTGGGAGCAAGAAGAGAACTTGACCCCGCTCTCAGTTAACTCTTCTCTACAGATGGCTCCACAGAGCCCCTAGGGCTCTCTCTCTTACACATCATCATAAAACCAATGCAGGCAGGAAAGCAGCCCTGAAGGGACTCAGATGCCCTAGACTCAAAATTTTGACATTTACCAGCACTGTGACCTTGGGTGGTAAAAATCATGTCAGTACTAATCTCAACCAAACAAATAGTAACTTACACCAACTGAGCACTTCCTATGTGCCTTATCTGCATTAATTTAATCCTCTCAATAATATTAGATAGGTACGAATACCATTATTTTATATATGAGAAAACTGAGCTCAGATAGGGATTAAACAGTCTGCCTAAACATCCCACAGCCAGTCCTAAGTGACGGAGCTGGGATTCAAGCCCCAACAGTCCACACTAACAACCACAAAAACTCTTAAGCTCTTTGGTCCAGTTTGGCCCAAACACCTTGAATATGAGGAGGGTATTAATAATCTTGCAGAAGAGTATCCTGCACAAAGACATTCAATAATTATCATTCTTGGGCTCCTAGATGGCTCAGCTGGTTTAGCATCTGCCTTCAGCTCAGATCATGATCCCAGGGTTCTGGGATCCAGTCCTGCACCGGGCCCCCTCAGCGGGGAGTCTGTTTCTCCCTCTACCCCTCCCCCAACTCGTGCTCTCTCTTTCTCTCTCTCAAATAAATAAATAAAGTCTTTAAAAAAATTATCATTCTTGTCATCATAAATGGTGTGGAACGTATACCTTCCAGACACTCACTAATTACCTCAATGTTCAGTTATCTGCCAAACAGCTCCTGTCAAATGTCTGTGTGAGACAATTACTACTTGAGAGATGGTTCACAGGATATGCCAATCACCAAATCTTCAGACAAAACTAGTAATTGGTGAGCCCAGAAGAATCAGTGAAAGGCACCAGAGAAAAGAATAAATGAAGTTCAGTGCACGGCCAGAGAAGACACTGTAGAAACAAATAGCTGGAGCCTAACCAATGAGAAGGAGAGCCTGTTCACAAAGGCAGATGCAGTGTGTATGTGACAGTACTTATTGAACACCTAATATGTGCTTGCAGACCTACTGAGGTGCTAGAGATGGAGCAGCAAAGCCTTGGTCCTGGTGGAACTTAAAATCTGGTGCGAGAGGCCGACGATACACAAAGAGACAAATGGGAATGTAATAGGTCAGGTGGTGATCAGTGCTGTAAAAAAATATAAACAGGATATGAGGACAGAGTGATGGGGGGATGATAATTAGGGAGGGTCAGGTTAGACCTTTCTGATGGGAAAACATTGTGTGGCAGAGATCAGATAGAAGGGTATCTGGAGGACAGCATTCCAGCAAAGGGGGCAGCAAGCACAAAGGTCTGGAGACAGTTGTTGTGCAGGCTTAAGCAAGATAAGTCAGGAGGAAAGTGGTAGGAGGTGTGACCATAAAGGCGGCCAAAGGCCAGGCTGGGGTCTGAAAGTGCTGGCTCCATTGAGGACTTCAGATTTTATCCTGTGATGGCAAGCCACTGATGAGCTTTGGAGAGAGGAATACTGTGATTTGATGTACATTTCAAAGATCGCTCTGCCGCTCTGTGGAAGACAGCCTGTAGAGGGCCAGAACATGGCAGAGACCACTCAGAAGACTATGCATGAATCTTGCAGCCCCGCGTCAGTCTAGCAAGCCATGCACAAGCCTTACTCAATGAAAGACACAAAACTCAAATGGGATGGGTGAGATGAGGTCTGGAATAAATAAGAACTCTACCATGTCCCTAGAGAGGATGCAACATAATAAAGATTTCTTTCAATCTCTTGTTACTTTATCAAAAGCTAACATTTTAGAGTGCTTAGTATGTGCCAGGCACTGTTCTTGGCACCTTATGTGTATAAACACAGCAATCCTCTAAGGTGGGTACTATTATTATTCCCATTTTAAATATGAGAAAACTGAAGCCTGGTTAGGTAAACAGCTTGCTGTAGAGCTAGGATTTGAGCCAAGCAGCCTGGCTGCAGGGGACCCAAAAAACACAAGGAATCTTCAACACACAATCCCACCCCCACCCAGACACCAACACCCAGAACCTTCAGTGAGTCAGATTCTCTCTGCAGAGTAGAAGCAACAGCAAATACCTGGCAAGGAGCAATATCAGGTACCCACACACACATCCTGGGCTTTAGCCACACTCAGCCTAAGCCCCTGTCCCCAGCCTCCTCCAGCTGAAGCTCCACACGAAGAAGAGCAAAGTCCCAAAGAAGCATGTCCGGCATGTTAAATCAGGCCACTGACTTGTTGCTGGGTCAGGGGCAGAAAGAGGACCTGGGATTTTCGGGAAAGATCTCCAATGACAGGTTTATTCTAATCAATACGGTCTTGGACTACCCCTATGGAAGAGTTAAAGAGTCCAAACAGCTCACTGGCAGCCTTTTTCCAATTAACCAGTTTTGCTGGGTCTTTTCTAGGGAGTATTCCTAACTGGCAAATGTGAATGTTAAGTCAGTTATGATAGGTTTAAGATACAATATGGCATAAAGAGCATTCTCTCTCTCTTTTTTCTTTTTAAGATTTATTTACTGAAGAGAGAGAGAGATCAGGAGCAGGAGGGGCAGAGGGAGAGGGAAAGAGAGAATCCTCAGGCAGACTCCCTACTGAGTGCAGAGCTTGACATGGGGCTGGATCCCAGGGTCCTGGGATCCAGCCCCATGTCAAGCTCCCTGTTTAGAGGGGAGTCTGCTTCTCTCTCTCCCTCTGCCCCTCCCCTTACTCACACGTGATCTCTCTCTCTCTCACACATAATCTTAAGAAAAAAAAAGATGCTTAACCTACTAAGCCACCCAGGCGCCCCAAGAACAATCTTTAGGTGATGAGGTGATTCGACACCACATGACCTCCTGAGTCCCAAACACACTGGAGACCAGCTGGGGAAGGGAGCTGACACAGGCACTCCGGTAGCAAAGTCGCCACTTTTGAGTTTTGCTTTAGCTCGACTGTGATAAGCCATCATGTGCTCTGGCCAGTTCACAGTAAAAGTGATCTTAT
Source organism: Martes martes (assembly GCF_963455335.1). Taxonomy (NCBI): domain Eukaryota; kingdom Metazoa; phylum Chordata; class Mammalia; order Carnivora; family Mustelidae; genus Martes; species Martes martes. The sequence continues at coordinate 52,736,864 of NC_137898.1, forward strand.
TCCAGCCAAACTGCCGTAGAGCCAGGACCCACGTCGTGTCGCAGTTCAAGACCCGCCACCGTGCGTGCACCCTCGCTGTCTCCATAGACCTAACCTCACCCCAGGCATCAAAAACTTCCATGAGCCCGAACTCCTACACAAACAGATGGCATGCACAATGAAACACAACATCTACCGAGGGGCTTCTCGCTGTGCCAGGAAGGAAGGTCAGAGGACAGAAAACGGTTTCTCTAGGATGGGGGGTGAGCTGTGAGTCGTGAGGGCTCCCTGCGCATACCTGCGATGATCCCGTCCATTTGCTCCAGAGCGGCTTCCAGCACGTGGCTGGCATCGGAAGCCATGACTCCTTGCCCCTCGGTCTCCTCCTTCTCCTACTGGAGATGCAAGCACAGAACAAAGGAAAAGTTAGAGAGGTCCACGGGATACCTGCAAGACGGCAAGCCCTCCTTCATCATCATGCCGCATACCCTCACAAGGATCCTAGCATGGAACCCCCCGATTCTGCCAACCCTAGAACCTTGCCCTCCTGGCACAAGTGCTCTGTCTCCATGAACCTTTAGCATGCGATCCCACTCACTTCTGAAATTAAGAGACTCAGTTAGAGTCCCAGGTTCCAGAAGCTGCGGGGGGGAGCCTGGGGGAGCTGAGGGAGTGTGGGGGGTGAGGGGGTGGGAGCATCCCTGTGAGTCAGGGAAAGTGACCCCAGAGGACATTCCCTGCGGTAGCGGGGATCACCACAGTCTCCGCAGGCACCAAGCTATCTCCCGGCTGCCCTAGACTGGCACCTGTAACGCTTTTGTTGGGTAGTTGTGATCTGGGATGAGACCTCCATGACCACTTTCGATTCTCAGATTGTCAAAAGGGCCTGGCCTCAGAAGGCTGCCAGCACAGTGTCATGGGGAGAGTTCTGTCCCAGGAACCTGGAGCCCTTCTTCTTACCATTTTAGTTCTACTCTACCCAACACCATGCAGGGTGCAGCATCCCATCTCCTCAGGACTGAAGAGCATCTCCAAGGACACCCAGTGCAGCCACCACCCCACCACCCACCGAGTCTCCCATCTAATGGGGAAGATGGCAGTTGTGCCATCTCTGGTCAACTCTGCCTCTGTGAAAGGGTTTTCAGCTGAACTGCCTTCCTGCAGCCTCTTCTCATTTTTCTTGCTTCCCACCCATTCCCTGGCTGGTAGGGAGAGACTGACAATAGTATTTGCAATCCCTACCTAGTTCATGTCTATAAACTGAAGGCAGGAGTTGTTTGTTCCTTTAGCAAAAGCCGTGCATGTGCCCAATGGGCATAAGCACTATGGAGAACAGAAGCTGGGCTCCTCTACCCCAGGATGGCACGGGTCAGGAAACAGGGGGTCCTGAGCCTCTCTGCTCATGTTCCCTGTAGATATGGACTTTCAAAGAGAAGAAAGTAAAGTGAGCAGACACAGAAAAATGGCTTTGGAGATGGTGCGGATGATGATTTTAGGACCACGAAGAACCACAGGGGACTGTCCCAGGCAGCAGCAGTTCAAACAGTCTGGGTTCAAACACTGCTCTGCCATTTGCTATGTGATCTCTGAGCCTCAGTATCCTCATCTGTAAAATGGGTATAATATCAGCACTTGCATCACCAGGTTGATGTGATGACTAAATGAGGAATTACTATTTCATAGAAAATATTAATACATTCCCTTACAGATAGGAAGTGCTCAATATAAGCTAGCTGTTTTCCTTTTCGTTTCTGAAGTGAGGCAATAATCTCAGGATGTATTTGTGCCAAGAGAGCTCACTGGAGGAGACTTTAAACTCAGTGGGGTAGGCTCAGGGAGGAAGAACCCAGGTAAGTCCAAGAGGCTGGTTCCCCTGGGCATGGCAAAGAGAGATAACCAACGATGTGGTGTAAAGGGGGAGGGCAATGATTCATAGGAGCAAAGGCCAAGAAAGGTTCGGGAACAGGCACTGGGCTTCAGTAGGCCAAGAACCATTGCACAATCAACTCGGGAATGAGAATGGGAGCTTGCAGAGAGGGTGGGAGCTTAATGGGCACCTCAGGGCTGTGGCAGGAACCAGGCAAGGCTTCAGCAAGGAATAGAGCTGCCCCTGCTGAGAACAGCAGCCAGAACAGCTGGAGATCCCAAATGCAGTGTGCAGATCTCAGAGCCTGAACACAAGCAAGCTTGGGGGCAGGACGGGAGTGGGGAGAAAGGAGAGGGAGCAGGAAACAGGAAGGGGGGGGCGGGAATGGGTAGCAGAAGCAGGACAATAATCAGCACATTCCCACCTGTTCAGAGATACTGAAGGTCTGAAATACTTCCCTCTAAGGACTTCCTACTACTTTGAAAGAAAAATCAAACTGCTTACTCCCCGGGACCTATGAAACAGGCAGTGTAGGAATCCGGCCAGGCCAATCCCATGCTGCTCACCGCACTGCTCACATTCCAGCAGCATTGGTCTCCTGTCTGCTCTGAAACACTCCAAGACCTCCTCTGTAACTTTCCACCTGCCATCTCCTCAGCCCTGAGCACGCTTTCCCAGCTCTCTGCATGGCTGGTTTCTTCTCATCTTCCAGGTTTCAGTCCCATGTGTCTTCTAGAAAGGACTTCCTTGAACACCTCCACCTCGAGCAGCCCCTGTGAAGCGCAGCAATTCTAAAGTATCTCGTCCATATACTTGCTTTCTTGCCAACTGGACTTGCTCACTCTCCCCATGGAGGCAGCAGGACTCTGTCTGCCCTGTTCACCCCTATGTGTCCCGTGCCTAGCAGAGTGTCCAGCATGCGGAAGCTTATGAGTGGATCCTTATGAGTAAATGGGTAGGTACATTCCACCAACATTCCCTGAACCCTGTGCCCTCAAGGACCAGGCAGTCTAGTGAAGGCAAAAGTATAAACAAAGAATTATGACGCAATATGGATATATGCTGACTGAGGCAGGTGTGCAGCTTCCCTGGGTCTTGAGGGATGAGTAGAAGCTTTCTCAGAAGATAAGGGGGAGAAATGCTATTCCAGGCAGAGGGGGTGGAAAAGTAGAGAAGCATGTAAGGGCAGGATGGAGTTGGCAAATATCAAAATGGCTGACGAGATTCTACTGAGGCAGCCAGGTGCTCGTGATGAGTCAAAACCTTCCGTAGAATTCACGTAAGTGTGATAAGAGTAGGGAATGAGAAGAGCTTGGGAATCACACCACCATGTCAGGGGTCTAGATGCCAGTACACAATACCTCAAGTGGCCTCAGATGTCAACATGACAGGTTTTTGAGAAGAAAGGTCTCCTATTTCAGCAGACAGGCCCCACGGGGGGCCTTACTACCAGGGTGACAGGGAGAGGACAGCTGGAAGGTACCCGGCCCAGAGGGCCCAGGCCATGTCCCCCTGCAACAGAAGGACCATAAAAGGAGGCCAATGGCCTTCTGCCCAGTGATGAGTTTGTACTTGGCGAATAGCAAGTTGGGTGGACCCGTGGGAGTGGTGTGAAGTGAAACGTGAGTCAAAGGTGTATCATATATACATCCCTGGAGCCTGAGCGGTAGGGTGGGAGCACTCAGAAGCCAGAACCTGTTTAGGGTAGCTGACAAGCTCAGTTCCAGACCTGCTGGGTCTGAGGTGATGGCAGGACACGTGGGTAAGAAGGGGCCCCACCAGCCACTGTCATAGGGCAGCTGTGAGGTGTCAGTGGTGTGGGGGACAGAGAGACCTTGGAAGGGCCAAACATGTCATCAGTGTGAGGCGTCCAGCCCCCATCTGTGAGTACAGACACTCTCATCAGAACAGGGGAGCCACACGGCTGCCAATCATTCCCAGCCTGGCAGCTAGTGACTACTGTCGAGGTTAAAGTTCCTATCCGTAACACATGACGGGACAATCAGGGCCCTCAAGAACTTGGGGCCTCAGAGGCAAACATGTCAGACGGCAGCATTCAGTGTCTGTTCATCCCTGCGGGGACGCAGCACCTCCCTTGAGAGCCTGGGTTCATCAGGGATGTGAGGCTTAAGTGCATAAAGCTCCAGAAGGCGGACACCTGGATGCTTCTGGAGAGAAGCGAGGTAAGAGGCGACAACCCAAAGCGGCTGGGAGAGAGTCACATTCTGGGGAAAACTCCCAAGGCCCAAGGGAAAAGCAGGGCAAGCTCTAAGCAGGTGGTGGGGAGCAGAAGTGAAATCACGTTCTCTACCAATGACAGGAGACCCAATCAGGGGCGTGACACAGCATGGACGCCAGGGAAAGAGACAGTGTGCCCAGGGGACACTGCGGCATCCCAGAAGGAGAGCAGCAGGCAGAGGATGACAGTGTTCTTAATGACCTCAGTACAGTGACAGGTGTTCTAGTGGCCACAACCAGTTCTCATCCTCTCTGGACACCTGGACTATTCACAGGGCCCTGCCCTGGATGGTGGAGGAGCAGACAGATTTCTCTCACCAAGAGATCAGCTTTAGCTACAAAGAAGAGGTGGGAAAGGTTAAGAAAATGTGTAGCCTGTGTACCGTTCACCCTTCCCTTCAGCCACAGGCCTCTCCAGATGCTGCCATCCTCCTATCTGTGACAGTGTCCCACTAACACAGAACCTGACCCTCTCTGCTACCAGCAGCGAGAAAATTGGCTGTACTGCAGCCGATATGGGACAGCCATGTTTTTGGAATGACAGTGTCTGGTGACAGATGTCACAGCCCCCCGAACTGCACTACATAAAGGCCAGCTGGGCTCCTGGACTTTGATCACGGTGCAGGATTAGGGGTTCTGAAGTTTAGAAAGTGAGCCACAATTAGCCACCCATTATCTGGTGCACTCTCAGGCCAGCGGTAATTTAGATATTGCATTAGCAGTAACTGTAGATTAAGATAAGTCTTGGGCAAGTAACCTTGACTTATCCCACCCAAGCTGAAGTGCAAGCTTCCATTCTATTTTATAAAGTACTTTTCTCTCAGTAAAAGTGGTTAGAGCTGCAAGTGTTTCAGGCAGGCTGCCCATGGCCCAGACAAAGGAAGGAATCAGGAACAGATCCAGAGTCGCTGGTATCCGTACTCCTCCAACCAAGGTCTGTATGCCATGGGCACAGCTGAGTCAGAGCTGGGACCTGACTCTTCGGTAGCTGTACCCAGGTGGAGGGGTGGGGGAGGACAGTGTCCCCCCAAGTAGAAGGCAAGGCTTAGGGAAGGAATCCTCAGCCAAGAACCTACCACCACCAAACTTAAGACTCATCACACACACGTCCTCCTTCCCCACACGGCCACCAAGTGGTAAAGCAGCATCATCGTATCACAACCAACCAAAGCCTTTTCCCCACAATTTATAGGTTACCCAGAAACCAGAGCTGTTTTTAAGTGGTTATTTTAAGAAATACCTCTTGCTATCCTTATGCTTGGGAGACAGCTTCTTAACAGGGTACAGGGAATTTATCATTTTGGGATAAGAGAGCAAGAAACCATTTTCAGTATTTAAAAAAATAGGAAGATGGAAGAAGACATACAAGGGAAATTGATGGCCAACATTCTCAATCACATCCCATATCAACTAATAACACCTTTATTTTCAGAGCACAGAGAGGAAAGAACATAGGTTTCATAGCCACAGTCTCAAGTTAAAACACATGCTCTACAGTATAATGGCTGTGGGTCTCTAGACAAGTTATTGAACAACCCTCTCAGACTCAGTGGTCTCATCTATAAACTCGCATTGTTACCAGTGAAAGCAAACAAGATCGACCTCAGGGAAATACAGCAGACGGAACTAAACATCTAATTTAGCTATCCACAGCAACAACAGTAGAAGAATTTATTTTGAAAGCCATAAGCCCACAAGGACACAGAGAAGTGACAGGAGACATAAGGTCAATGGCTCTGTAACAATGTAAAAGGGCAGCTGGTCCATGTTAGAGAGCTTCCCAAAGCTCAGGGAGAGATTTCTCCAGGAACACGAAATTCACAAGACACCTCATGCATGAGAACACGCAGAGGGATTTATATAATTAGTAAGGAATTTGTTTAATTCACTGATAAGAAAACAGAAAACCAAGGAAGTGACCAAAGAACTGCATGGAAACCAAAAAGCAAAAGTAACCCCAGACCTTATCTAACCCAAAGTGCGCGGACAGCACCGTGGAGATGGATCAGGCTGGTGGGCAATGGGGGTAGGGCTGGAAAGACAGCCAGGATTCCTCACCTCCTAGAGTGCGAGCTCAGAAGTCACTAGATAATGACAACTGAAAAAAAAAACAAAAAAAACAAAAAAACAAAGCAGCAGAATGAGCATCATTTCAGCAATATGGATAAAAATACTCAAAACTGTAAGAGGAAGAGCAATGGGGATGGGTAGGCAGGGAGACAACAGTTGTTTTAACAAATCATGTACAATCATTTGACTGTTTAAATTGTGCAGATAATCCTAGTGATCAAAATAAAAACAATCAAAATGACTTAAAAAGGTAATATGCGTGGTGTGCCTGGCACAGAGGAGAGACTCGGTGCGTGCTCCTTCCTCCTCTCCCGCAAGTGTCTGTAGCTACTCGCTAGTTTATCCACCGCTAACTCACATAATCCCACACACCACTTGGGGACTCTCCCACTTTGCCCATGAGCAAAAAATTAGGCATCTTGGCTGAAGACACACACCATCCTTCCACTTTACCTCTGAGACAGGAACCCAGTAGAGGGTTTTGAACACAGGAGGGTCTATGATACCTTTACAAAAAGGAACACTTTGGCTGAAAATGGACAGGGGTGGTCAGGGGTACAGTGCACTCGTGAACACAGGAAAACCAGGTGAGAGATGAAGGTAGCTTGGACCAGAATGATGGTGGTAAATGTTCTAAGTCTTGATATAGGTTGAAGACAAAGCTAGCAAGCTATACTGACAGAGTGGACATGGGAGAAAGGAGTCAGAATGACCATGAGCTTTTTGTCTTGAGTCTCCAGGAGACTGGGAGGGCTGCAGAAGCAACTGGAGGGAAAAGGGGATCAGGAGATTGGTTTTGGAAATGTTCAGTTTAAGATGCCTAAGGTTTGGGGGGTGCTGGGGTGTGCCTGGGTGACTCAGTCAGTTAAGCATCTGCCTTCAGCTCAGGTCATGATCCCAGGGTCCTGGGATTGAGTCTACTTCTCCCTCTCCCTCTGCCCTGCCTAACACGCCACCTCCCCCCCCCCACCCCACTCTCTCTCAAATAAATAAATTAAATCCTTAAAAAAAAAAAAAGATGCCTAAGGGGACACCTAGAAAGATATGCTTAGTAAGGCATTTGGAACTATGAGTCTGATGTTTGGAGGTAAGTCTGGCTGGAGAGAATTTGGGAGCCTTCTACATAGAGATGGGATTTAAAACAACTGTATGAAATAACCTAAGCAGTGTGCGGGGTGGGGTGGGGGGAAGAGGGGAAGGAAGAAAGGAAGGAAGGGAGGATGGGAGGGAGGGAGGGAAGGAGAAAGGAAAAGCAAGAGGCCCCAGAACTCTTTGGAACACTTCAACAAAGCCATCAGGGAGAAGAACCAACAAAGGGGACAGAGGAGAACAGCCAGGTGAACTGAGAAAGTGCTGTCCTAGAAATTACACAGAGGTTTCGGGATGGAGAGTATGCAATCAGGAGAGCCAAGGTCCGCTGAGTCAGACCAGAGACGGTCTCTCTCCCAGTACTCGCTGCAGGGGTGATCTCACCTGCTCCTACGGCCTCACCTGTCCCTGCATTACCTCACCCTAGACTCCCACAAGTGCCTTCTACCTGGCTGCCGCCTCCAGACAGCCCTGTCCATCCACCCTGCACTAAAGTGTCACCTGACTCAGTGGTCCTCAAACACTGGTGCTCATCACAGTCACCGGACAACAACACAAGCATAGAGGTCCAGCCTCACTGAAGCAGAAGACGACCTGACGTTTGTATCCTGCCTAGCTCCTGGGGTGACTCTGATACTGAATGAAGCTGAAGAGCCGGAGAGAGAAGGCAAACACAGCTCCGACCAGGCACTCTGCTTAGAAAGTCTCCGGGGCTCAGCATCAGCCTCTAGAATTCATGCCTTTTGCCACGTGGACTCAACTTCCTGGATTGCAACTTTAACTTCCATCACACCCCTCGGGCCAACCTCTGCCCAAACCAAATGTCTTCTCATCAGTGGACAGACTGTAGTTAGTTGACTGTACCAGTTGCTTTCCTGCTTTTCACCCAAGCCAGTAGCTTTCCTCGCTAAATTCCCACCTTCTCTTCTAGCCAGTTCTTCCAGGAAACCAAACTTGATCCTGCCTACCTAAATGTGACCTCCCCATCTATTTTTCTTTTTAGGAAAGGGAGGAAAGAGGCAGAGCAGAGCCATCTCCCCTGAAACTCTTTCTGTGTGTCTCAGCCCCCTGAGGGCACCCCCAGGGCATCCCCATTCTGTAAGCCCTGAGGACATTTATACAAATTCACTGATAAAACTATTCATTGTCAGTGGGAAACCAAAGCCTGACAGACAGGTGTGCCCCTGACCCATACTTGATACCCACTTCCCTCTCCACACCCTCACACTTGGCAGGCCCCAAAAGATGATCTTCTCCAATATGCTCCCCACCCACCATGGTGATGCCCCACCACAGCCGCCAAGCCGGAACCCTGGGAGTCATGCCGGGCCTTCCCGCCTCGCATCCACATCCAGGGGGATCTCCGCACCCAGCAAAGTCTCCCTCTCACATCCCTCTCTTCTCCTGCCCTGCTTCAGGCCATATCATCTCCCACTGGAATGCTAACAATGGCTTCCTGACTGTCTTTCCTGCCTACAGCCTCACTCCCACACCCACCTCCTGCTCCGCCCTGCAGCCAAGTGCACGGGGCTGTTCCACAAACCTCACCGAGGCACTCCAGCCTTGTATGACTGCTCACCCAGCTCGTACTCCAGACAGAAAGTGAAGGACCCATGAGGTAGTCAGGAGCAGGCACTCTCGTCAGGCTGCATTTGGACCCACATTCCTCCCGTCATGGGCTATGTCCTTGGCCCAGTTCCTTAACCTCACTCAGCTTCATTTTCCCTATTTATAAAGCGCAGGTGAAAACACACATATTCTGGGATTACGGGGACTCGGTGAGATAATGCAGGCAGAAGTCCTCTGCACATAGCTGGCTGGGAGTTCACAATCACAGCAGCAATAACTCTCTCAGCCACACTTGGCCCCTTCCGGAGCACTAACCATTTCACCGCACCTGATTTTGCTGTAAGGCCCCTTCAACATGCAACATTTTAGCCCATGACCCCAATTCCCGCTCCTCGTCCAAGGCCCAATCCCAGCGTCATGATTCTAGGGATCCCCTCCCATCCCCCACATGGAAGTGACTGCTCTCTCCCCCCCTCCATGCCCATGACAGACTTCCCTCACAGCACGTGGAACTCTCTAGAGCACTGGCCACTTATGTGTGAGACTCCTTTGTCTCAGTGGTAAGCTCTTTGCAGGCAGGGCAGTGTCTCTGAAGCCTGGGGCTCAGCTCCACTTCATGTGTGTGAAGGGACAGACAGAACCACACAGTGCCTGGGGGAGGCAGCTGAAGCTGACCAGGGGCAAAACTCCTCTCCATCTGTGGTTCTTAAAACAAGTTATTTGCTTCCAAAATACAATGGGACAGGCATAGGATGGACATTCCCCTTCCACAAAGGAGAACATGGATGAAACAAAGAGGTCGCTGGTCTAAAGTGGAGGTTGAGAGGCTTCCATGGGTGCCAGGGGCCCTGAAAGGCCCAAGGCCTGAGGTTCTGTCCAGTCTGGAGGTCTCTGCCCTCAAAGGGAAGGGCCTGATGAGGAGGAAAACCACCCCGGCAGGGCCCACAGACACCATCTCTGCAGCAGGCCTGAAGGACAAGGCCACAGAGGTTGACTTTCCATCAGGACAGGCGGGGGGGATGTCAGAACGCAGAGCAGTGGAGCAGGACAGGGGTCAGGGAGCTGAGAAAGCCGCTCTCGGAATTGCTGATGGCTTGGAGCGAATATCTGAGTCTGATAAAAGGGAAGAGGTGGGGCCTGGATTTCTTCTTCTAGGGAACAGAAGCTTAAGCAGCCTCAGGAAAATCCGCCCAGGAGAGACTAGAAAGCCTCCGAAGGTGAAAAAGCCACTGACCTTGTGGCGGTGGAATCACAGTGTCAGTCACTTCTGATACCAAACATCCGTCTGGTGTTTGACGCTTTGGGCTGCGACCATGTTTTCCACACACAGGCTTCTCACTGCCACCTAAAACACCCCAGGTCAGGCGGCTCGGTTTGGTCAGCCAGGAAAGCTGAGACTGGGAGGCGGAGATGGACCAGAACAGCCTGAAGGGCCCGGAGCCCAGGCAGAGGCTGGTGGTGCCAGGGCCAGTGGGGGGCGAAGGCAGTATTTCCTGCTTACCGTCTTTCTTCCCCACAGTGCCAGGTTAGTGAGCTGTGGGCGCTGGGCATTCCCACCCCTCCCCGCTGGACAAGTTCCAAAAGATCCCTAAGAACATTTGTGGTGGAGCCCAGCTCCACGGAACCCACTGGAAGGAGTCCTTTTTCTTTCTGGCTCTTCCACTGAAAACCTAGCCCAAGCCCTGTCACGTGTCACTGCTCCTCCACCGAGCTTGTCTGGCACAGCCAAACCCAGATGCTTCTACTTAGGCTCAAGCCCTCCTTCCCAAACCACAGCCCTTCACATAAGGCTCCACGACCCCAAACAGCCCTTCCACCAACACGCAATCCTAGGAGGGGACTCAGTCACACAGTTCAACACCCTCCTCAGAAGAATGCAACAAATAGCATCGGGGCAGACAACCTCACCTCCGGGTGCCCTGAGGCCGGACTTCCTCCCAGCTCAGCTGTCCCTCAGACTCAGGCCAACATCCTCTCTCCTGCTCGCAAGGGCAAGCTTCTTCAGAGAAACACCACCCTCAAAGACATGAGCGTGAGACACCGCGAGCCCAGCCCACAAGGAGGAGCACGGGGTCTGGCCAGGAAACGGGTGTGAGCCAGCCTGAGGTTGTCATGGCTCACGCCCAAACAGCACATTGGACCTTCTGGGCTTCAGGAGCACCGAAGAGCTGACGTTGGGTTCCCATCCAGGTCTCTGCTTAATATTTTTAAACACTTGCTTCCCCTTCCTCTGACTGTTCTCACCTCCCATTTCTGCTCTTGACATTCTGCCTCCCAGCTGGTCCTTTTCCCCAATTTAAGGGCTTACTGTGTTGAAGAGGCCACAGCAATGTCAGTGACTGAGGCCATTGTAATCTCAGTGACCAAGGCCATGGGCCTCAACCCAGGCCTGCTGAGGAAAGGCTGGGCAGATTTCAGAAGACAAGAAAGGCAGGTACTCCAGCGGGGAGACGGATCAAGGAGCGGGGCAGGCAGGCCAGAATCTGTGCCTTTGGGAAGAGGGAGCTGGGGAGCCAGACAGTGTCCAGGGTACAGAGCATCACCAAGCCCCCACCAAGGTGCCTCTTACCACTGTGCTTATGACAAGCCCATCTGCATCTTCACTATGGTGGGGGCTCACTACAGCCACTTAGAGAACTTGGGATGGAAGGTTCTTTCCCTTCCTTCCGTGAGTCTCAGAAACAGGAAGTCTAAGGAACGGACATAAATGAGTGTCCCCTTTCAGGCTGGGATATGAAGGACCACGCCTCAGCTACACTACCACACCAGCCAGAAGATCTCACTGCCTGCCCCGCAGCCCACCACCAGCCTCGAGCCAGCCAATGATGGCACGCTACCTTGCACCCTGGTTTCTGCCTGTGCGTAAACACTGCTGGCTACAGGGGCTCACAGAGGGTTTCCCCGGGCCGACAGAAGCAGCAGCTCCTGTGAAAATACTTTGTCCTCATTCCCTCATTTAATCTTCCTGGCCATCGTGCGATGGATAGATTATAATTATCAGGCCCATTTTACAAAAGAGGAGCCGAGATGCAAAGATGTTAAGATACTGCCTGAGGTCACATGGTGGCTGACAGGCCTTCTGTGGAGTCCCGTCTGTCTGTCAGCCAGGTCCCTGCTTGCTCGCCCCACCACACCATCTCACCCTGCAGATCTGCTCCGAGTAGTGAAGGCTGTGAGATGGGAAGCTGGTCTCCATGTCCAAACAGACAGGGCTCAGGGCACTGGGGCTAAGTGACTACTACTTCTGCCCTTCACCTAGTATCTTCATGGGGACTGTGTGCACTGCCCTGAACCCCCTCAACTCTGTTACAAGATCCTATTTTGAAAAAGACAACACAGAACAGAAAACAGTTGTCATAAAAATGCATGATCCATTAAAATCAACACATACATAGATTAATTTATCCATTTAACAAATACTATTTGTACCCATTATCTGTAAGACCCTGTGGTAGATGCTAAGAGGAAATTAATGAATGTTATTGATCTACCAAGGGCCCAAACTCCTTCATCTTTCATCCGCGTTAATTAGAATGTAAACGTTGCCTGTAGAACTCTATCTAGGTCCAAACGGCAGAGCCAACAAAATTTGGCTTTAACCAACTTCGGCTTCAGAAATGCATAAAATAATGGTCTAATTTTAAACTGGTCATGGTACTCCTTTGAGAGAAGAAAAACATCATTTCCCTGAAATTCCCATTATCTCTAAAATTAAGTTCGGATGGCAATTCAGTGCTAATGTCAACTTGACAATGTCACTAGCTCAACAGGCAAGTCACAGGTAAAATCTTCCATGGAAGTGACTTGCGAAGAGAAGCTGAGCTTCAAAAATCGACCATTTGCTGATCATTTTGTGGATACTAAGGCTCAATGTGACATGCACTCACTCAAGCGGATGGACAGTCAAAGGGAAGCTGCTAGGTGCCTGGCACCATGGAGGCCCCGGGGATTCCAGAAAGACACATGTGTGCAACAACACAGCACTCAGTGCCCCCCGGGAGGGAGGGAAGCTGAGCACGCTCAGAGCAAGGGAGCAGGAGGAAGGAGTGACGAGTGCAGTGTGGGTGACCCCAGAAAGCGTCTGAGAGGGCAGTATGCAGAAATGCAAAAGAAGAAAGGAGTGTAAGTACCCTAAGGTATGCTGGGAGCAGGTGTGTGCACGCATGCATGTTGTGTGTGTGTGTACACACTCATGTATACCTATAGCTTGGCATGACCAGAGAACTGGGAAAGAGTGAGAGCAAATGAGGTTAGGACCAGTTTATGAGGGGTCCCTCACCTCACCCCTCCTAGAACTTGGCCTTTACACATCAGGCAATGGGAGTCACCGCCAGGAAGCCTCCCATCCTTTTCCAGCAATAATGGAGCAGGATGCAAGGACCTTCTCCCTGAGAAGAACCAGGCCATGGCAGCCTGTCCCCTCCACTGACTACCTCAGGAGCCCTCCCACACCCTCTCCTGACTCCATTTCTCCTTCAGCACCCCGTCATTCTGGACAGCAGGATGGGGCCCTGCCACAGGTCAGCAATCAGCACACAGGACCATCTCCTGACACCCACCCAGCTACCTCCCCAGCTCAGAGCACCTCTGAGACATGACTCACCCCCATCTCCCCCTGCCTGGGGAGGGAGATCTTTAATCTGGCACGCCCTTCCTACCAGACTCCCCTCAGCGCACTACCACATCTTTTACTGGTGAGAAACAGAATCCCTCACTTCCCCTTCTCTCCTCCTCAGACTTCCCCTAATCAAGCCCCACGAGAGGCCCAGCCTCTCCATGGTTCCCTCTCTAAACTTAATCTGCCTCTCTCCCCTCTCCCATTCCTTCCTCCTGACCCACACCAACATTAAAGCCTCTGCTCTCCTAAAACACTTCCTTCGGGTACCATCTCATGCTTCTCCTTGGCTTTCCTGATAAAGCACTCACCTCCTGTTCTCTCTGGTACCTCCTGCCATGAGGTCACTGCTGTGCCCTGCTGCGGCCCCTCCCCCCGCCAAGCCACGTGCACTCTCACTCCTGTGACAGGCATCAGGGGATTTCTTTCCCTGGCTTCTCAACCATACCCACGCCCCCCCCCCCGCCCCGCCCGTACTCTTCCTAGGGCATTTGGGACAAAACACTCTATGGGTTCTTCCAGGTTCTCCCCCTTCACTAAATGTCCTATGTCTCAGCCTCACTCACTGCCCCTGGGCTGGATTCTGCGCTCAGCTCTCTTCCTGTTTCTTCTGCAGTTGCTCCCTGGGCAAGCCGTATTTCATCTCCATGTTCGGCACTAGTTAACACTAGACTACCTTTGTAAGCTCCAGACTGAAGTATTCAAATGTTCCTCAGCTTTCTGGCCATTTCTAAGTAGCCCCAGAGATGCAGCACAATCAGAAACTCTCTTAGCGGGGTCCTCTCTCCATGGGGTAGCTCCTGGTCTGCTTGATCTGCACACCCCACATTCCCCTGGGACCCTCCCTGGCTTTTCCACAGCAGACTGGTGCCAGTGGATTGCTCCAGGCAGGGAGCTCCATCTCCCCCCAACCCCCCAGCTACCCAGCCTATATCCAGGTATCAGAATCTTGGCCTTGGAGGGCCTCCTCTCACCTGAGCCATACTTGGCCTCTCCCACAGCAATCCAAACTCCTGAGTCTGGCATCCAAGGCACCGGTTAGCTGACCCCAAACTGTCCTGGACACATGATGGTAATAATAATGGCTGCCACTTCATAAACACCCGTTCTGCCCTGAGCTAAGCATGGATAGGTGTCTCCGACCTCAATATTCATAACTGCTGTTATCCAAATTTTAGAGAAAAGGAAACTGGAGCTTGCAGAGGTTAAGCAACTGGTCAAATCCCACATCCTGGAAGCAGTGGAGATGGGCCTGAACCCAGGCAGTTCAACTCCAAGGTCAAGTTCTTACCACTCTGCAGCCCTTCCTCACTGAGCTGGCCACTTCCAACTGCATTCTTCTGACTTCCTGACACTCCAGCCATAGGAGAGCATTCTCCTTCTGCTGTGACTTTTTCACACTGTCCCTCAAGCTAAAGGTCCCTTCTCAAAAAAAAAAAAAAAAAAAAAAGAATAAATAAAGTAAAATAAAAATAAAGTTCCCTTCTCCAGTCTCTGTCCATCAAAACTCATTCAAGGCGATTCTCCTTTCTCCAAGACAGCATTCCCACTCCCACCTGTCCAAGTGCACCTCTGCTGGCTCACAACCCATGCTTACACTTCCACCTAGGTTCTTTCCTGTTGCCATGGAGACATGCAATAGGGGCTGACATTCTCCTTCTTTGACCTTGCCTCCTGGGGGCAGCTAAGTACCTGACAGAGGGAATGGGGAAGGAACTCAGCACCTGTGGCTCAGCCCCACCCTTCCCACTCTTTTTCCAGAGTGGCCTTGCCCCAGGGATGTGGCCTGTCCCCAGCAGGAGGCGGTCATCTACGTCTCTGACCCAGGTGGATATGCTAACTGAGGAAAGGGACGCACTGGGAACCCTACTGACCTTTATGAGCCCCACAACTGGTATCTTTGTCTGTCTGACTCCTGGTCTTATTTTTCATCTGGTGCCAAACCCAGAGGGCATTTAAGTAGTCCAAACAACTACCAAACACCCAATAACCTGGGTCACTCTCAGTGAAGGATGAAGTAGCACTGGCCATAGGACTGGTCGGTGCTGGTCTGTAGGGCACACTGGTGACTGGTGCACCATCTCGTCACTAGCAAGGAGGCCCCATAGCAGCTTGGGGAAACACCCCTACCATTCACACAGTACCCTCTGTCTGGGAGCCCAGCTCCTCAGCAACCTGTAGACAACCCTGTAGCATCCTTCAGTGAGCAGATAAGGAGGGTGTCCAACCCTGCCAACTGCCCTCCCGAACTGTCCACACCTCACCTGTCCCCTCGAAGACAGAACCTTACCCACTGATAAGAACTGCTAGCAGTGTGCTTCCTCAGCCTGGAACACAAAGAAAGCTGCCCTCACTTCCCTTCTCACAACAGAGAACACACACACGTGTGCACAACTTTACCTCCGAGGAGGGAAAAATGGACGTAAAGTCATTTCAATGCCTCAACCTGATGACAGAGTCAGAGAAATGATTCCAACGTAGCCTCGGCTTGAATACATTCAAAAAGCTTCATTGCAAAAATTATCTCCTACAAGGGCACCTGGGTGGAACAATCAGGTAAGTGTCTGACTCTTGGTTTTGGCCAAGAGTCGTGATCTCAGGGTGGTGAGATCGAGCCCCATGTCGGGCTCTGCGCTAGCACAGAGTCTGAGATTATTTCTCTCTCTTTCTCCCTCTGCCCCTCCTGCTCGTGTGCACTCCCGCTCCCTCTCCCTCTCTCTCAAATAAATAAATCTTTTAAAAAAATTATCCCTTAGAAATATAACCAGCAAGGCCTTATTGTTGAAGCTGGTTGATGAGTAAGTTGATTCATTACACGGTTCCTTCTACTTTTGTGTATGTTTGAATTTTTTTTTATAACAAAGGGGCTTTTTGTTGCTGGTTGTTTTTTTAAAATCTAGCACTTAGGGACCTGAGCTTTTCCAGAGCAGGGCATGGGATTCTACCTTACCTTGCTGGGGACCAACAGAACCAGAACTGAGGTTTGAACCTAAATTCCTGGTGACAGAGATGCTGCCCTTTCCGCAGTGCCATTCAGGCTCCCTGAAGGACCTACCGCCTGACCAAATGCTCAGCCCACCCTCATTCAGACCCTCATCATCTCTCCCTCCCATTGCCAAAGCTGCCTCCTCTAGGCTTCCTGTTTCTGGTTGACTCTCCTTCAACCCATCTTTCCCAGAGCAGTCAGGATATGTTTCGTAATGCCGATGGCACTACTCCTCTGCTCCCAAACTCTCCATGGCTCCCCACTGCTTCAGGAACAAAGCTGTATTCCATAGCTCAGCTATCCAAGTCCTCCTGTGAGACTGACCTTCCCAGCTGCACTTCTAACCATGTTCTCAGTTCATCCCCCCGAGCCACTTCCTACTCCCTAAATACAGAAGGATTTCCCTGTGTTCTCTCTTTCCTGTGTGGGATGCTTTTCTCCAGCCATACTTTCAGATCTCACATATTCTAAGGCCTTTTCCACAGGCATCAACCCAAGGAAGCCTTTCCGGACACCATTACCCTGGGGCCTGAAGGTGCTGGGTGCTTCCCTTTCGTTCTGCCACACTTGGTACTCACTTTTATCATCCCACTTACGGCTCTGGTTATACAAATCCTCGGTATGTCTGTCTCCCCTTCAAAATTAAGATGCTTGAGAGCAGGGAGTATATGCTATTCACTTTTCTATCCTCAGAGCCCAGCAATGAACCTGACAAAGGCAGACACTCGGGATTCGTTGGCTGACACAAAATGTTAAGTGTGAACGCTGAGTGGCGGGCAAAGGGAGAAGGGTGCGAGAGAGAAAGAGAGACCTTGGCCAGTTTTCTGAATAAGGGTGGGGGGTTGTCTACAGCAGTCTCTCCCCTCTCACTCTCTCTACACATAAGGCCCCTCTCTTTGCAGCCTGACAATCAGAGGCTAGGAGGACTGGCTATGGTCGGCCCTGGCATGAGTGAGTGACAACTGATGAACTCAAGGATATTTCTACAGAAACAACGGGAGAAGAGGACATAACTTCCCCTAACAGATGATAAAACCAGGCATTTCTCCTTATTCTATTATTTTCGAATGCTAGGCAACAAGAAAAAAAAAACACATCTGAATTGGCGAGTTTTCTTGTCATCTAGAATGTTCAGGGGCCTGATAGCCTGTAGCCAGCTACCTCCTACGAGCCTCCCGAGCTGCCTGGGGAGGAATACAGACCCCAGAATTTGGCAGTCTCTGGATAAACATGAACTGGATTAATCAAAATTTATTCTGTATTTTGAACCTTCATTTCAACACTTGTCAAACAGTTTAATTTGGAATCAATGCAATAGTTTTCCTTTTGCATTAGACCAGTAGGAGACCAAAGAATTTTCCTGAAGTCAGGTTGTGTGTGTGCTGGCAACGAGAGCCTGGCTCTGGCCTCTGTCAGAGGAGAAGGGGGCTTCCTCTGCACGCCCAGGCTGGAAGGTATTAGTAGGGTATTAGCAGCTCTGTCTTCACTGGAGGGGGGAGGCCATGTGGGAGCCAGATGAAGATAGCACACAGAACCCACGGCTGCTAGAGAGCCCAGACAACCAGGGAACTGCCTAGCCTGGGCTTCATGGGGCTGAGCCTTTGCAAAAGGCCAGTCAAACTTCTCCACTGGCTGCCTCGAGCCTACCTGCCTCTCCCACTCCTTGGCAGGACCAGCAGCGAGTGCCTCTCCATCCCTCACTGCGCACGGAGGCTTGTTCACTGAGGATTCTGAGAAATACCCTGTTATAGGCCAAACTGTATCCCCCTCCTCAAATTTTATGTTGAAGTCTAACACCCAGGACCTTAGAATGTGACTGTATTTAGAAATAAGTTCTTTAAAGAGATAGCTAAATTAAAAAGAGGTCATGGGGTGGGCCCTAATCTAATCTGACTGGTATCCTTATAAGGACACAGACAGGTACAGCGGAAAGACCATGGGAGGACAAGGGAGGGGACCATTTATAAGCCAAAGGCAGGCCTCAGAAGAAACCAACCCTGCTGACACCCCGATCTTGGACTTGTAGCCTCCAGAACTGTGGGGGAACCAATTTCTGTTGTTTCCCCAGCCAGTCTGTGGAGCTTTGTTACGGCAGGGCCAGCGGGCTAGTGCATGCCCCAGTCTGATCCTGGCCGCACCAGCCTGTTGCAACAGGGCGGCCTCCTGTCCGGAGATGTGGGGCTCTGTTCCCATCTAGACCTGTTCCCTTCCCTCGCAGTCTGAGGAAGACTCTGCTTTGCATCTTCATACCTTAAACAACATCCAGGTATGGAGAGTCTCTAACAGTCCTTTATTTATCTTTTTGTAAGTCAGCCCTGTGTCAGGCCACACCCAGGGAGTGAGGCTACCAGCAAGGCCAGACTGGTACCTATAAGAAGGAAACCCTTCTTGACACCGTGGCCTGATCAGCTAGCTATCGAGCCTCATTCAAGGAGCCTAGCGCCCTGGGCCCAGCCGTCTTTGCCTCCACCCACTTCAACAACTCCAGCCTGTGACAAAGGGGGTAAGGAGGGGCAGAACCCCGCCCCTCAGCTCAGCTCACCCATCACAAGACATCTGCCACCAGGATTGCTTCCCTCCCCCGACAGCACTTAGGCCAGAGTGATTCAGGGACTTTCCCAAGAAAAGTGATCCAGGAATCCCCCATTTGCACACATAGTCTCTCAGACCAAGGGCAAGTTGGCTAGAGAATTACACTGCATTCGGGTCTCCCCTCTCTGGGGGCCCACAAGGTCTTCTAGACGTCTGTCAGTCTGATCCCAGGGGAGTGGGAGCATCCACAAGAGCTCCTGGGGGCCTCTCTCCATCTTCCACACTTCTTGTCCACAAAGCAGGGCTGTTCTCCCGGGGGAGATACCTGAGCAGGGCCTGAGACTCAGGGCAAAAGGTATAGAAAGGGGCCGCAGCAGGGGAAGGCAGCAAAACAGGAGTCCCCCCTCCAGACGCACCCCTGTTCTGAGCCCTGAACTCCTGCACTCCTTTCCTTACCCCCAAGGAGTGGAGCAGGAGGCAAGAGAAAGAGTCCAAGCTTTGCAGTCACATTGACTGGGGCTTAAATCCTGGCTCTGCTACTCACAGCTGGGTTAGTTTGGGCCTTGGGTAATATATATTAACCTCTCAGGTTACTGTGTAACGAAGATAATAATGTCTGCCTCACACTGGGCGGGTCAGAGGGTTAGCAGAGAGGACAGAGTAAACCAGCTGGCTGGGAGCCTGGCCCCGTAAACATGCAATGCTCACCTCTCCCCCTTAGAGAATATGGCCCTAACTGCAGTATTCCAAAAGATAGATTTAGCCAAGACCCCTGATCAGGCTCCAGCTGCTGGGATGAGGGGGGAAAAATATATGACACTGACTCCCTTTGAGAAGTTACCAAATCCCTCAGAGCCAGCCCCCCAGGTGGCAGCCCGGGGCTCCACACTCAGTGCCCCTGCTGTGGGCCTTCAGCGTCTGTCTGGCAGTATCTAAAAGGAAGGTCCAGGCCACCAGCTCTTCCAGGGCAGAAAGTTTCTACTGATCTGATCGTGCGCTTCCTTGTACAGCCCCCCCTCAGCCATTGCATCGGGGGCCCCTGGGCATCCCACTTAGGGACGGTGAGCAGGCATATGTTCACGGGCCACTGTGGGCAGGCACCTGGAAGAGAGCCGGAGAGCGGGGAGCCAGATCTGGGAGACCCCAAACACGAAGGCTACAGCTGAAGTCGGGCTCCAGGGGTCAGGGACAGGAAGGGCCATGTCCTGACCACATTCGTGGAGCAGGAAGCCCCTGGCCCTGGGCACTGGCATCAAGAGAGCCCCTTTAACTCAGAGGTGTCAGAGACAGAAGATGGTCAAGCTGTACTGGTGTCCCAGAGAGGCCCCACCATTGCTCCCAGTGGACATCACACTTCCGGGACACCTACAGCCAAGCAGGCAAATGCCCCTGGAGTCACTTGGGGAAGGTTTGCACACATGGCGGGTCACAGTGAAGCAACAAGAGGTGTGTCTCATGTAGCCTACAGAAACCTTGTCATGAATGCCATCCCTCATTCAACTGTCACAAGATTTATTTAAAATTCTCTGTCAAATACAAATATCCATGACAGTTGAGGACTGGATTTGTGGCCCTGGTGCAGCTCTTAACAGTTTTCAAATGGCTCCTGATTCACAGGGAGGATGCAGAGGGAGAGCTTTGTCTCACCTGCAGTCCCATTAACACAAGATCCCAAGTCACTGCAGCTCAGATATTACCCGAAGGGCACCCCAGCCTCCCTGAGGTGGTCTTCTCAGCTCTTGTCTCTGGGCTGAGGGGAAGCATCCCACTGGGCAGCTGGAAGGACCCCAGGTCCACCCTGAGGAAGCAGGGTGCAGCTGCCAGGGCCAGATCTGGGTTCTGAGCTCTGCTGCGGGGAGGAGGGGCGGCCGCGCTGAACACAGGATGGGGCTCTGGGCAGACCTGATCAGCAACACGGACTGGTTGGCTCTATGGCATACAAGGTAAGGAAGAACCCCAATTTCAGCGGGCAGCCACCACCAGTACCCACCTGCTCAGAGCCTGAACACGCCTGGTGGAAACAATGCTCTCCTTCACGCAGCACCCAGCCCCCACTCCATGCTCCTGCACGGGCAGGTTCCCTGCCTGCTTACTGAGCTGTGCTGGCCCCTCCTCTCCACCCACACCCCCACCTGGGTTCCTGCAGAGGCTCTTCTGACTCCCATCCCTCACCCCACCTTCCTTTCCAACCCACCCCAGAGTACCCCCTTGTTTAACATCCCTTTACTGCCGACACTCTGGGGTCCCCAGCCAGGCAGTCCGCATTGCTGATCAGGTCCCCAGCAGATGAGGTGGGCTGTAAGCAACCTGTTACTAATGACAGAGCAGCTAAAGCCAAGAAACTTTTTGTATAAATTAGAGAAGATTCCAGGTTATCTTGCCCCATTCTAATATACTTTATTGAGTGGGTGGAATTCAGCCAGGAAATCAGCAACTGCCTATAGAGCTCGGGAAGTAACAGTTTCTACGACACTGTGCAACCTCCTCTATTTTAGAAATTTATCTCTAAATAGGTTTCTCTGTGTGTATGTATGTATTTACTGGGGCTGACTACGTGTCCTTAACAATCTGGCCAAGTCCACCAAGTGCTTCTCACAGGTTAATGTCATCTGACACGTGCAGCCTGAGTGACTTCCTGCCCCAGCATGAAGGCTTGATCTTCGTGGTAAACTTAAGACTCTGAATAATCTGACCTTTCAATGTGGTGGCAAGATAGAATGGAAAAAACATGGGCTTGAGGATCAGGTAGACTGGGCCCAAGTGTTATTTCAGCCTCCTGCCAGCTGAAGAACCTTGGGAAAAGTCACTTTTCCTGAGTCATTTTCCTCCTCAGTGGGGACTTAATAAATGACGATTTCTAATCCCTGGTTCCCTGTAATAACCCCACTCCTTGGTTACACCAAAGCAAACCACTGGCTGTTGTCCACATATGCCCTTTAATTTACCATCCCTATGGTTTTCTTTGTCCACTGCTGTCCCCTCTGCTAGAAATACCCTGGACCCAGAGAAAGGGGTGTCTCTGGTCCCTCTGTTTCCTTCAAGACACATCTCAAAGGCTACCTCCTCAGCAAATCAAGTGCCCCAACCTCTTCCTTCTCTGAATGTTCCCCGTGTTCTCTCTGTGGTTAGCATTGCCTATTTTGAGGAAGGGGTACAATCCTGAAGTTGGACCCAAGCAGCGGACATGTCTTACTCATCTCAGGTTCCCACCATCACACTCCTTAGCACACATGGTCAAAAATCATCCAGTGACTGAAATATTAAATGAGGTCATGAGTCTCTTGGCTCCCGAGCACTTAGAATTAGGCTCTCCCTTTGATCCTAAAAGGGGGAGTCGCCCTGGATCCAGGGGGCTGGTTCTGACTTGAGGGCCTCCATGGCCTCCCTCCCTGCCACCCAGGCCAGGAGAGCAGCATGCCCCTCAGGCGTCCACGTTGCCTAACCACAGCACTCTCCATCCTCCACCCATGTACCCCACCCGAAACCTCAGCCTAGCTGAATAAGGCCCCACTGCCCACAGCCCTTCCTGGGCAAATCTTGGGGCTGGAAGCTGGCTCTGGGGCCCAGGCTGCAGACAGACAGTCAGACTTCCCAGTGTCATCCCCACTGCCTTCCTAGATGGCTCTCTCCTATATCCACCATCCCCTCTTCCATGCTGCGATCTCAGTACCTCAGACCACATGGTCCGGGTTCTTCAGACACCAGGATGCTGTGTTCTTGAAATCTTCGAGGGGTGGCCCTGAGTCTGCAAGAGGCTTCAAGCCCCAGTGAGGGGGCTGGGCCAAGGCAGGCATCCACAGAGAATATATGGCGTATAATCACTTCTTCGGGATCCCAGGCCTCAGAGTTTCAGGTCACAAAACCATTTTTCCTCAGAGCCTTTCCTCTCTCCCAGGCCATTACTCAGCAGGACTTCAGCCTGTAACTCGGGCCAGAGAAGGTCTTACACAGCTTTGGGACCACACCTCCCAGCCTCCTGCCTTCATTCCACCTCAGAAGCCAACCATCTCCACAATCCAGCTGCACTTTTAGTTCGAGCTCTCAGCAAATCCTGCCTCCCCTGCAATTTGGCCAACTTCTCTCTAGTGAAGACTGCTTGGACAACACCTTCTTGAGGTAAGACTGCAACACAGGCTCTGAGACCTTGCCCTCGAGATAAGCTTGAGTTATACAGAATTTCTTACCCCACAGAACTTCTCACAAAGAAGTGAAATCTGCCTCCTCCTTAATTGCCTCTGCCGTCCCCACCATGGACCCCCAACTCTATCCTCTGAGCAACACAGAACAAGATGGCTCTCTGTCCCCAACCTGAAAATCACAATCACAGCCCCAATGTCTTCCTGTCAGTCCTTAGGTCCTTTCAAAGCTTGCAGGACACAGACTCCAGCTTTGGGGCACTAAGCACCCCTCTTCCACCTGCTCCCAGTCCTGGCCAGTGCAAAAAAAAAAGAGGGATGATCTTCTAGCAAGGTCTAAAGCCAGGACTTCTATTAATGCAGCCAGGCTGACCTCTATGGGCTTTTCCACGTGGCCAGGTAAGAAACCTACACCATTGATTTTTGGAGTCTACGGATGGGACTTTGCACTTCCCCCTGCCACATCTCATCGAGCTGGTTTGGGTTCTCAGTCTTCCCTGCTGCCTTTGTGCTGTACATAGGTGACCAGCCATCTGAAACCAGGCTGTTTCCCACCGGCCATGCACTTCTGCCTCTTGGACTTCCTGCTCACCTCCACCATGGCTGTCCTTTCGAGTCACACCTGGAGGCCCAGAGAATGCTCCTTCCCCCTGAGATTTTAGAATGAGCCCTCTACATGATATAAGTCACTCTTCTTGACAAAATATTCTCTTCCAGGCTTCCTGAGAAGAGGACAACATGGTAACAACCCCAATTGCTGACTACGTAGGCTATGCCAAGCACTGCAATCCACAATCAACACTACGTGTATCACCTCATTAAAATCTTCACCAGAACCCAATGAAACAGGCTTCTTATTGTTCCCATTGAACAGATGAGGAACTTAAAGCTCAGGGTAGCAACAGCAAGTCTGTAGAGAGTGGCCTTGAAAGGGAGGCTGTATGGTTCGAAGTCTACACGCTTGAGCAAGTGGGGTCCTCAGAGATCAGGGAGGCCCTCACGGTGGAGGAAGGTGGTGGCCCGCCATGCTGGGAGGCTGGGGGCAGTAGGCAAGACTCGTCTCCTCATCTCCAGAAACAAGACAATAATCCCCGCCTGAGGCATTGTGTGGCCCCAGTGAGCTGGCGCGGGGAAAACCTAGACAGACACACGGGGTGGTGGTTGTTGTTACCGCGTGAGCGCACTGCATCGAAGAACCAGATGTCTTGGCTGGTCACAGGAAGAGCTTATGTAATAAAACTTCTTCATGACATCCCGTCAAGGTCAGGTGTCAGAGCCAAGAATGATTCCTCTGCTTTGATAAAATGTTGAATTAGAAGAATTTGCCTTTCTTGCCCAAATTCAAGTTCTAACCCTGCTCCTACTGCAGCCCCCTCTCCCTGATCCTCTCCTGCCTCCCCTTACCCGCCCTGGTCACTTACTTAATCCAGAGCTGGATACCACACCTCCGGTATGCTCAAGACAGTCCTGTCACCCCACATCCCACCCAGTTCAGCATCTGTCTGCCTCCTTTCACACTCAAAAGTATCCCAATTTCGACAATAAATTAAATCTAATACTTGGAGAGGTTTTTTGGGGTTTTGTTTGTTTTTACAAAAAAATCACTTGAATTTTCTGGCACCTATTTCCCTCCCATATGATGGGAGTAGTATCACCCACCTCGTGAGACAAGCCCTTTGTAAAATCCACCAAAGCAGGACGCTCCCCCTCTCCTCCCTCTGGTGGCAGCTTTCTGGGGACCCCGGTGTACCCACACATTTGTTGCCTTCATGAAGCAGTGCAGTGTCCAGCTAGCTACTCACACCAAAACCTCCTTGAGTCAGGGGAAATGAGGGAAGGAAAGCGCTGCCCCTGGAGAGAGAACAGGTGCCATGTGAGCATGTAGGAAAGAAAGGGAGCTCATTTTTGGTGTTCTGGCCTGAGCTGCAGCTCTGCCCGTCTCTTTTCCCCAATTCTGACAACAGGCCTCTTGGCTCCTACAGGAGCACCTCTCTTTCCCTCCCTCCCTTCCTGCCAGGTTGCCTGCTTTCCTTCCTTCCTTCCTTCCTCTCTCGCTCTCTCTCTCTCTCTCTCTCTCTCACACACACACACACACACACGCACGCACACACATGCACACGCATGCATGCACACACGGTCTGTCAGCCTCAGGAGTTCCTTTTGGCAGAGTCTTCTGGGCTTTTCTGCCAGAAGCGGGTTGCAGACGTTTGCTAAGACCTCTCTGGATACCAATGCAGTCCCAGGAGTGGCCCTCCCAGTCAGAGCCACCCCTGCCCAGCTGAGAGGCCCAGCTACATGTAACTAATATATTCCAAACACGCACAGAAGTCGCCACCGTGGACTGATGCATTTGCCCGAGAGTCAGGGCAGGAGTCTGCCCTATGTGCCCCGAGCACACTCCCAGCAATCAGCAAGCTGTGGCTATCCCTAGGCAGGCAGAGAGCAAGCCTGGGATCTAGATCGCCCCTTCCCTCTGCCTGTCCTCATCAGCAGGAGAAAACAGATGCACCCCAAGCAGAGTCACGTGGGACCGGCTCGGCAGCTACAGGCCAGCGGGGAGAGGCCAGGCTACCATCACTCCCCTTAGCCTCACCTGGGTTAACAAGCTGTTCTGGAGATTTGTCAGAAGGCCCTCCACCCAACCACCTCTGCATGAGTCATTCCTGAGACATGGACAACCCAGATCTCAAGTCTGCAATCTCTAGCTGTCCTTGATGCTTTACCGTGGATGAGCAGGCTCTGCATACATTTTTCTATCAGTAAACATAAATAAATGAATAGCAAAAAACAAAAACTCAAAACAAGATAAGGCAGAAACTTCCCAGATGCAGCTGTATAGTTCCAAAAGAGCCACGGGGCTTGACAAGTTTTCCCTCTAGGTTGAATCCCAGTGCTCCTTGTCTTCGTTTTCCTTTGGCAATGACCACGTGCCAGGCAATACTCTAAATGATTCCCATGCGTTAACCCAGCTCTGTCTCAGCAAACTAAGGTGACCACTGAGCCATAGCAAAGGCAGAACCTGCCCTGGGAGGCTGGGGGCCAAGGAGCACTGCCAGGCAGAAAGATGTGGAAGGGAGAGGTGAGGAGGAGAGGAAATGCAGCCTCCGGCCACGGAGTCTCCAGGCACCAGTGCAGATTCTAGATAAGGTCCTCTCTCCTCACCGGACAGCTAGGGCCCTCCCCCAACTATCTGGATCCCTGACACAGGCCCTACACAAGGGCCTATGCTCGGAGCCACCCACCACCCCCACTCCAGCACACCACAGCCAACTCCTACTGACTGATTGGATGGGTCCCTAAGGTTTGCCAAGGGTTTTAAAAAGGGTTTGGGTCTTAGAATACATCCTTCTGGAGAACTGAGAGAGGGGTGGGTGTACTCCCAGAAAATCCATTTAGTACACATTACCCACACTGAGCACTAACAAGTGTGGGTGTCCATACCATAAAGCACTCCCTGCTCCCCAAGAGCCCACACACGCCTGGGCCACAGGACAGAGAGGACTCAGGAGCCTTCACACCTACATTGGCCTTGGCCACCACAGACACTTCCCTTCTGAGTCCTTGACCTGGAAGATTCTAGGCTTAGCTATTCTGCAGACTGAATTCACCCCAAACCTGGTCTCTTTCCCATTTTTCACTGCCTAATGGAATCTCCATCTGGACCTTCTGGCAGCTCTACTCTGGCCAACTCATGGTGCTCCAAAGGATACAGCCCCAGGCCAGAGGGCCAGGAGGCGTGGGTTCTACGACCAGCATCAGGTGACCCTAGATAGATTCCTCTGGTAGCTACACCATCCATGTGTGTGTATGATGTGTGTCTACATATATGATGCAAGAAAGTACCCAAGGCTCTCTTCTGATTCCAAAAGGAACTAACCATCCTCACTTCCCCTCCCCCTTCCAAGAATCTCCTCCATGCTCTCATGCTACTGACAATGCCTCATTCTTCTCCCAGCACAGTAGCACAAAGTGTCTGTGTCCCATTTGTTGCCTTTCTCTCTCCCTCAAATCCAATCACTCAATCCTGCAGGATTTCTTGGCAAGATCCCTCTCCATCTCTACTGCCACTGCCTTGATTCACATCCTAAGCTACCTTCATGGGTTATTCCAACAGCATACTCCACTGGAGGTTGCTTCCGGTCCTTCCATGCTGCCCTTGCCAGCCCTGGATCATCCTGAAAGCAGAGATTTCTCCCTGTCTTTTCCACACTGAAAGACCTTCAGTGTCACGGGAATTAAAATTTCAATTCTTTAGCAGCAGAGTTCAAGGCCTTCCATGACCTCACCCCAGCCTGACTCCAGTCTCACCTCGCCCATTGTCCCCTCCCCACCCCACCCTCTGACTCTAGCCCTATGGGCCACTCCTCCCTGGGCCTGTCCCAGACTTTCAGGTTGTCTTCTTGCTTCTTCCCTCATCTCTGGTGCAAAATGGCCTACCCCTTTCCCCCTCTACCAGGGCAAACACGGCAAAAAGAGCCAGCTCAGGGTCCGTGTTTACCACAAACTCTTCCTGCACATCTGCTAAGTGTAGGACTGCACCCAAGGGCTGATGCAGGCCTAGAACAGCTCTCGGTCTGGAGCGGGTGTGGATAGAGATAATGCAAATGAAGTGCCTAAGTATCACAGCTGAGTTCTCTATGTATGCCCCAGAGAGAAGAGCCCAAGTGCCTTGGAGATGGGAGGAAGAGAGGGGTTTCAAGGGTTTGATTTGCATCCTGAAGTTTTAATAAGAGTTCATTCATCTCACAGAGTGAGACCTTTCCAGGAAGACCTTTCCAGGAAGAGCACATAGCGTGTACAAAGATGGAGAGATGCATAAGACAGAAACTGGTGAGCTACTCAGTTTGGGGAACAGTGGTGATACAGCTGTGAGCTATAGTACTGCCAGCCTTTGCAAGGCCTTCAGTGCCAGACAAGGATACTACACTTTATCCTACCAAGGAGGCAATCCTACCCCATCTTGTGGAGACCTTCCATCCACAGGTATATTCCAGGGCCCAGATGACTGTACCACATGGAACACGGTGATTAAGAGCCTGCATCTCTGTGTGCATAAGCATGGATGTGACAGACAGAGGAAATGAAAGCAAGAATTAGAGAGGAGCCCCAAAATAGGCATTACCTTGGAGTACTAAGTAGAAGTCATGGGTTTCCTGAAGACAAAGCTGACAGTTCACAGAACCCTGGAAAATTGCAAGGCCGGAAGGAGATCTGGGTCTGAAGCGAAAGGATTGCTCTAGGACAGCATCTCCTAGATTCTTTACTGAGTGTGTCAGAGATAAGAATGGATGTTGTGAAGATCCCCAAGGGGGAGGAGTTAAGACCAGGCTTTCAGAGCCTAAAAGGGATACAGCCCACCCGTCTGAGACCACCTGTGGATTCTTGGAAAACTGAGACCCAGAGGTGCCACCAAGTGTTGAAACAGAAGAGTGACACCAGGAAACAAAGTGGAACCGCTCTGAGGAGGAAGCTGGGAAAACAGTGACTCAGGACAACACCAACCTGCCAAAAGCTAGTTGTGCCCACACCAAGTGGTGACAATGTCACATCTCCCCCCCCACACACACACCAGGGGTCACTTCTCGAATGGGGCACACAGTCTGGGAATTTACTAAATGTTTAGATGGTTCGTTAGCTGCATTCATACTAGCTTTTCCTTCTCATATGTTGCAAAAGGGGAGCCACCAGAGGATGTAGAGCAGGGAAGCGTTATGAACAGATCTGTATTTCAGGAAAAAATTTTTTTTCGATGGCTACGTCAAAACCAATTTCCAAATTTTACAACAAATGTTATAGCCTGAAGGGCATGCCACTCTTCTCCAAAGCTGAATTCTCTCAGAATTATTTCCCCCTCCTCACTTCTACAAGCTGTCCAGTCACTCTAAAGACAGACACCAGCACTCCCTGAACCCTTGGCCATAGATTTCATCCCTCTAGAGTCTCTCCTACCTGCCCCACTCTTTCAGCCCCAATAGAAGGCCTTCCCAGTTCTATCCAGATTGACCTTCAATGTCCTAACTAGCCCCTCCCCCTCCCCAGTGCCTGCCCCCTCCACCCTCACTCCTTCCCACAGCACCACCACAGTGAGCTTGAGCAGGCCCCACCTTGGCCCTCACTGGAATCCCTGGGGAAACTTGGAAACACCACGCCAGACCCACTTCATTCCAAATAGTTTAAAAGCTCCCCAGGTTTGCAAATGAGGGTCCTTAATCCTTGCCAGAGACAGTGAAGGGCACCACCCTAGAACTTTTTAGAAATGTAGGTCAGATCCCACTGGCAGACCCAGGAATCAGAATCTGCATTTGAACAAGATCCCTTAGTCCTGATTCTTAAGCTTGTTAAAGATTGAGAAGCTCAGCTCTAAGGTGTTGCCTGATCATTCAGTCCACAAATATTTACTGGATTTTCTCCGCATCAGGCCAGGGGTTAGGACGGCCAAGGACCAAGGTCCTGGACTTTGAGAAGCTCACCAAGAACCATCAGTCACCCTTGCTTAAAACCTCTCATTGGCTACCATGTTTTCCAATTTCAGACTTCTGCACCTGACCTTCAAGGCCCATTGGGGCCATGCTTCATCCTTGTCACCAGCTTTACTGCCCAGCACTCACCCTGGGAACCCAGCTGGGCCACTTGCCACTTCTCATGGCTAGCTGGTGTTTGCCTGCCTACACAGCTCTCAGCCCACCCCACGCTCTACCCACCTCTGCCTGGAGACACCCGCCGAGGAGAAATCCTCTGAGATCCATCACACAAGTCATCCACTTCTTGAAATTATCCCAGATCCTCCCTGGTCAGATGAAAGATGGGAATTCCTGAGGCACCT
This sequence comes from Martes martes, assembly GCF_963455335.1. Classification (NCBI taxonomy): domain Eukaryota; kingdom Metazoa; phylum Chordata; class Mammalia; order Carnivora; family Mustelidae; genus Martes; species Martes martes. The sequence continues at coordinate 52,766,768 of NC_137898.1, forward strand.
GGGTGGCTCAGTCTGTTAAGCATCTGCCTTCCATTCAGGTCATGTTCCCAGGGTTCTGGGGCTGTACCACACTGGGTTCCCTGCTCAGTGGGGAACCTGCTTCTTCCTCTCCCTGTGCTGCTCCCCACCACCACTTGTTCTCCTTCTTTCTCTCAAATAAATAAATAAAATCTTAAAAAAAAAAAGAAAGATAGGAATTGCCACAACTCTTTGTTCTTCCCTCACTCGTGGCATTTATCTCACTCATTCTGCTCAGTCTTAGAGCCACCACACCTGGCACAGCAGAGATCATGATTCTCAGTTTGTCTCCTCAGTATTATATACAATAAATGCATTAATATAAATATTAAATTAATATAATTATATTACAAATAATATAATTATATGATATATTATCTATAATAGAAAATATTAAATTAATATAAATATTAAATACAAAATGTTATATAATACAATAAACTAATAATAACTGGCACATCATCAAATCTCTAAGTAAGAATAATAATAATAAATGTGTTGATAAAATCATGGATGCATGCAGTAAATGAGAAATTCACCTCTCTCATTTCCCATATTCGTTTAAATATGAATTTAAGCAGAATACTAATGGGCTGCCTCTCAAGTCCCAAGAAAAACAATCTCTAAATTAAATGGTATTTTGTGTTTTCTATATTCTCTCTCTCTATATATATTCTATATATTGCTATATTCTATATTTTCTATATTAGAATCAAAGATGGAACATACTGGAGATGAATTTTGTGCACAGCCAACCACCTTTCTGTAGTTGGACATTTAACTTCACAAAATGCAACATAAAATTTGGAAACACTTGAGATTTGCATTATAATCGATTAAGGAACTGGGAAAGGAAAGAGATGAAGAAAAAGATAGGATGTAGACTTAGAAATATGGAAAGAGGGACAGACCTATACGACATAACCAGCTGCTCTAAAAGTAGAAATACAATACTTTGGGTCTGTTTTTTAAGAGGATTAAAGACTAGCTAGAATCCTTGTTTCAATCCCCTGCAAACTTTGGAAATTCTACTTTTTCAATATAAATAATCGTATTTTCATTTGAAGAAAAACTGCAGGTCTGGAGGTGGGATGTCATGTGGGAGAGGAGGAGCCCACTTTCAACTAGCACCTTCCCCATCTGGCAGTCTACTGGGACGCAGTGGCTTGAGATTTTGATAGGCACGTTGCGTTTTCGCAATTACAGAGTTGGTCTCAGTCAAGGCGTTGCATCTAAACATACTCGAACAGAGATGTTTGGGCAAACACACCCTAAACCGGCCGACCACCGTGGGCTCTCTACATTACGCCGGTGCTTCGCTGACATACCGCACAGAAATGAGGTGACTGGCAATCCCGCATCTCCAGGGCCAAGCTGGCACCTGCAAGGGCGCGCGGACTGTCTGTAAATTCCGGGCAGGTTTGGGTGGAAATTCGGAGCAAATCCGCAGGAGTTATACCCTCCTCCCAGAATTCTGGCCAGAGAAGAGGAAGAGGGTTCCTGTTCTCTCGCCTGGGACACGCTCTGGGGCCCTCACTGGCATTGACTCCCACTCCTCGGATGGTTCTTGAATCTGGGGGCTTTCGGTTCCCCAGGCAATGTACCCGCGGGGGCTCCCGGTCTGGAACGCGCAGGGGACGTGGGGCGTGGGGAGAGCCCACTGACCTGGATGCAGGGCTCCTGTCCGGGCGGCTCAGGTGTGCGGGCCGCTCCCGTGTCCCTCCCACCTCCGAACATGAGAGGCGAGAACCGAGCTGCAGGCCACTGACCCACCGACCAACTGACCGACCAACCAGCGGACCGAGCGGCAGCGGCCGGGTTTGGAGCCCACGTGACGGGGGCGGGACCCACGGGAGGCTCGTCCCGGAGCGCCGGCTCTCTCCCGCCCTCCTTCCCTTGGGACCGCCCCTCAACTCCCCTTCTCTCTGCCGCGGCACGGCAGCCGGCAGGGACCCGTCCGCCACGGGTTCCCTTTCCTCTGGGACCAGCCTCTTCAACCCCGCCCCTTCGAACCTGCTTTCGCCCCGTCCGCCCAGTCGCGGCCCCGCCCCCTCCCCCTGGAACGTGTTTAGAGTCCGCAAGCCCCGCCTCCCAGGAGGCCCCGCCCCAAGCGGCCCCGCCCCACTCCTGTTACCTCCCCCTCCTGCACCCTTCCGGCCCCGGGGAGACCGACGGGCGGGTCCCGGCGCTAGTGCTGCTAGTCCGCTGGCCTTCTCCAGCCCGTCAGCATCGTTCCCCGGCCGTAGGAAATGGAAAGGAGGAAACAGAAAAGCAATTTGTATCGAGAACTGCAAAGAGAGAAAAGTCACAGGAAGACCGACTAGAGGCGTACTCAGAACAGCACCCTTTGGGTGTTCGGAGCCCCCTCCTCTCCCGCGTCGACCCATGCGACGCAGTCCAAATTGAGGTTGGCCCGAGCTCTGCCTCATTCCCGGTCTTGACAAACAACCCGTTTGGAAGGCTCTGAGTCAACCTAGCAAGCGTCCGGCTGCGCTTGAACCCCGCTATCTGGAGTGGAGGTCCCCCTAGTGGTCAGCCCCAACCAAAGACACTTGCTCTGGGTCTTGGGAACAGCTAAGGACAAGAAACACTTCCCTATGCTCAGCACCAAGGCGGCGTTCCCCAGACAAGGGAAAAGCTTTGGCACCTCAGACCACTCGAACGGGAGTGGATTCTAGAATCAGGGCAGGACTGGACCCTGGAGACTCAGTCCAACGCCTTCCCCCAGTGTATGGCCTGAATCCCCCTTGACTGTACTGCTAGGTTGTTGCCTTGCCTGGGCCTCCCAGGACCGGTTGCTCAGTTCAGCTGATTAAAATCCCTGTGGGCCGCAGATCGCATTGACACCGCAGACTCTGTCTGGCACAGTCCCCAGGTCTGGCAGGAGTCACCACAGCCCGGGCCTCAGTTTTAATCTACATTTCTACAGGCTGGACAAACTCCACGAGACACATCTTTTTTCAAATCACCCTGGCTGTCTGAAATTACCAGAGCACCCGGAAGACTTTTACGTGTGAACAGAACTTAAGCCACCCCAGCAAATATGAGACTCTGGTCACTGTAGGAACATGGCCAGAAGCAGACCAAAGGCAAAGCCAGCAGAGGAAGGCTGGGGCCCACGAGAGTTGTGTTACAGCAGGACACCCTTCAGTTCTCTTTCACTTCCTTAAAATAGCAGCAGAGGCTTTTGTAGACCTAGGCGTTCTGGTTCACATGAGTTCATGGGTGTTTCCAAATCCCACAGGTTACTGCCCCAGCGGACACACTGTCCTAACCATAGTCCCTAGAAAATGCGAATCTGTTCTAAGAACTACACAACTACTTTTTATAAAAATTATCTTAACAAATGGTGTAAGTCCCTGGCTCTCAAGCTTCTTCACACTTTTGAACCATTGGGGGGGAGGGAGATTAAAACTACTGCTGTCTCGGTCCTACTTCCCGAGGTTCTGATTTAATGGTCTGGGAGTATGGCCTGGTATTAGGATCTTTAAAAGCTCCTCAGGTGATTCTTATGCGCAGTCAAGTTTAAGAACCACTGTCATAGGTCATAGGGACTTTCATCCTAAGATCTGACAAGAGACCCCAGAGCTGAACAGTTAACCAAAAAGAAGCCCGAAATGGTGCTTGTGGGCCCACATGCTGTCCTGCCCTGAATCCCTGGAAAAAAAGTGGCCCATTAACAGGGAGACAATGTCTTGACTTGAAAACGTGATTCTAGCTGCAGGAATTTAAAGCACCCAGGTGGGTCATTAGTGGCAGGCAGGGTACTCTTCAGAACTGTTGAATCCAGGTGTATCACAGACAAAAGGCAACCCTCCTCTGGGCCTATAAAGAACTCTGAGTGTGGGACCCACACATAATTCCACTCACCAAGAATCCCACTCAACCCTCCCCCTGAGGCAGCCCACATGCCTTATGCCGGTGAAATAGGTCATGTTATTTTACCCCCCAGGGCAGACAATGTCTGTAAACCCTTGGAGTGGGTTCCATGGCCATGTTTATGTATCCATACCTGCGTCCTTCCACAACAGATGGGGGCTGCGGGGCTGCTAGAACTGTGGGTAATTGTGCTGCAAGCACGGGGTGAGGGATTCCATTCTGCCAAAGCTCTACGCAAATGCTCTGGGGGAAAAACGTCTCTTCATTGCCCGTGGTCCCACCCTGAGCTTGGCAGAGTTGGCAAAACAGCTGCAAGCACACAAAACAAGCCCTCTCATGTGACTAACCTGGAAAGACAGAGGCCTCGGCACATGACACGGACTGGCACCACAGCCTGCGTGGGTGACCCACACTGGGCTGAAGTGGACAAACGTGTGGGAAAGATTTAAAGAAGCCCCTCTGCAGCAGCACAGCTGTCCTCTGTCACCCGTGCCACTTGACATGCCTGCTGTGACGGGGAGTCACTGGCCCGTGACCTGGCTTCTGTCCAGATTCCAGAAGCTTTCCCTCCCCAGGTCTTGGTGTGTTGGGGAGCTGAGCGCTTCCTGCCAGCTTGTCTGCTGAAGGCACACACGCAAGTCTCCCCTGATGAGGCTTATTTGCTTAGTGTTGGTTTTATTGTGTTCCCAGCAAGTAAAGAGACAGAGGGGAAGTTAAGAGAAGATGAGGCTACAGGTGGGGTCCTCACCCTTAGGCTGTAGGCTGGTTTTCTGGAGGAAGTAGCTTTGGAAGGGCTTTCCAGAAGGTCTTGTGCAGACATGAAAACCGGCCGCAGGGAGCAGACCATGATTTTTTAGGATGAGACGCTGATTGTATTACTTAGAAAAGGCTGGGTGAACAAATATCGCATGTGATGCTCCCTTGGGCAATGGGAAGACTATGGGATTTGCAGTATTTTCAAGCCCTATTCTCATTCTGAGGCTGTGTTCCTCTGAATGGCTCACCTAGACTTCGCTCATCTCTGCAATGGCAAGTATAAAGACCTCTTCTGCACATCTCACAGGGTGGCATGAGACTTAAATGATGCACATGGGAGCAAACACTTTGGAACTGGCAAGTGGTATTCAAATGTGAGCGATTTTACTTTCCTCTTGTATCTCCTCAGCTTGGGAAAGGGGCAGAGCTGGGGGACATAGAGAGTAAACATCATAAGAAATTGTACTTTAGCTGGGTGGTGAAAAATGGAAGAATACCAATAGGCATTTAAGAAAGGGGAAAGAGTGTCAGGAAAAGCCAGGACAGAGCCAGGAGTATTAGGAAGTGGGCTATATTTCTAATTGTAGGCAGGGGAGGGGGCTGGGGTGGTGGGGGTAAGGGAAAGGCTGGACGTAAGCTGGATCAGCACTTGGAGGGCCTTGAGAGCCAGGAGGTTTGGGTGGGTCACGGAAGGTGAAAATTTCCAAATGACAGACTCTCATCTACACTCTTGGATGATAACTCAGGCCATAACATCCAGGGGGGAAGGATGCATACACAAGCCCAGTTCTAGGCTCTATCCCTGTATGTGATCAGAGGGATACCGTATTGCAAAGGGGCTGTGGGCTGTGTGTCCCAGAGAGCAGTGTCTGCAGCCTCAGTGCTCTCCCTCCTTGCTGTACTGCATTACTCCAGAAGCTGCTTTCTCTTTGTCTGGAGTTTGTAAATGATCTGGTTTCCATCATTCCAGGCATAGAGCTGCTTATCTCTGGGGTTGTAATGGATCACGGAATGACTTCTTGGCCGCCTGGGGAAGAACAGTTTGGGCAGATCGTCCTCACTGACAGTGCCCAGCGGATCATAGACACAGGTGATGCGGTGAGGGCCGTGGCCCCCAGAGCTATAGACCACATAGAGAACCCCACACAAAAGGAAGGAGGCTTCGGCATCCTGGCTCCTACATGGAGTGTCCCATGAGTGTTCCACTCCCAGTGTGCCAGGTTCAATTTTTGTGAGAACCAAATGGCCATAGACACCTGGCCCTGAGTGGATGGCCCAGAGCCCATGCTCGTCCACAGCCAGGTCAATGTATGTTGACGGGGAGTGCTGGTAGACCAGTGCTCGGCCTGCCCCTCCTGGGAGCAGCATTCGATCTTCCACAGTCCTCTTCTGCAGATTATATTTGATGATCTCATTGAGAGTCCCTTGGTTGTGAAAAAACAGAAAACCTCTGTGGATCACTTGGCCTGTTCCCTGCCAGGAATGTGTTAGGATTAGCTTCCGTGGGGCTGGCTTGGTGCTATCCTCCATGAATGCCCGCATGTTTGCAAATTCCCAAACAGTTTTGTTTCTGGATCCAACTAGGAAATAAACCTTTTGGGAACTGCTGACAGCATCTTTCATCCAAGAGCCGTGTGTGTCCATAGTCTTCTTCACTATTTTCAGAGACTTTATGCCCATCAACATGTTGTCACAGCCTGGCCAAATAGGAGAAAAAGGAGAGGTACTTTATGGACACGAGATGTCTGCTTTTCTCACAGACTAGTTTTATATTTCCTGTTTATTGAAGCATAGTTGACATATAATGTTACAGTAGTTTCACGTGTACAACACAGTGATTCAACTTCTATGTTATGCTTGCTCACAACAGTAGCTACCGTGTGTCACCATACAACATGACAACAATGCCATTGACTATATTCCCTATACGGTGCCTTTTATCCCTATTCATTCATTTTTTAACTGGAAGCCTGTCCCTCCCACTTGCCTTCACCCATTTTGTTCCCCCAAAACAACAACTGGTTTGTTCTCTGTATTTTTGGGTCTGTTTCATTTTGTTTTTGGTTTTTTTTTAGGTTCCACATATAAGCAAAATCATATAGCATCTTCCTCTAACATATTTCACTTAGCATAACATATTCCAGGTCTGTACATGTTGTCACAAATGGCAAGACTGCATTCTCTATGACAGAGTAACATTCCATATACACCACATCTTCTTATCCACGCGTCTACTGATGGACACATAAGTTGCTCCTATGTTTTGGCTGTTGTAAATAAGGTGCAATTAACAAAGGGATGCATGTATCATTTAAAATTTAGTGTTGTTTTCTTTGGATTAAATACCCAGTAGTGGAAATACTAGATCATCGGGTAGTTCTATTTTGGATTTTTTTAGGAACCTCCTTATTGTTTTCCACAGTGGCTACAATAATTTATATTCCCACTCATAGTAGATGGGCTTTCATTTTTATTCCACATCCTTGCCAACACTTGTTATTTCTTTCTTTTTGATATGTGCCATTCTGACAGATATGAGGTGATATCTCTTTGTGGTTTTGATTTGCAATTCCCTGATAAGTGATGTTGAGCATCTTTTCATGTGTCTGTTCTCACAGATTACTTTTTTTCCTTCAGTGTCTAGAATAAAGTTATCACACACAGATCAATCACAACTTATGGTATGGTTTAAAGAATCAAAGAATTAAATGAATAAATGTGTTTCTGTTAAGGGAGCTGCTGTCCAATGATAAGAGTCAATGTTTTATTCAAGTCAGGATATAAACAGCTCTTTGCTGCGTCAGAGACCCTGTTCACCTTCTTGGAGTTGACACAGTGGGAATCACTTAGGGGTGAAGCTGCCTGATTCAATTCAATTTGTCCAGATTTTACCAGCTATCTACTGTGGACTTAGCTTACAATGCTCCCAGAACCATGCTAAGTAAGTATTGAAGATAAAAAATATATATAATATCAACCCTAACGTTGAGGAGATAACCTTCTAGTGAAGAATTTTGGCCCTTACTCCTATTAGAACATTATAAGAACTCCACTTATCCATTCATTAATTTATTCATGAATGCATGCATGTAGTCAGCAGACACTGGATACCTACAGAAGGCGAGATACTGAGCTAGGTATTATGAGCTGGGGTGCAAAAGTTCTGAGGTACAATGATAAATTAGCAATGGTTCTTGCTTTATAGGTACCTGACTCACTACAACAGAAACTTTAAAGTGGATTTTTTACAAAAGGACAGGGAGTGGTGCTGTCATTTGAGGAAGCAGATAATCTACATTGGCATTGACCCTTAATAGGTACCATTCTGAAATGGCAGGGTATAACATTCTTCACAATTCATAAAAGCACATTCATGACTTGTGTTAGTAAAGTAGTGCAGCACTGAAACCAATATAAACTAAATATTTGCTTTTACCTCAAACTAGATGCATAAAACAAAGCAGTGGATTGAAACCAGCTCTGTGCTGGAGCATTGAGGGTGGGGTTAAGGAATATGGATTTTATTCTACAGGCAGGGAGGGAGCTACTGAGTTTTTTGAGCAAGAGTGAATCACGGTCAAGATTTATTAAGCTGGCAATTGTGTGTATGTTGGATACATGGGAGAGAAACCAAAATCAGGGAAACCAATTAGGACAGTATTTCTATGATCCAAACAGGATCTTAAGGGTCTCAAATGGGGGAGGAAGATGAAGTGGGGGGGAAAAAGTGGGGGCGGGGGGCTTTACATTTCTCCAGCTCCTCTATCTTCATGCAAAACCCTCCCTTCTTTGTATCTCATGCTATCAACTCCTTCTAGTCTGAATCACTGAGAGCTCTCTGGGACACTACCCCACACAAATCAAAGGCCTGAGCACCTCAACTTCTTCAACTCCACAGCACTTTGCTTTCAAGCTCCTCTAGCAACCACTCCCCAACCTCCGTACTCTGGATCCCTGCCCCCTATCCCCCCGGAACTGTTCCCTATTAGAAATGTAAAACTCTACTATGCTACCCTCTGCAATAATTCCTTACCCTTCCATTTCTCACTTCTTTGTTCTCACGGACTCTGCTCTTCCATTTCTTCATGCCCTCCTGTCCCTTGACCTCTGCTTTCTCCCAGGCTCTCAGCTTCCTTTCCTATCGCCCGTAACACCTCTCTCACCAGGACCCTCACCTGCCAGCCCCTCGTTATTCCACCATAGCTGCTCTACAAAAACCCCTGGTCCTGGATGAGTTCAGACATCTGGCTCTGTCCCAGACAGTGGTGTGGAGAAAACCTCATAAACATGCTACTACATGTAAGTGTTCTCCAACCTCAGCTGAGCCCTAAGCACCATACTGCTCTCTCCATGGTTTACCCCTATCTACCACAGCAGGTATCTTCAATCTGTCCCCGCCCCCCAACCATATACACACATACTACCCCATCAGTCTCTTCACTAATGGCAGATTAACTCCTTTGAAAAAATAAATACCATTAGACATGACGTCCCTGAACTTCCTGCCCCTCACTATAAACTTTTCTTAAATTGTTCCTACCCTGGCTACCCTCCCACACATCTAGAAGAGGTCACATCATTCCTCCTGTCCAGCACTAAGACATTCACTTGTGCTCTGATCTCACACTTTTCTGGCTTCTTCTTGATTCCCTAAATGAACTGCCACCTTTCTGTCATCTTTAATACCTCCTCCACTGCTAGTTCCTTAGCTTATAAACACCTTGCCTATATTTAAAAAAAATTCTTCCTCAATTAGACACCACTCTCTAGTTACTTCTCTCCTTCTATCATTTTATGTAGTTTCTCCTCCAGAGTGGTCTATGCTCTCTGAGTCTACTTCTTCACTTCCCATCTTTCACTTCATAGGAACTTCACAGAAACTACCCCTCATTGCATCACCAAGGACTTCCTAACTGAAAACTCAGACCTTTATGTTCATATCTTACTTCATCTTCCCACAACATGAAAGTATTGATCAATTCCTCTTTCTTGAAGATTTTGTTTCCCTTGATCCTTGGGTCACTACTATCTCCGTGTGTGCCTTCTACTCATTTCTTCTCTGTTTATGGCAGAGACAGTGTCTGTGTTCACCAAATGCCATTCCATTTCCCTCTTCCCCACTTATATATTCACAGCTTTCTTTGTAGTTAGGCTGCACCCGCTGACCTGTATTCTGTCCAGTGGGACATGGACAGAAGTGGTAGAAGCCATTTTCACCTAGCCCTAAAATACGCTATCTTCCAGATGACCCTGGTGTCTTGGAATTCTCATGGTGTCCAAGTTAAAGAGGGATACAGGCTGGGATGAAACTGGTTCTACTGGGCATTTCAGGAAGGGTGGGTCATCAGTTCTGATGGTGAACTTGTTGTGGGGACTGCCCCGTTAGACAGTGTTGTAAGGTGAACAGTGTCAATGGAGGTGGGGAGGGGTGGCTTACTAGAAGCATGAGGAACCCCATGGGTATCCCTCAAAACCTGCTGAGGTCTGTATGGGAACAGTATGGGCCTCTCTCGTTGACTGCTGGAGTGTGTGGGGGTGGGATGTCAGGTGTGTAACACTTCAGGAGCACTGAGCTCTGCGGGTTTCCCTCAGGTCTCTGCAAAGGCTTTGGTATCAGAAGCTGGATGGGCCCATGGGTTGTCATTTTCTTCTTCATAAGTGCTTGGGTTCTCCGGGATAACTGGGGACTCTCTAGAGTCAGAGGACATGAAGCAGGATGAAGGGAGAGAAACCGGACATGAGGAGGAGAGGGGCAGAGCCAGAGATGCCCTAGAGGTTCTGAGGTAAACAAGCATCATGGCAAACTGCTTATTATTGCCAGCTGTTTGGATAGCAATTCTATCACAGTCCCTTAATCAAGTCATCATCCACAATTATCAGACCTTCTCTTCTCTCCTCAAGCCTCCATCATACTGTCCTCTCTCCTGTATGAAGATCTTGCCCCTTATTTCACAAAGAGAATAGAAGCAAGCCAAGAAGTGCCTCATTTCTGGCCTCCATTACTGCAATTGCCTCCCTCAGGGTGGCCACACTTTGTCCTCAGCTCCCCTGCCTTTCCCACAGCAGCCAGTGTGAGCTTTTAGCAATGTCAGTCAGATCATGTCGCATGTCTGTTCAAAACTCACCAGTGACTTCCCATCTCACTCAGAGTAGAGTTCAAGTCTTTACCTTCCAGACCATGTGAGCTGCCCCTGCACCGCCTCTCGGGTCTCCGCTCCTACAGTATTTCCCACCCGCTGCACTTCAGTCACTCTGGCCAGCTACTCCTCATGTGGTGCTGAACACACTCCTGCCTCAAGAATTTGTCACTTTTTTTGATCCCTCTGGTTGGGAACCGCCTTTCCAAGATATGTACGCGGCTTCCTCCCTCACTTCCATTAGGCCTGTTCTCAGATATTGCCTCATCATTAAGGCCTTTCTTGAACACCCCATAAAAAATGGCAGCCCTCTTCTCCAGCTAGTTCATTTTTCTCCATAGTGCTTATTAACTTCTCTCTGACATATTATAAATGCATCTGTTAACATATTTACCACTTGATTCCCCTCAATGGAATGTAAATGTCATGAGAGCACGAGTTTTTCCTCATTTGTTTCATTTGCTGCTGTATGTCTTGCCCCAAGACAGCACCGGGCACATAGTAGGTCAATATTTACTAAATAAATGAATGAATGAGTTTTCTGAACACTGAATCTAACAACCAATTGCATCTGAACCCATATTCTCTGCCTTCCCTCCTGCTCCCTTTATTTTTGCAGTGGATCTCATCTCCTATAACCTTCAAGGACTTAACTTCAATAGTCTCTCCTGCCCTCCTAGACCTTTCCCCTCAGTAAACAAAAAGAACTTTCTAGTGTGGCTCTGTTTTTCTCTTCTACTTCGTAATGACACTCCTCTGTTGAGGAGTTCCATCATCTCCAGTTATACCCTAAGCTGCTCTAATTGGGCTTCTGGCCTCTGCTGGTCTAAACTCCCCTGCCCACTCCACAGAATCAGTTCTTGTCAAGGTCACCAACAACCTGCATTTGGCCAAATCTAAGGATCAGTTTTCAGTTTGATATCCTAGTCAACTTCACAGCAAAATTTGATACTCGATCACTACCTCCCCTTGAAACCCTTTTCTCCAGATTCTGGAACACCTTTCCTCTTCTTTGTCCTCCCACCTTTCTGGATTTTTTTCTTGGCATCCATTTTGGGTTCTTTTTCCTCTCCCACTCAAGGAGGAAGTGCTTTGTCCTCACATCTCTTCTCTGAGCCACTTCAGTCTATTTGATGGTTCTGAATACAGATAAATTCTAACTCATGATGAATTCGAAATTTGCCTCTGGAATGACATCCTAACTGGATGTCTACTTAGTCCCAAATTCACTTATCCAATGGCCTGCTCAGTGTCCCTACCTGGATATCTTCAAACTTAACCTGTCCAATCAGAACTCTTGCTCTTATCCCCCAAATTCTTTCTCCCTACTCTTCTCATTTTTTCCCCCATTCTTCTCATTTTAAGCAAAAACCATCAACCACATTTCTTACCTAGAAGTCATTCTTTTTTTTTAAAGATTTTATTTTATTTACTTATTTGAGAGAGGAGAGTACAGAGGGAGAGTGAGAAGGAGAAGCAGGCTCCCCACTGAGCAGAGAGCCTGACATGGGACTCAATCCCAAGTCCCTGAGATCATGACCTGAGCTGAAGGCAGATGCTTAACAGACTAAGCCACCCAGGCATCCGGCTAGAAGTCATTTTAACTCCTTTCTCTCCATCTCCCCACCACCAGCAAGTTCTGATATTAGAACTAACCTTTAAATTATGTTATATTTAAATTAAAATGCTCAAATATGTCTCTCTCCTCCTCTTCCCACCACTCATTCCTGTGCTCCCTGAATCTTCCCCTCTTGCCTGGACCACTTTGTCTCTCCAGTTTTACTCTTGTTTACCGACAATCTGCTCTCCACAAAGCAGGAGAATTAATCATTTTAAAAACATATGTTATGTGACTGACCTGCTAAACCCATTCTCCTACCACTCTGGGAATAAAATCCTAACTTCCTATCCTGCCCTGAAGTACCTACAGGACAGGGCAGCTGCCTGTCTATGGGACTTCATCCTCCACTTCCTCCCACTTGCTCACTGCGTTGTGATCACACTGGCTTTCTTGCTGTTCTTGGAGCACACCGAGTTCGATTCTGCCTCATGGCTCACGCGTTTGCAATTCTTTCTGCCTTGGGTGCTCTCTTCCCTGATCTTCCCACAATCTGCTCCTCTCATCCTTCAAATCTCAGTTTCAGTGTCATCTCCCCGAGGGGCTTCCTGTGACGACCACATCGAAATTTAAAATGGTCTACTGCAACATCTTTCTTATTTCCTGGAGATTGCTTGCTGTCCATATTCTGCAATTCTGTCATCTGTTTTATTTACTAGCTTATTGTCCTTCTCTCCCACTGGACTGGACTGTAGGCTCCACAAAAGCGGGACTTTTGTCTTTGTGTTGACTATTGTACCCGATTGCCTAACTTAGTGCTTTGTGGGTTCAATAAATATTTATTGAATTAATGAAGAAAATAGCTTCATTCAAACAGATGTTTTCCTAGAGCCTCCTTAGGCTGTGCATCTGGGGTTCTGACCACAGGCCTGTCTTAAGTAAATAATAATTTGTAAAGTACTTTAAAGCTTTTAAGAGACTTTCAAATCCATTATTTCATTTAAAAATCTGAAACAAGGTTCTTGTCACATGACAGGAGTGGGCAGAGGCTGCAGGAAGGAGGGGATAGGCGGGCAACTGCTCAGTGGTGTCTCTAATGGGGAAGAGGAGGGGCCCATGGGGCAGGAGAGAAGCTCAGAAGCTGTTTCTGATTGAAGAACCAACGCAAAGGCTTGAGAAGTTAATAAATATCTACAAATACATACAATATGCATGGCACGGTGAGAAGTACTTTATTTACACCAGCTTGAAGTAAGTGCTTATAATATGCCTAAGTGGTGAATATTTTAATCTCCATTTTCCAAATGAAAAGAAAAGGCTTGGACAAGTTCCTTGGAAGGTTACCCAGTTATGGGTCCTCTGAGCTCAGTGGGAACCCGGCGGTAGGGCTGGCCAGGAAACCTCCAGCCAGCCCCCAGGAACAGGACCATCCCTCTAGGAGGAGGGTCAGTGAGCTTACAGCCCAGCTACAGAGGGGGACTGTGTCTAAGAACAAGGCACATACAATGTCTCACGAGTGAGAAAATGTTCACTTAATATACAGCAGAAACTAAAACAACCATTATTCTTTCTCCATCTACTCCTCTTTTACTACATGCAAAATCCTTAGAGAAATAGAAAAAACAAGAAGGGAGTGTTGATAGATGGTTTTGATTAGGGAGAGACAGTTCCGAGAATATGGACGCACGGAATTTCCCCTTGTGCTACCTTCCTTTGCAGAGGAAACCTGGGACTGGGAGTCAGAGACCTGAATGGTCTGAACCCGGTCTCTGGTTCTCTCTGTGTCTCGCTACAAGTCCCTTGGTCAATCCGCCCTTAGCCCTAAAATGAGGGGTTTAGGCTGGATGTTCTCTAGAGTTTCTTCAGGGCTGAGAGTCTATAATTTTATAAATTCCTCTTTTGGACTTTGGAGAAAACATACTTCTTGTGTTTGAGTTATGATAGAACTCCCTGCTGTGCTTCTCTTGAGAGAGAGAGAGAGAGAGAGAGAGATAATTAGCAGGAGAAAAAGGTTGAGAAAAGAAATAAATTTAAAACCTTTGAGTTCAGTCAAGATGCAAATTATTTAACAGAGACAATGGCAAGCAAAGTTCCACTTACAAACCAAAGAATGCAAATCTCTTGTTTTCCCTCAGGCAAAAAGGATAGGATTTGGCCCAAGGCCTCCCAGTGACTTCATATACAAATATCACTTATTTGAATTTTTAAAATACTTTTGCCCTTATTAAAGGGCAAAACTCCAAACCTGGTGAGACTTGCCCTTGTATAGGGAGTGACTCAACTGCCCTCTAGTTATGTTTTAGAAACATTGGTCCAGATATTGGTGGACAATGGACTGGGGTTGAGGTGGGAGAGAAGGGGCCCCCAGGAAACAGGTAGAGAGTCTGTAAGTACAATCCAGATCAATCCAAATAATGATGGACATGGAAAAATGAGTATGGATTCAAGAAATATTCAGGCAGGGGCGCCTGGGTGGCTCAGTGGGTTAAAGCCTCTGCCTTTGGCTCAGGTCATGATCCCAGGGTCCTGGGATCCAGCGGGGCATTGGGCTCTCTGCTCAGCGGGGAGCCTGCTTCTCACCCCCCCACCTCTCTGACTGCCTCTCTGCCTGTTTGTGATCTCTGTTGGATAAATAAATAAAATCTTGGAGAAAAAAAAAAAAGAAGAAATACTCAGGAAAAGAAGGGTTAGGTCTTAGTAACTGGTTAGAGGGAGGGAGCCCTCAAGAAGGAGGGTGATGGGATGACAGAGAGGGAGCCCAGGTTTGTTTGGGAAAAAGAGGGATGAATTCATTAAAAACAAACAAAAACTGTAAAACCATGAGTATTTTGACTGCTTCTTGAAATTCTGTGCTATTAAACTTGACTTTTTCAACTACCTGGATTGTTTTCATGTTAATAAACATTAGTCAACCTATCAAGTGACAGGTACAATGTTAGGCTCTGGAATGACCACGATGGCAGCTCTCAGAGGAGCAATTAAGAATAAAAACTTCACACTAATACAATGAAATTGTGAGGGCAGACTTAATGTGTTGTAGAAATTAGGGCTGTTTCATACTTTCTGCCCACAGAATAAGTTTCAAGTATCTCAGCATGGCACTCAAGGTCCTTCATCTGACCTCCTCCTGGCATGTCCCCACCCCACCTGGCTGGTCACCGGTCACCAACTTGCCATGACTTCTTCCAAGTGTTAGAGTTTGCCCATATTTTTCCTTCGCTCCCCTTCACTAACCTGGGCTACGTCTGCTCGTCCTTCAAAACAAAATTCTCTGGTCCTGCAGAGCAATCAGTTGCTCCTTCCTGTGCGTGCAAAGCAGTCCCTGCGGGTCTCTTCCAGAGCAGTTATCCTGCTGAATCAGAATTGCTTACTCATTCTGTTTCCTTGTAAACACTTCTGACAGAGGCTGGGTCTTATGTTTTTATCCAGAGCTCCTGGGACCCACCACGTGTGTCCTTCCCATCTAGTCTCTTACTGCTTACTGTCCACAAATGCAAGAATCAATTTGATTCGGAGAATGCAGTATTGGTGTTCCAACTTCTATCCCAACTCATGCTCCGCCAGCTTAGAAATCAGATTTTAAATAGCAAGAGGTAGGTGCAGACATTGGCAGGTGCCCCTGCATACTCCTGAGAGCCTGGGCAGCTGCGTGCCAGGAAAGCAGGCAGGAAGCCTGGCTTGTGTGAAATGGCACTCGGTGAGCCACGGGAGGGTTTGGCTTGGCGGGACGGTGAATCCAGGCCTTAAAAGGGCCTGGAATACAGAAAGAGCTCTATATGTTGGTTTTGGTGAGTCATACGGAAGTCTTTAGTAAATCTACTTTAGAGCTCTTTCTAGGTTCCCAGCACTAAACTCAAAGTCTTCCATGGTCCCCACTATGGTGCCCTGACAGCTTCCCTTTGTTGGCGATGAGCAGCAGCTTGTGAGAAAGAAAACAGATTTGATAACGTGGCTGGTTGCTTGCAAGGCTCTGCTCCTCCGCATCAAGTTAAGAACTTCACAGGAGTGCATGTGGGAGATGTGTGAGTTGGGAGTATGAGTCGGGCCAACTCCAACCACAGGGTGCCTGTAGCTGGAACCCGACACAGCCAACCTCCTTCCCATGTTTCGTTTGGGTGCTGGCCAGCTGCCAGAATCCCCACACCTTAGCTGATTCATTCCACAGGATTTATCATCCTCTCTCTGACATATTTTAAATTTATCTGTTACCTATTTATTGTTCGACTCCCCTCAATAGAATGTTCACCCCACAAGGTGTCTGGTTTTGTTGTTGTTGTTGTTGTTTTACTGCTGTATGTCTTGTCCCAAAATAGCATCTGGCACATATTATAATTTTCCTATATTAATTATGAATATGGTAAATATCGATAGATGTAACTTACATCAAGAAAAATTCTTTGGGGTCCTGAATAATTTCTGGTAATGTAAAGCGTTCCTAAAACTAGAAGCTTAAGAATACTATCCCGGAGGATCCGGGCCGGTCAATACTCATGGGAAGGGAGGCAGTGAAGTGGGCAGTGTTCTGAGGAATGTCTGACCAAACCGCTCCATTTTGAATCAATTATCAGAATGTTGCAACATTTAAGCATTCCAAGGTTATAATTATGAACTCTTTGTTTTTACTTATTTTTCATTTAAAAGCTGAACTTACTTTTCATTTAAAAGTTTTTCTGTGTGTGTGTGTGTGTGTGTGTTGCATAGTGTTTTTTGTTTATTTTCTTCCTGTAGTAATACTCTTACCAAACTAAAAGGGATAGAAACGTTCTCAATTTCTAGGTGTGGTCCGGCCATTCTCCCATTTGCCTGGTTAGAAAACAGAGTCATTTTGACATTGTGCCCACATTTTTCCTGTGCAGTAAATCTCACTTTATCCTGTTCTCACCAACCTGCCGCAAAGCCTAGGATCTGCTTTCTTGAACTTGAACTTTGCAGCAGCCTCAAAACCATCAGTCACACTAATGACCAATTTCCTGCTTCCATATAGAAATTTGTCTCTGTAAAAATGGATTTTGTTTAATGCTTATTTCCAGGAGCATCAGGACCAAAAGCCTTATGAGATGCTGTCAAAGGTCCTAGTGGAAGGGTGGGCCCTAGAGCCAGACTTAGAACTTGCTTTGGCCGCAAGAATTCAGTACAAGAGACCAGACCTTAGTGTGCTTGTGCCTTTTCTCTCAGATGTCTGCCTCCATCATGGGAACAAGCCCAGGTCTGTCTCCTGAAAGAGCAGGGACCACATGGAGGAGATCCAAGCCATCTCAGCTGAGACTACCTTCAGCCAGTCCCTTGGGCCATGTGCCCCCGGGGTAACCAGCCGAGAGCAGCCCAGCCCAGGCCAGAACTGCCTTGTTGCCTTGCAGACTCCTGAGAAATAATCAATGATTATGGTTTTAACCCACAAAGTTACTCAGGGGATTCCTATGCTGCATTATTGTGGCAACAGAAAACCGAGTGGGGGTTAGGACATGGTGAGCAGAAATGGAGGCCAAGATGAATCTGGTGTGTCTGGGGCTGAGGGAGCGCGCTCCTGAACATAGCAGGCATGTGGGAGGCAGACGGGGTTGCATGAAATGCTAGGCACCATAGTTTCTTCATCGGACAAGAAGCTGTAATGGTATCTGCCTGGCAGGGTTGTCGTAGGCTGGGGACAATGGAACAGACAAAAGGGCTTAATGCAATCTTTGGCGAATAGCTCCCTCTACTTTCTAATAAACTGTTCCTCAAGGTCAGAGAATTTTGATTTCCACTCTGTTCCAGGCACTGTGAGAGACTTGGAGAAGACAGCATGAATAACGCAGGCGCGTGAACTGTATTTTGTTTTCCGAATAGCACATCGGGCACGGTGTAGAGCAGCGGGTGGATGGGGACAGGCCCCAGTGACACAAGGGGCTGAGAAACACTCGAAATTCATATGTTCAGCTGTTGGAGTGTTATCTCCCGTTACATAGAGGTAAATAGAGTAAATATAGTGCAGATGATATTCATAGTTTTTAGTTAATCAGCAGGTGTTACTTTTGCGGAAAATGACAAAATTTGTCAAGAAAGCTAGGTTAGGCGGGGGGCAGGGGGGCGCCTGGGTGGCTCAGTTGCTTAGGCACTAGCTTTCGGCTCAGGTCATGATCCCAGGGGCCTGGGATCAAATCCTGAATTGGGCCCCCTGCTCAGCGGGGAGTCTGCTTCTCCCTCTCCCACCGCCCCTCCCCTCTGCTCATGCTCTTTCTCTGTCAAATAAATAAATAAAATCTTAAAGAAAAAAAAGGGGGGCCCCTGGGTGGCTCAGTTGGTTAATCAACTGCCTTTGGCTCAGGTCATGTTCCTGGAGTCCCAGGATCAAGTCCTGCATCGGGCTCCCAGCTCCAGGAGGCAGGTTCTCCCTCTGACCTTCTCCCCTCTCATGTTTTCTCTCTCACTCTTTCTCTCAAATGGATGAATAAAATCTTTAAAAAAAAAAAAAAAAGCAAAGAAAGCTAGGTTGGGGGTCTAAAGAAAGCGAGGGCTTTCTTTATGCCATTTTATGGGGTTTGCTTTATCCTATAAGTTGAGGTTTCTGTCAAAGCTGCTAAGGCAATGCTGTAGTAACTCTAGTCAACTAACCCTGGTGGGTGATCTAGGCCAGAGCCCTGGAATGGGGAGAACCTGGTGGCAGGAAGCTCCGTGAGCGGCTCCTGCAGCAATTGGGACCAGAGTCGATGAGAGAACAGTGCCGATGGAAAGAGATTTGAGGGCTGTGCACAAGGAAAGATCTGCTGGATACGGGGACTGGTCAGATGCTTCTGAGGTTTCTAGCCCAGGAAGGTGTGTGTGTGTGGAATTTCTCTACTAACTGAGAGAATCTTGGGGGGTGCAGAGGAGTGTTTTAGTTTTAAAAGTAAATGAAGGAAAGGCAGGGAATTTAAAACCAAGGAGATGGGGAATTTAAAACCAAGAACATGGACCCTTCTTGGCCAGGGTGGTTAAAGAATGATTTAATGTAGTCTGTGGGTGGGAATCATCATCACACAGAGACCAAGGGGATGGACTCCTCAGAGTGTCCCACCCCGAGACCACAGACAGCTGGGCCTCCTGGCTGCAGGCCCCGAGTCTCGGCACAGAGGGCTCCCACTGTGACCGTCCTGGAGATGGCACCCCTGGCCCCTACCTCGACCTCTGGTGTACACCCATCCCCCCATCCCCATCACTGCTGGTCAGCTCTGTGCACTGTGGCCAGCATGACCTTCCCCAACCTCCCTCTGAGCCCGGACGCACCCGAGCTTGCCACTCTCAAGCACGACAGCATGATGGGAGAGGCTAGCCTATGTCTGACGCAGCCCACACCAGTGTGCATCCCAGCTCTGGCCTCAGTTAGCCGAGAGGCCTCAGATAGATGAGACAGTGCCACCCAAGAACACAGCCTTGTGGAATCTGTGAAAAACTGTTAGATAAATTCTCAATCTGGGTGTCTGAGGCAGTGTGCTTTGCCATAAACTGCCAAGGGCAATGCAAAATTGCAGGCACTGGCTCAGCACAAAGGAGCTTAGCTCAGTCCGGTTCCTTCATCTGCTTTCCCTGACTGAACACGAGGCATCATTAGGCCTGTGCTCCCACAGGCCATTCCATTTGCTTGAAGCATCCTCTCCTCCTCTCTCCATTTCGTCCATTCTTTTCCATTATGAAAACTCTGCTTGAGGGTTGCTTTGACCACAGTCCCTCCCTCACCACCACACAGCAGCCCTGGCCTCCCTTGGTTACTTAATGCCACTCCCCCCTCCTGCTCCTGCAAGAGCACTGGTCACTCTGGCTGTGACCCTGGCCTGGTCTAGAAGGGCTCCCCACTTGGCTGTAGCTTTTTGAGGACAAGGATGTCACCCTATTCAATGTTCCATCTCGAATGCCTCGAACAATGCCAACACAGACCTGGAATTCAGGAGACAATTGTTGAATCAGGGGGCAAATGAATGAGTGAGAGAGAGAAGGAATGGGTGTTCACTCTACTTGAAGCCAAAAGCCATCAGCTAAAATAACTTGGGGACCTTCTAGCAGTATCCATAGTGATGGGACTGGAGGTATCCTAGACTGCAGGCCTTTCACATAAGTAAACAGAAGAAGTGCTGTGTACGGAGGCCTTTCTGGACCCGGCACAGTGACCTCTGGGACTTTGCGGGAGCTAGGACAGGCTAAGCTTTACACATGCCTCTGGCGTTGCTGGCCCCAGAATGCAGCAACTTCTGGCTACAGTGTGTGTGTGTATGTGTGTGTGTGTGTGCGTGCACACGCGCATGCATGCACAGGCACACAGTGTGAACACACTCATGCGCTCTCTCCTGCACTTACACTTGTGCATACACTCAATCCTTTGCTGCAAATAAGGGATACGCATCTTCATGTTGGTGCCACTGGTCACAAACCAGTGGACCTTGGGGGTTGACTCATAGAGATGTTTTATTTGGCTTCCAGTGGGTGTATTGTTTTTTATTCTGTTTTGCTTTTAATGGCTTTGAATATGGGGCAGGCACATTTATAACACCTGAATGGATCCCACAGGCATTTAAATGTGCAGCAACAAACAGACTTTCTTTTTGAAAGATGATCTAACAAACGATAGAAGTTATTTAATTCACGAGACAGAGGGTTACTTGAGGTCACTTATGTGCACCCTTGCAATACAAGGAGCTGGAATGAAACAGGAAATAAAATAAAATCTGCTCTAATGGCTTGTTTTGACTGCCTTAGAATTTTTCTTCGTAAGCTATTTACAAGTAGAAAGAGGTTAATAATCTTATCCACCCAAGAACACAGCCTTGTGGAATCTGTGAAAAACTGTTAGTTGGATAAATTCTCAATCTGGGTGTCTGAGGCAGTGTGCCTTGCCATAAGTTGCCAAGAGCAACGCAAAATTTCTTTTTACTAATAACTGAGTGCCAAAGATTTGGAATGACTTTTAAATATAAGTCAGATTGTGTAGCAGTACTATTCACTCACTGCATTCTAAATCGTGTTTGTGTGTGTGTGTGTGTGTGTGTGTGTGTGTGTGTGAGAGAGAGAGAGAGAGAGAGAGAGAAAGAGATGCAGGGGTGAGGGAGAAAGGAGGAGAGTGTGTGTGTCAGAGTTAAAAAGATTTAAGAATTTGACCTAACCTCAGAACAACCCTGGGATTGCAGCCCTCATGTGAATGTCATTTGGGGATTGTCTCTAAATAAAGACTAAAGACTTGAAAACAGCTCAGAGGAGGTCTATTTTATTTACCATCCCTAGTATCTGACCCTTCCTAGTTGACTGAGAAATATTCCAGGAGTAAATGCAAACCATCTTTTTTTTTTTTTTTTAAGTAGCCTCCATGCTGAGTGTGAAGCCCAATGTGGGGCCCAACAGTGGGACTTGAACTCACAACTCTGAGATCAAGACCTGAGCAGAGATCGGGAGTTGGACATTTAACCAACTGAGCCACCTAGGTGCCCCAAAAGCAACCCATTTAGTGATGTCAGAATTTTCTGGAAGTCTCCTGAGACAAGGTTGAATCTCCCAAGGAAGTTGCACCATTCTCTCCCTCCAGGGTTTCCAAAGAAACTCTCTTTGTAAGACGGTGTGTATGTATGAAGGAAACCCTATGATGTGACAACCCCTCCTTGGCCTGTAATCCCAAGGTGTTTGCCCAGACAAGGGGGCTGACTTGAGTCTTAAGGATTATAGTAGGAGCTCTGTAGCTGGCTCAGTCCCTGCTGGCCAAGGATAGACTACAGGAAGATGGGAGCCTTGTAGGACGAAGACTGGTACAGGCAATTAGTAGCAGCTGGGCCTAGCAGACAAGTGCATGAGAGCACGAGGTAGGCAGAGTTCCCAATTCCCTCCCCTGCTGTACCTGCCCTACATAATCCCTTTCTCTTGAGGGCGAGCAACACCTGTGACTGTGACAGGCTAGCATCCAGGATTTGGTGACATTGCAAGACAGAAGTGAAGGGATTCTGCAGATAAAATTAAGGTTTCAAGCTGGCTGATTTTGAGCTAACCCAAAAGGAATTTATTAGGGGTGGACCTGACTTACATGAGATGCAAATTCTTAAGAGGGACAGGGTACTTCCTAAAGAGAGACACTCTCCTTCTGACCTTGAAGAAGCAACATTGTGAGCTGCCAGCGTAGATGGGCAGCCTCTAGAAGATGAGGGTCTTGGTCTTAATGACCTGAGAAAGTGAATTCTGCCAACAACCTCAGTGAGCTTGGAAGTGGACCCTGAGCTCCAGGTGAGAATGGAGCACTACTAATGCCTGACTGTGCCCTCCTTGGACAAAGGGTCAGGTGAGGTGTGCCTGGCTGGACTCCCAACCCACAGATACTCTGAGATAACGAATATGCATTGTTTTAAGTTCTAAATCTGTGGTAGTTTGTTACTCAGTATTAGAAAACTAAGGTAGATCTAATTACTAACAGAAATGGCAAAAAAGAAAAAGTGGGGGATGGGCACAGTATACAAAGTACAGAAAAGTCTATCCTTGAGCAGAGAGCCTCTGAAAATAATAGATCTATACTGATCAGAAGGTTGTGATTGTTTACAGGTTTGTCTTCCCCTAAACTAAGCTCTGAGGGGACTCTGCCATCAGTATCTCCTCTATAGACAATTTTTATAGCCTCCTCCAAGGGCTGTGCTGACCCAGACTCTGTGAATGCAGAAATGAAGATGTCCATATGTTCACGGTCTGGTTGAGGAGTAAATACATACAGATATGTGTGGTTGAGAGGATGAATGCTCCCTTGGGGATTTAGGGACATACTCTGGGAGCACTAGAAGCCAATCTGCCTGGCAGGAGGGATTCACTGAGAATTCACAGCATTCTGTAGTCAAAAAGAGGGAGTGAGAAAGTGAGAAGAACTATATATATATATTTTTTTTCTTTTCTTTTTTTTTAAATTGCAACTGCATGTGGGTAAATTATGGGAGAAGAAGAAGCTGAAAATCAACTTGGGTCACTTTATAAAGGACCTTTCCCATATAAAAGGCCAAGAGATTTGAATGGAATTTTTGGTGTTGATAATTGATGGGGAACAGAAAAAAAAATTCTACACAGAGGAGTAATATGATTCTTTTTGTATTGTGGGGAGGTCTGTGTGACAGCAGACAAAAGGCAAGATCAGAGGCAAGAGGAGCAGTAAGAAAGCCAGGGCAGGGTGCAGACACGATGTGCTCACCCTTCCACTCCTACCGTGTAGCACATGGCCCATCCAGTAGGAGGGGGCCAAGAGCATTTGTTGAATCTTTTTTTTTTTTTTTAAATATTTTATTTATTTATTTGACAGACAGAGATCACAAGTAGGCAGAGAGGCAGGCAGAGAGAGAGGGGGAAGCAGGCTCCCCGCTGAGCAGAGAGCCTGATGCGGGGCTTGATCCCAGGACCCTGAGATCATGACCTGAGCCGAAGGCAGAGGCTCAACCCACTGAGCCACCCAGGCGCCGGCATTTGTTGAATCTTAAACCAACGAATCACCAATTGAGGGCTCCGAGGCAACAGGCATAGAAGCAGCAATCACAGAAAAGTTGAAAGTTTTCACTCACCATGGAGCTGGGCGAAGGAATGTTTCAGGCCTCTAGTGTTGGAGGGACAGGGTTGGAAGAGCAGCAAGTTCAGAATCGGGATATCTGCTGAGCTCTAGCTGAATGGAAAGGGGCAACCGCAAGCCTGAGGGGCTTAGCGAGTCCAGAGACCAGGAGCAGCTCAGGGAGCTAACCTAGCACCACCATTCAGAACTCGGGGCCTGCCTGACCCCTGGCATAAAAGTTCAGGCACATTCTAGCTCAGGCCACATTGGTACTCAATTCCTCCCATCAGCTTTTTAGGCAGCCTCTGTTCATCCTCTGCTGGATCACCCTCACCTTTTCCTCCTTTCTTCACCCCAGCTTACCCCCCATCTGCTCCCTCTCAGAGGGTGGTTCATCTCAAGACAATGTCAGAGCCAAAAAGGATCATTTACTCATTCAACCAACTTGGTCAACTGTTTCATATTTCAGATAGGCCCCTTCTGCCTCAGCATTGAGATGTTCTCCTTTCTATCAAACCCTAATAACACCCCTGTCTGTGTTGACAGTCTCTCCCTCCATCTGTTCATTCATTTCTTCACCTGGTTATTCAATGACCAGTATGCATTGACCATAGACACTACTCTAGGTACTGGGACACAGCATTGAACATAAAATGCAGGATCCAGGCTCTCATAGAGCTGACCTTCTAGATGGAGAGGCAGAAAATAAGCACTGAGCAAATAAATAAACTAGAAGATTTCAGAGTAATAAGTATTCTGAAAAAGAAAAAAAAAAAGTAGAGTAGTAAGTGCTCCAAAACTCCTCTTGGGTTTCTTATCTCAACATATTTGAGAACAACCACCTAGTGACCTGAGCCAAAAACCTGGAAAGCGTCCTGGGCTTCTCCTTCTCACTCACTTTTCACTTTTAATTATCAGTCATTAAGCCATGGGTTCCCAACTCTCAGTGGCTCTCAAATCCATCTGCCCTTCTCCATCCCAATGACACTTAATGCAGACACCATCACTTGTCCCCAGAATTATAGTAGGCCCCCCAACTTGTCTTTCTCAAGTCTCGCCTTCTTCCTTCATGTCATGCCCCTGCTAAAAATTGTTTAGTGGTTCTTTATTGTTTTTCCAGTCAAATTCAACCCCCTTTGCTTTGCATGCAAGGCCTTTCATTACTTGGGTCCTGCTGAACTCCTGAGTCTTGTTTCTTGTTCTCCAAATGTACCTGCCCCACAGAGCTTCCACTCAAAATATCCGCAGATCTTCATGCTAAGGGTTACGTACTCAGTAGGTTGTGCCCGCACCTCATGTGCCCTCTGCTCATTCTTCTCTTAACACTTTGTTCAAAACGCAGATTAAGTGTCACCTCATTTAGGGCGCCACCCTTCTTATAATGACCCATGGAGTTCTTATCAGGACTATGGTGAGAAGATCTACAAAACCTTTAGCACAACAAGGGCACTCAGCTTTTATCTTATTCCCCATAGAGTTTCTTGCATTTGGGGCAGACATAATTAACATATAAATAAAATTTTCCTATTTGCAATGAAACTATTTCAGAATACAGACTCTGAGCTGGGTGAATTGTCTCCCTCATTGTTTTAATAAAATGGACAGGAAATTTCCTTTCTCATTTATGTTTTTCTTACTTGATACTTGTTATTAGAATTCAAGCTCCTAACCATTATTCTTAATGGCCTGGAAGTGATTTGAATGGGATTACCGATTAGGACAAATCCTCTAAATATCACCATCCTGACAACACACACAGTAATAATTCACTGCAGTCTCCAGCTCTGAGGGTTGGCTGATGCCATTTAAAATTTCAGACTATTTCTTGGCACATTTGCAGCCACTCCCTACTCCCAGGCACTGGGAGAATCCACCAAACTTCTACCCTCTCTGGAAGGATCTGGGACCACACACCTCTTACAAATCAAGGTCTATCTGGAAATGTCCTTCCTGGGCTGACATCTGACACTGAAGCTCTGATCTTCCATGGGGCCTTCAGAAACTCTCTGTGAAATGAAAAGATGCTCTCTGAGAGTGACTTTTCCTTTAGACACCTGTTCCCTGCTAAGGTTTCTCTCCTAGCACCCGCACCCAAAACCACACATCGGGTTCTCACTCTCCTACTTGTCAGACCCCTATCTGTGCTGCATCTGTGTCTCTGAGTGTGAGTCCCTAGAAGAGCTATCAAAGACAGAGTTCTCTTACTTGCATTCAGCAGAGTCCGGATCTTCTTCTCTTCTTCCGCCTCCTGGATGAGCTTTTCCGCCAGGGTTTTGTCCTCTGATTCCACGCACACGTCAGCTTCTCGCAAATACTCCAGGTAGTCGATCTCCCGTTGCGCACGTTCGACTCTCAGGGCCAGGTTAGTCACTGCGCTCTTATACTCACTTGTGTAGGTCTGGCATCTTCCCAGCATAGCGGAGATGTTTTTCGAGAACTCTTGGAAGTCTTGAATGTATGCCCTCATTGCCTGGGTACATTTTTCCAGTCCTTGCTTCAGTCAGAAAATAAATACTCAAATTATTCCTCATTATTTAAATTGGCCAAGTAATAGAAATAGCTATCATTCATTGAGAAAGATTTTTAATTTACAAATCATTGTAAGGAGGAAAATAAAAATCACCTGTAATCCCCGAGTTCAAAATACCACGGATTTGTTAGTGTATCAGTTTTTAAAAGTTTTCCCATGTATTTCATCATACATACATAAGTATATAATTTAAAATGCGATTTTACTATAATGCTTTGTAACATATTTTCACTTGCTAATACACTGTGAACATATTTCAACACTAATTAATAGATAGCTATACAATAATTTTAATGATACAGAATTCCATTGCATTGATGTCCTATTTATTCTATTAGACTCTTTTTGACGGATATTTATGGACTTTTCAACAATGCTGAAAAGAATCTTTGTATTTACGTCTTTGTGTACTTATCTGATTATTATCTTAGGGTGGATCTCCAGAAGTAAGCTCCATCCCCAGCACCTGGCACAGGGCCTAGCACATAGTACTTCATAAATATTTACTGAGAGAAAGAATAAAGTGAATGGAGACCAGAAATGGGGTGGCTGGGTCAAAGAGAACGTATTCTTAAAGCTCATTTGGCAGTCTATCAAAATGCTCTCCACAAAAGTTGTAAAAATTGCAACTCCAAACAGTAGTATGGAATACTGTTCACTTTGAAGGAAAAGAGAGAGGGAAAGGTAGAAAGAGAGAGAGGCAGAGAAACTCCCTAAATCAATCCTCTTATTTCTTTAGTACCCCTCAGACATGAGTCCCTCAGGATGAGGACTGTGTCAGCTTGTAAGTGTCCACGCTGGTCATCAGTGACTGCCCTCTGGGACCTGACTTCCCCACCAGGTCCTGACCAGGACGGGGAAATCTATACAAACCATATCCCTATCCTTTTCAAATTCACATTCATAGCCATCAAAGTATTTGTCTGTACTTTATACCCTTGTCTGAACACCAGCTTTTCAGGTATTGAGGAAAACCTGCAGGCATCTGGCCGGCGCTTATCTCAGGATAAGTCGGTGTTAACTGCAGAGGGACCACGGTTGAACATAATTCTGGCACTTTCTAGGAGGCACACTGGGGAGGAGCTGTCTGAGGAGGCAACAGGTGAGGCAGCCACTGTCCTGGGAACATCACCTCCCCTGCCCCCAGGCCTCAGCTGGTTGCCCGGGCAACCTTAGGAAATGCGCTCAGCCTGCTCTTCGAAGTAATTTTATTTAACCAGATGATCAACTAATTTGGACTTCAGAATTTTTCAAGAAAATATAGAGAATAAACATTGGCGATAAGAGTGTCTTTGGGGAAAAAAAGCATCTTTGGAAGAAGAGAAATAATTTATCAAAATTTAACTTGTATAAAAGCAAGGCAATTAAAATATGAGACAATCACCAGGAATAGTATGTCAAGGACTTGGGCAGAGGGTTCATTTGTCCCTGGGAGCCTGTCTGTGTAGCAAAAATGTTGGTTTTTTACAAATTTTAATGAAGCGCCAGCTGCAGCACTTGGAGGAGGGATCCCAGCAATTTCTCTCTATCTGACACAGCTGAAATCTACCCGTTTCTGAACCCAAGCGCCGTGCTGCAAAGAAGCGAAGACGTAGCTTCTTGGTACAACATAATGACTTTTTATGGTGGCCTCAGTTTTATCATAAAAAGACAAAAAGGAAAAGCGAAAACTTGCTTACCACCCTGATATGGTAGAACATGAATAAAAGGTGACCCCAAATTTTTAATTTTTGTATTTTAAAAGTTGAACTATTGAATAATAACATTTTGGGCATTTACCACCATGCCAGGGAGTGTCCTAAGTATGGATTAATTGATTAATCCATAAATGGAGTGGAGTCCTGCTCAGGGCTGGGGAGTGGTAGAGCCCGGACTCTGGAGTTGGTGCTCTGAACCACTGGACTATGAAAACTCTCACAGGCCATGTGGCCATGTATTTGGCATTGACCACGTGGGGAATGTGCATCCCAGTAGCTAGGGAAGCTGGGCTAAGATAAGGAGACTTCTAGAAGGCACACACCCCAGATCAGGTGCACAGATGCCACCTACCTCCAAGACTTGAAAGCGCTGGTAGATGTAGTGCACCATGCCTGGGTCCTGGGCACGCCGGGTGGGGGGCAGAAGAGCTGCCAGGAACAGAACCAGGACAGCAGAGGCTCGAGGAAGGGCCATCATTGTCCTGCAAATTACCCAGGGGTGGGATCTCCTCTGTTGTGCTAAAAAAAGCCAAGGATCCAGGTGGTGGTCTCCTGCTTTCTAGCCACTGCTTTGAAAATCCTCTAAAAACAGCCTGAAAGCCAAGCCTGCTTGTTATTCCCCCAGATGGGTGATCTCACTTTGGAAGCCGGTGATCAAGTCCAGCTGTTGGCAAGCCCGTCCCTGCAGGCCTTGCAGGTCGACTTGGGGTAGAGAGCTCCTTGGGTCCATCTGTTACCATCACCCGTCACACACACTGATCCTCTCCAGGCTAGTGGCTGCACCCTCTTGCAGGCCTGGGTGAGCATGCATTGGGGTGGGGGTGAGAGTGGGGAGTAAAACGCTCTTTGCGTTTTACTTCGGCTTTCCTCCTCCCTAGTGGACTCTGCAGTCCAATCACAGGCTTGACCCAACACAAACCACCCCCAACTTCCCCGAGTTGGAATCTCAGTTTAGTTTCTGGCAAAAATTCCCAGGATCCTTTTCCCAGAAGTCCTGTTGGGAGACCCCACCCCTCCTCTGGACTCTTCGCATTCCTGCAGCTCTTAAAGGCACAGCAAGGGGAAAAAAATGAAAGTTTGGCTATACTCCTGTCTCTGAACAGCCAGTGCACAGGGCTGATTGCTCCTTGGGGAGAGAGGTACACGGAGCCACAGGCCTGGCTGCTCTGGGGCTGATAGCTGAAAAATCGGAAGATGGAGCTCAGAGGAATTGCATTAAGGGGCCCAACAGTGGCTATCTGCACAACCATGCCTCCAGAGCCAAGCCTTCAGGACATGGAACTCCTTTTGTAAGGAAGTCCTTGAGCCTTCTCAGTCTCTAGAAGCAGAATCCACTTCCTATAGCTATAGGCCAGCAATTCACAGAACACGGTTACTACACGGTTCCTGCAGGCCCTGGGCCAGCTGGAGATGCATCACATCCCCGGGGCAAAGTGGTAAAATCTTCCTTTTTTTTTTTTTTTTTTTTTTTTGGCTATTGCTGTCCAGGCCTTTAATGATCTCAATCTCTCCTTCCCTGGGTGGGCCCAGAACACCCATGTTTCTTTCTCACTCATCTACCAAAGTGGGTAAGGTTGGGGCATCTGTGAGACATGGGAAGAACTCTGGCCAGGAGTCAGAAGATCCGGGTTTGCATTTGGTTCCTGCAAGAGACACTCAAAGACAGAATTTTCCAGGAAGCATTTGTAAGTCTCTGTCTCCATTGGATGAATGTTCCTCTCTACCTGTCTTCCACATGACCTTGGCCCCTGACTGGTCCTCCCCCATCCCTTAGTAAGGTGGCAAACAATGGCTCCTCATCCCAAAGGTTAATTCCTCCCATATCCCATAACCATCTTTGAACCATTCCCCAAAGGAGGTGAACTTCGGCTGAGCCATCCTCTTAAATCCTCAGAAACAATACTGCCCGACTCAGCCTCCTTCCCCAAGTGAGAATGCTCTTTCAGAAACTTCTTGTGCCTGGCATCTTGGAACCAAATCTTCAGCTAAAGGAGCCCTGGTTGATTTTATTCATGAATGCTTCAAGCCCTAGCGTTAAGATGGTGAACTTAGATGGATAAGGTCCAATGGAGGGAAAACTCTGATGGTACCACAACTAACTTTGGGGGTGGGGGCACGGCATTGTGGAAAATTGTTTTCTCAGTTTTCTGGAGCATTCTTACATTATTTTCACAATGAAGTGCACATTCAAGACTAAGGAAGCCTAAGGAATTATAGCGAGTAGGTGAGGAGGCAGTGGGAGGTCACGGCTGTAGCGTAAAGTCCTCGGGCTGTGCCCAGCATGGCCGTTGCCCTCCCATCTCTGCAGTGAGCTTGGCCTGAGCCCTCCAGTCCCACCCGGCAGGCACTTACTTGCCCGCGCCTGGTTCAGGCCCACACCAATCTCTCTTCAGTTGCCAGCTTGTTCATGGGCACTGGCCTCTCCACTCTAATTGTCCATCCCCGGTCTTAGTTGGAGAGCCTAACTCCTCGGGTCCCAGAGGCAGCAAAGCCCACAGCTGGCTCCCTGAGCCCATTAGGATGGATGAGGGGAAACCCTCGTGTTCTTGTGACCAGAAGTTTCATAAAGAAAGATTAAACTCCCTTTGGAGATAATCACAGATTTGACTGACAGACAGTGGCCAACTATGGCCATCCTCACTCAGAGCAGGCCTTACTCAATGAAAAGAAAAAAAATGGCTTGGTGCACCTTAGCCTACAGTTGGAATAAAATCATTTGCTTGGCTCTTCCATCTTCCCTACATTTAATCTCTGGCCTTGATCACTGCCATAAACTCACCATGAGGACAGTGACCAAACACAGTGACAGCCTGCTTTTCTCCTCTGTTAAGTGTCTGATCCTTCTGCTTTACTGGCCCTGCATCCTGAGAGAGGAAACTTGAGCCCCTGACAGCCACCACTATGTCCTCAGTGTGGTTGGATGTAGGTCACTAGTCCTGATCTGTAGGCCCGGTCCTGAGTTGATGGGGCTCGATGACGAGTCAGAACCAGACCTGTCAGTGCCCAGCCCGGTCAGCCCAGTGAGGCTGATCTCAGCCAGCTTCTCAGCTCCTCTTGGAACCCTTTGCCACCTTCATCACAGGCATATAGCTGTGCCTCTATATGAACGGACTCCCTGGTTTCCAGAACCTCCTCTGCCAGGCCATCCTCTAGTTCACAGAGAAGTGCTCGCCAATGCGGGCGGGGACTCTGCCTTCTTGAGGGAGGATTAACTAGACAGAATACCAGCTGGGATATGAGAATTCAGTATTCAGAACTGACCACGATGCTTCCTGTTTTTTCCTTCTCTTTTCCTTTCCCCCATATTTTCCTCTTTGTATTTTAGTCGCCACTCTGGCCCCCACCCCCACCAGCTATTTGCCTCAACATCATCCTCAACCCTCCAGCCTTTTACAAGTAATTGCATTGTTTCCTGCCTGAGTGATCAGAGCAGCCTCTAATTCCCTGTCTATGTCTCTTCACATAAAGCACTGGCTGATTCTATGCCAAGAAGAAAGCGCTTTAAAACGTGACCTCAGCCAACCCCTCTTGCTTCGGCTCTTACCCTGCCCCATATCCAGCCTCCACAACTGCCACATCCAAGTGTCTCCAGACTCCCTCTGAAGTTTAACATCACGGTATCTCCGCTTAGCCTAGAATGTCTCTCCCTTTCGTAACCAGTGACCTCTTATTTATCCCACAAGTCTTCCCACCACCTCACCCGCATCCCTGGCAGAATTAGCCCCTCTCTCATCTGTCTCCGTAACGTGTTGAAGACTGAATCTTGGAAATGTGAGGGGAAGGCTCCTCTGGACATTGGTGCTCTCTGACGGAGGGTGTGGGCTGGCAGCCTCCGGGGCAGCGCTGTGGAAGGAGGATGAGAAGAAATACAGCCCTCTCACGGGCTAACCTTGGTCCATCTGCAAAATTCTTATTTTGAAGTCCTAACCCAGAGCACCTCAGAATGTGACTATATTTGGAGACAAGGCTTTTAAAAAGGTAATTAAGTTAATACAAGGCCATGAGAGTGGGCCTTAATCTAATCTGACTGGTGACCTTAAAATAGGGGCAATCCAGGCACACAGAGACACACCAGAGGTCCTGTGCGCACAGAGAAAGCACCATGTAAGGGCCCAGGAAGAAGGAGGCATCTGCAAGCCAAGGAGAGAATCCTCAGAAGAAACTAAACTTGTTGACATCTTGATCTTTTAACTCTGACCCCTAGTTTTGAGAAATAAATTCTTGCTGTTACGGCAGCTCCAACAAACTAATATAAGCACACGCTGAGTTGTGGAAAGGGGTAACATGTGACAAAATGGAAAAAAAAAGATTCCGCAGGGGTCTACAGGATGTTCTTGGCAGGAAATAAATTGATAAGGAGTATCCTGGCTGAGACACCGATGACTGCCAAGTCCAGACTTACTGTTTGAGCTCCAAATCCCATTTTCACCTGCCTGCTGGACGTTTGCACTTGGATACTGAATAGATACCTCAAACTTGAGCTGTTTCTATTTCCCTTTCTACTCCAACTTAAACTCCATTCTGCATTCTCTCTCTCCCGAAAGAGCACTATCTTCTGCCTACATATAAATGCAGAAATGTGGGAGTTATTCTAGACTCTTCCTCACTCTCATTCTTATGTTTAATTAGTCAATCAGCCACCAAGACCTGTTCATTTTGTCCCCTAAATATATATCAAAAATTCCCTCTTCTTTTTATTGTTACCTCCTTAGCAGGGCTTTTTTTATTTACTAATTTTTATTCATTTATTTAACAAACATTTGGGGGTGTCTATTATGTTCCAGTCACTGGACTATACAAGCACTAGGGATACGATGACCAACACAGCAGACACATTCCTTGGCCACACAGAGGATGTAGTCTAGGAAAGGAGACAATCACACAGATGGACAATTACAATGCATCATTCATTCCTCCACAGGTATTGTCCACTGAGTACACCTCCAGAAATGTCTTGCACGCAAGTTGGCCTCAGTGTCTGTCTCCTAGGGAATCTAACCATGATCATTTCCTAGCGCCATTACGCAGTTATTGATAGTCCACACAGAATTTTCATCAATGGTTCAAGTCCACCAAGTTCTTGTTTCTATATTTTTGCGGAAATAGAGGGAGGGGTCCATTTTGATGGCTAGATTTAACATTGCCTACAGAAGACTCCATTCTGACCCCTTCTGGTCTATCATTCACACTGCAGGCAGGATGATGGACACAATTGGCAAATCTCATTATGTCATACTCTGCTTAGGAGCACTGACTGTCCGCCAACTCCTCCCTAATCAAGTCTAAATTTCCCAGGCTCAGGAAGGCTATGCAAGTAAGTTACATCTAAATTAAGATCCTAGCATGACTAAAATTTTGGCAAAGGAATAGGGGTAAGTGTGAGGTACATTCCCAGTGGGGAGGTAGGCACACAGAGAGCCCTTTAGCTCTTACTAGCGAGGCTGCCTCTGAGAACTGACCATGCCTCTTATGGACCCAATTTCTGCTACTCGGCTTGACTTTGCCATATATCTCCCAGTCGGCTCTTAGATCCTTGTTAGGACACACATCTTTGCCTAGACTAATTCCTGAAAGACAGACACATTTGCTCTGGGCTTCTATTTCCTCCAGAACTTGTCCCTTGTCTAAATCATTCTTGTTCCCACCTTGCAGCCAGGTCCCATCACCTGACAGCCTCTCTGAAAGACACTTGGAATTTTGCATGGATGATTAAGAACCTCAGCTCCATTATAGAAGCCCACCTAATGAATGGGTTTTAGCATGGACCTCAAATCTTCTATTATTTTGAAGTCCTCAGTGCTCTCTAGGGCTTAGCAAACTGGACAGTGTGAGATGATTTCACATACCTATAAAGACCAAGTTCTCAAAAGTGTCAGATTTATAAGCTATGTAGTACTGTGGATGTGATGGGGAGGACTTGGCAAGGACAATCAAACCTTAAAACCTAAGAGGAGGGGCACTGAATGGAGAAGGGGAGGCCTGAAATACCAAACTGTTTTTTAAAAAAGTTAGTACTTTTCAGTACTAAAGATTCAGTTGGGAGGATCACAGTTGTTTGTATGTAATGGCAGGTGTGTAGGGGACTTGAAACAGCCTCCTTTCTTTTCTTTTCTTTTTCTTTCTTTCTTTTTTTTTTTTTTTTAAAGATTTTACTTATTTATTTGAGAGACTGCACACACGTGAGCAGGGGGAGGAAGAGGGACAAGCAGGCTCTGTGTGCTGAGCGTGGAGCCAGATGAAACCTCGATCCCAGCGCCCTGAGATCAGCACCTGAGCCAAAACCAAGAGCTGGACACTTAACTAACTGAGCCATCCAGGCGCCTCATACCTCTTTTCTTAATTATTGCCATTTTCCCCTGGACAGATTTATTTCCTACTAATTTGCTACTTCCATCTTTTCATACCTTTGGATTACATGGAAAGGAAGGAGGTGGGAGTGAAGTTTCATAAGGACTAAATGCAGTTGCAGGGTGGGATTTAAAAAAGAGACATACTAGGGGCACCTGGATGGCTCAACTGGTTAAGTGTCTGATTTTGATTTCAGCTCAGGTCATGATCTCAGGGTCGTGAGATCCATCCTTGCATCAGGCTCTGCACTGGACATGGAGCCTGCTTAAATGTCTCCCTCTTCCTCTGCCCCTCACTCCCACTCTAAAAAAGAAAGAAAAGAGAGAAAGAGAGAGAGAGAGAGAGAGAGACATATACTATAGAAGGGAATTAAATTAGACATTAAAAAGAGTTTCTGACTGAGAATTCTGGGGTAAGAGGTTATTGAAGTAAGTTGCTATGTTCCTAGTGGATAATGAGATATTTGAGGAATCACTTAAAAATCCTTAGAGATTCATGTTAGAATGTAGGGAGTCAGGACAGAACTCCCTAGAACACCCCATAAAGATAACAAAAAGTGAAGTCATATATAAATCTCCAATCTCCTTGGAATCTCTCTTGGAATCCCCAATCATTGTCAAATATACCTTTAGTTACCTTCTAACCCTATACAGCCTTTGCTGTGTCACCAGACTTGCCATTTGTTGGTGACAGACATCATCTGACATGAGCGAGAAGTTCCCGAGACACTCCTTCACCCCCATTCACCTCTCCTTACCCTCCCCTCCCTCACTCTTGGCCTGACTCTACTCAGAGCACAGTCTTCTAGGTTCTGGTCTTCTGGCCCCAACTCCTCCATGCCTTCCTGGAAATGCCTTCTGGCCAGAATCTGCTCAGGCAGCCTGATGGGGAGAGGCTGACCCTGCCTCCCGCAGCCCCGGATGAGAGGGTGCCGCCCAGCATTCCTTCAGTGGAACGCTCACAGCCTTGCTCTGCGGCTGTTGCACCTGCTGCTGTTTTTTAACTGAAGTATAATTGATATACAATGTCCTATTAGTTTCCGTTGTATATTATAGGGACTTGACTTTTTAAAAAATATTTTATTTATTTATTTGACAGAGAGAGAGAGAGAGAGCACAAGCGGGGGAGGGAGGTAGAAGAGGGAGACTGAGAAGCAGGCTCCCCATTGAGCAGGGAGTCCGACGTGGGACTCGATCCCAGGACCCTGGGATCGTGACCTGAGCTGAGGACAGGCACTTAACCAACTGAACCACCCAGGCACCCCTGGACTTGATATTTTTATACACTAGGAAGTGATCCCCATGATAACTCTGCTCACCATCTGTCACCATACAGAGTTATTACAATATTACTGATTATAGTCCCTATGCTTTATGTTACATCCCCGTGATTTATTTAAACCATATACACCAGAGTTCCTAGGACTTCCAAAACTTCTCTTGGTGATCATTCTGGTTTGGCTTTTGATACGCACCTGGGCAGTTTGCTATGAATGGATTCTCACTGGAGGCTGAACGTCTGCTCCTCCCCGGCACAAGGCAAGTGCCAGGTGAAACTGATTGGGGTCAGGTCGCCTATCTGGAGTTCCTGTTCTTTGAGCACCTGGTAACCACATCTCTACCCAGAGTCCTGAAGACTTGCCCACATTCCCTTAGCTTGGGAGTGGGGGATGGATGGACTGCAGGAAGGGGACAGATCAGTGAGCACCATTGATGGGGAGGGGACGTGGTTAATGCCTTCTGGTGCTGTGAGAGCTGTGGATGCAGCTCTAGAAGACTTGCTGGCTGGGAGATGACGTCATGTTGCCTGATGGTCACCTGCACAAGGCTCCTTACTAAGCAGGCCCCAGGGCCAGGGCTGGTCGGC
The DNA here is from genome assembly GCF_963455335.1 of Martes martes. Taxonomy (NCBI): domain Eukaryota; kingdom Metazoa; phylum Chordata; class Mammalia; order Carnivora; family Mustelidae; genus Martes; species Martes martes. The sequence continues at coordinate 52,803,060 of NC_137898.1, forward strand.
ATGTGTGGGAAGGCTGGGTCTCACCCAGGCTCCGTGTCTCCTCCAGCATAGGACTTACCTTTGGTCTCTGAGGCACAGGTCCCAGTGCCTCAGGACCCATGAACATTCAGCCAACTGGAGCCAGAGCCCCAGGACCCAACACCAAGGGATTACATCTTGTCACCACCAAGTACCTGCTTGGCTGCTCTCAGTTCAGTGTTCCAGGTGCAAACAGTGAGTCAGTTTTGGGCAAAATATTTGTTTTCGGCTTTAGCCACTAGAGGGCAGACACTTTTTAGGCAGTTACCAGACTACTGCTAAGACGGTAGTCCTTTTCCTTTTTATATTTGATGGGAACATACTCCATCTACAAAAACTGCCCGTAAGCTTTCTCTCTTTTCTTCTTCCTCACTGCCTCACCCCCCCAGTAAATTTTATAGATATTCTCAATCAGATTGACTGAATCAATAGAAGGGACTGAGTAGTTTTATATTAAAAAACGTTCTTGCAGTCAATAGCGTCTCAGGCCCTAGAAATCCACATCTCAGGCCAGTCCCAGGTGTGCTCGGTGGGTGGGCAGTGTTGGCTTGTGTGACCTGCGGTTTGGAGAAGGGTGTTTCCTGCTCTTGGTGTCCCCCGCCCCCCACCGGACACCTCTGTCTCGATGTATCAGGAGCACAGGGCTCAGCCACAGGGGCTATGGACAAATGCAGGAGTTTCCTGGGGTAAAGATCTTTATCACAGCCTGAGGCGAGGGATTATAGTCGGTTGCTGGAAGAAGTAGGCCAGGGAAAGAGGTGCTCTGCATTCTCCCTCTTTCCTGCCCCTGAGAGAGAACCAACAGATCCAGACTGTCTTTCCCTCTTCCTCTGACACTTGTTTCTTCATCAAGAAGCCCCTTCCTCTGGGGAGCGCTTGGCTGCGGCCCTCTTCCTCCCTCCGGCTTACACACAGGACTCTAATGAGTTCTTTGGAGTATACTGAGAGAATCTGTACGGGTATTGAATCCAAAATGGAATTTCCTCTGCTTGGAGGGCCAGTCCAGCTGTTAGGACCCGCGCTAGACATCACTGATCATTAAAAGGGATTTAGGTAATTCTTGAAATCAAATTCCTTTCACATCATTGTCATAAATGAAGACCCAGTGAGAAACTATGGGAGGGATGGGGAGAGAGCCCATGGACTCTGGAAAGCAGAGAAAACCCTCCCCCAGAGCCAGTGTGCCCTTGGGTTTCTGGGCAATAGGTGTCTAGGAGAGCACAGGCCCTACCCCGCTACACAGGTATGCAGACCACAGGTGGAGGAGCACAGAACACACTGGTCCAAAACTTCCTCACATGAGAAGCTGAGAGCCACAGATGTGACCTCAGCTTCAGAGGCAGGGGCGGAGCCCCACTGCGGGGCTCTCAGACATCACGCTACCTCTTGGTCCTTGCTCAGTGCTCCTGATCCTTGAACAACAACTGACCTTGAACACCATGGGTTTGAACTGGGTGGGTCCGCTTATACTTGGGCTTTTTAGATTGCCGTATGGTAAATGTGTTTTCTCTTCCTTATGATTTTCCTGATAACATTTTCTTTTCCCTGGTTTACTCCAGTGTATATAGTATACATACAAGTATATAATACATATAGCATTCAAAATATATTTTTAACTATTTATGCTATAGGTAAGGCTTGTGGTCAACAGTAGGCAACAAGGAGTTAAGTTTGGGGGAGCCAAAAGTTAGATGTGCTTTTCGACTGTGTGGGGGGTGTCAGTATCCTTATCCCTGCATTGTGCAAGGGTCCACAGTACTACGCATGAATGGAAATCCTTCCCCCCAAACAGTAGCCTTGACAAATCCTACATGTGATGCTAGAGTCTCTGACACGATCCTTTCCTGAACCCATATATCGTGGCCCTTGGGAGGTGGTGTTATCCACAGTGATGCTTTTCCTGGCTGAAGATTGGCTTACGGAGGTGAGTGTCATGGAGACACTTGCATAAAATGAGAGCAGAGAGCTGCTATGACCAAGGGTCAGGGGTATCTAAGGAGATAAGAGGCTTTGAGAGAACTGGGCTACTTATGCTAGGTGGGCAAGTGCACTTACGAAGTCTTGCCTTAGCTTTGGTATTTCCATGCAATTTCTCAAAGACCTAGAGAGCTCCTTGCTGCAGAGATGTCGAGGTCAAGTCTCCCAGCTCAGCATGGGGCCATGTTCTCCTCAATCATTTTCTTCTGCCTGGGAGGGGCAGGAAGCTCTGCACCAGCCTTTTCTGAATGCTCCTGCACAATAATTGCATTTGTGCTGGTGTGTGTGCGTGCATGTGCAGTGGGGATCCTGTGCACCACAAAGTAAAAATCAGTGAGAGGCTGGGTGAAGGCAAAAAGTCCTGTGTCACATTTCTGTTGTGTGCTTGAGCTCTTTGAGAATTGCCAAAGTCCTCTTAAGCCCAGAGAGTAGGAGCCAAGAACACCAGCCAGGGTACTACTCTTCCTCTCTCAGGTATGTCTAATCTGGCTGCAGCAGGGACTGACAAGGGTCTAGGCAGGAATCCTTGAAGACCGGGGGTATAATAGGAAGGTGAGGCTTGGGGGTTAGTGTTGGTCAGTGACAGGGTAGTTCCTCAGCCCCCCTACAGGGCAGGGCCATCTCCAATCAGCATAGCACTGGGAGGTAACCAGTTTGAGATCCTTCTGCATCTTATAAGGCCAGCAGCTCTCTACCACTGCTGTCCACCAGCAAAAGGCAAATGTTTCATGGTTAGAACCAAAGCTGTGAGATCACGCACTAGAATAGGTTCAACTGGTGGGTAAAAGTTTAGTTAACCTTCCTTCCTGGTCCTTAACCCTCATACCATTATAACCTCAAGCCTGCAATCTGCCTTTACCAAACTAGTGATTTTATGTTGTTCCCTGGAGCAAAGGTCCTTGAGTTCTTCCCTCATTTATAAAAGGCCTTCATCCACAAGGACCCACCCTCCTCATGGAAACATGAGGAGACAAAGACCGTGCTGAGGTTTTCTTGAGCCTGCCCCAGCAGACTCTTGCTTCTTCCGAACTAGAAAGGGCCCAAGAAGGGCAGTGGGTCCCACTGAGGAACAGTCCTTAAGAAGACACCCACCGCAGCTGCTTCTCCTTGGGCAGGGAAACGACATAGTAGAGCTGTTCAGCCAAATGTCAGTATCGGACCTACCAGATCTAGTAAGTGCTTGAATGATTTACCCAACTTTTCTGGTTTTGTGGGACTCTTTAAAGTCACGGATATACCCCTTGGATTACTTTTAAGTCCATTGCTTCCATTGTTTGAAATCCCATCTTCATTCCCCTTAAAAATTCAAGATCCACAAACTTTAAAGTGTAGAAAAAAATTAAGAATGCTGCACTTGGGCTGGCTCTAGATATGTGTGTCCCCAATCCCCTGCACGCACGCACACACACACACACACACACACACTCACACGGTGGTTGTCCTTGTTACTCTGTTTGATGACATGGTACACTCTTCCGTGCTTTGCATTTTTGGAGACAAAAGGGCCACCTGTCTAATTGGGGAGAATCAAAACCAAGTGGCAGTGGCTGCCCAGATGGCGTTACCCCACCCCAGAAGCCCCAGAGGTTTTGTGGAAGCTGCTGAGTGGATGCTGTCTCAAGCCTGAGGCTCACGGGGCCCGGGCTTGCGCCGCAGGTGTTAAGAGCCCGGTTTGGGGCCACAGGTCAGGCAGGCAGCCACCTCTCGCCAACCCGGCAAGACCAGCGGCACCTCAACGAAAGCACCAGAAGGCAAAGTTTACGGGTCTTCTGGTTCATTCTACTCAAACAAATACAGTTTTTTTCAAAACCTACCAGGGCTGTTCAACATAGGGTTTTACTTAACTTCACAGAGACCAAGATAAAGCCATACCTACTTTGGAAAAATATTTACTTTGGTCAAAGTACTTTCAACCCCTGAGTTCTAATTTGAAAAGTAGCATAGAGGAGCTCCTCCTCCTGTCTAATAAGGAGAAGCCAGGACACACCGCTTCTCTCCGTGGGGCTTGGCCCAGGCCTGCCTGCATCTTTATTCTCAGTAAGACATTTTTGTATTTGCTCTTTGCATCCAGATAACACGGACCGTAGCTGAAAGATACTACCCATAACGTTGGCCATAATGCAGATTTGCTGCTTGGTCCAGAAAGGTCATGAATGTCACTGGAGCCAGCGGGCCTAGCGAGTCCTTAGCAGAGCTCCAGTGTGAGCTGGGAGACATGCAGACGGGGCCGGCGCACCGGTTTCCCTTTAAGAAATGCAGTTGACATCGTTGCTTTTCTTCACTGGGTTCTCTTCCTTGCACTTTCTAGCACACTTTTACGGTAATGGTTGTTAGAAACTTTTTTTTTTTAAAGTTTATTTATTTATTTATTTGACAGAGAGAAACACAGAGAGGGAACACAAGCAGAGGGAGTAGGAGAGGGAGAAAAGCAGGCGTCCTGCTGAGCAGGGAGCCCGCCGCAGGCCTCAGTCCCAGGACTCCGGGATCACCCCCTGAGCCGAAAGCAGACACCCAATGATTGAGACACCCAGGTGCCTAGAAATTTTATTTTACATTTAAAGTCTTTAATTCAGTTCTAAAAGCTTCTGAGGGGGAAATACATTTGCAAAATCATTACTTTTTTGAAATGAAGATTAAAAAACTTGTTTCTGGGGCACCTGGGTAGCTCAGCTGGTGAAGCGGCTGCCTTCGGCTCAGGTCCTGATCCCGGGCTCCTGGGATGCAGTCTGGCATTGGGCTCCCTGCTCAGCAGGGAGCCTGCTTCTCCCTCTCCCTCTGCCCCTCCCTTCCCCACCCTTGTTCTTGCTCTGTCTCTCAAATAAATAAATATCATCTTAAAAAAAAAAGCCCACTTGCTTTTGGAAGGTTTGTTTACCAGTTTGCGTAAAGCTCATCTCTGGGGGCACCTGGGTGGCCTCAGTGTTTAAGCCTCTGCCTTCAGCTCAGGTCAGGATCTCAGGGTCCTGGGATCGAGCCCCTCATTGGGCTCTCTACTCAGCAGGGAGCCTGCTTCCCCCTCTCTCTCTGCCTGCCTCTCTGCCTACTTGTGATCTCTGTCAAATAAATAAATAAAATCTTTAAAAAAAAAAAAAAGCTCACCTGTGAAGCCCTGAACATAAGTACCTTCAGGTATTTATTATTCTCTCACAGCTTTGAGTTTGGTAAATTAGAGAAATTGCCTTTCTTTGATAAATTCAAATCTGGATACTGTAGCCGTGCAAAGGGAATTTTATCTAAATTGTGCTAAAATCAGTGTCTTTTTTTTTATTTTAAAGATTTTATTTATTTATTTGACAGATCACAAGTAGGCAGAGAGACAGGCAGAGAGAGAGGAGGAAGCAGGCTCCCTGCTGAGCAGAGAGCCCAATGTGGGGCTCGATCCCAAGACCTTGAGATCATGACCTGAACCGAAGGCAGAGGCTTAACCCTCTGAGCCACCCAGGCGCCCCTAAAATCAGTGTCTTGAGATGATGTTCACTTGATAGGAAAAACTATTAGTATTACTCTATCAGATGCTGGTTTGGAAATAGCTTTAGTGCAATTGATGATTACTGGATTATGAGCTATAATAAATTTAGTATTGAGCCAAGAAGATAGTAATTTTTTCCCCTACCTTTGCTGTTTGAAATAACAGTTGAATTTTCAAAAAGTAAAGAAAAAGCAAGACCATGTGTTATAAACTGTAAGATGCAGTGGTATTCATCATCAATAACCTTCTTATTGATAAATACACTTTTTTAACAGTCCAGCAATGCTCATTCAGCCTGCACAAAGAAATCCGTCCTCTGACGGAGTCTGGCAATGATGTAAGGGGACAGCCTTTGTGGCCTGTGTCCCTTTGGCTTAGAGATGAAAGGAGAGAAAAGCAATCCAACTTAAGCTTTTGAGCTTTGCGTAGAATGATGATATTTTTCCTCCAAAGTGTCTTGTGACATTGCAAGTTCTGTATCAGTGAGAACCGGCTGCTTCTCTTCAGATTTTGCTCTATTTTAGTGCCCGTGGATAGCCCTGCCCCCTCTGCCCCTTGTTATTGCCCCACTCACCGCACCCTTGTGCATGTTAAGGATCACATGTGGTTTTAAAGTGACAGCTATCCAGGAAGCCCTCTGATTCTGTGTCACCTCCCCCTCTGCCCCCATCCCTGCTATTTCCAAAGTAGCCCTAGTGAGCCACACCTGCTCATATTCCATTCTTGTGTAATCCCTTCCCCCAAATCTAGGCTGGCCCAATGTGATGACTTGCTCTTGACCTGAAGTGTGTGGCAGGGACGACTCTGTGTTACTTGGAAGGTTACTGAGGAGAACCATGCAGCATCTACTGGGACCACTTGCAATGTGAGCTCTGGGGGAAGCCAGTGCTATGCAAACAGTCTGACCGCTTGGGACCACCATGTTATGAGGAAGCCCAAGCTAATCCCATGGACAGAGATACCCAAACAGCAACCAGCTATTCCCGTCATCCCGGAGAAAGAGCTGGACATGTGAGTGATGGATCCATCTGGAATATTCCACCCTGTCAGGCATTCAGATGAGCCTTAGCTGCCATCTGAGAGCAGCCATGAGACTCCAGGAGAGAGCGACCACCCAAGCCCAGCCAACCTACATACCCATGAAGGATAGCAACTTTCCCTCTGAATCAGTAAGCTTTGTTACACTTTGTTATGTGGCAACAGATCACTGCAGGACCCCCCGGTGCAGGACAGGATGGCCCTGAAAGGTACAGGACAGGATGGCCCTGAAGGGAGCTTTCCGTGTCTCTCTCTGGTCAGTCTCCTCAGCTGAAGCATGAGAACATGCAAGACTTTCTTCTTTTCACATGAAATTTAGTTCTATGGATGGTCCCGAGGACTAAGACATTCCATTCAGGGTCATGGTTGTTGGAGCATTTTGAAAACTCTAGAAACCATGCTCTAGAAACCACTCGGATCCCTCCCTTATTCCTCCTCTGGTCATGCAGCAGTGTACTTCCTGGACATCAGATCACCCACTGGATGTGCCCAGTGCAGGGCTGGGGAGCCCGTTGGATGTGCCCAGGGCTGGGGAGCCCGCTGGATGTACCCAGGGCAGGGCTGGGGAGGTGCTTTGGCAGCTACACGCATCCAAGGCAGATCAGCTTAAAGACAGAGGCAGTGTGAGAAAGGGGCTGAGAATCAGGGTGGGTTGGGTGGGGTCCACACGCTTGGCCTCTCCCATCTCTTGGCACCAGCTCTCCCCAAGGTCTTTTCCTAAGATCTGACCCTCTCACTGCCATTTCCATTTTTTCAAGGCATGTTGATTTCCTTCTCCATCCTGAGAAAGATGTTGAAGAACCCCCTTCCCCCCGAGTTCAATGAGACAAGATTGGAATGTTTCAAAAGGAACATTTACTAGGAAACTAAAGGGAAACCAAACAGAATGCAAGAGAACAGAGGCAGAGTTGCAGATGGGCTCAGGGAGTTCAAATTCAAAAACAGCCTTTGGCCACAGCTGGACTGGCTAGGCAAAGCTTTCTAGACACAAAGCCACCTGCCTGCCATGTAAACAGGCCTCTTTGCCTGCTGCCCCTACAAAGCCACCTTCCGTTTCGTACCAAGCCGGTAACATGCTCAGTAGTACCCAGGGCTGCTAGCTCTCTGGGCAGGAAGATCTTTGGGGGGTAGGTGGGGGAAACAATAGGCACAGCTGCCCCAGGATCTCCTACCCAGGCTCTCAGTGCCAAGGACATGTCAAAGTTTATTGGGATGGCTGCCTGATATCTCTCGGGGCCGGTCTGGTTTCTCGGGGACCATTCTTCTGGGCTCATCTGCCTGGCTCTAGAGACAGTATTTCTGCTGGCTGTCCTGCTGGCAAAGTCCGTCATGCTTTGGTTCGAAACACTGCTATGGTGCAGGATGTGTGATGGGGAGGAAGAGGCAGGGTGGAACTCTGGGCAAGGGAAGATGAGTTCTTCTCATATGGTCAGATGTAGGCAGAACCTTGGCTTCTCTTTGGATGCCGGTGGTAGAAAGCCAATCAGAGATGAAAATGCACTAGGCAGGCTGGGGAACGCGGGAAGCTGGAGTGTGGTAGCACTGCCTCACACAACCAAAGGCCCCTTTCCTTTTTAGATGTGAGATCAGTGTCGAGTGTCTTTCACCAGGCAGCTGCGGCACTAAGAACTTTCTGAAGACAGCCAACGATCCTTCTTCCACCCAGGTAGTCCCACAATGAAATGTTAATTCAAATGAAGACAATGAGCTTCCTAGGGTGTTATCTTGGAGAAGTGGTGCAATGTGTGGTTGGGGTACCTTGCACCCATAATGGGAGAGAGAGGACCACTAAGTCACAGCCACCCCTCTTCCCCTGCCCCAAGGTACGCTAAGGCCTTTGGTTTCATTTGTATGGAGGCAGAAGCAATGAGGATGAGGAGCGGAGCTGGCAGTGGGCTGGCTGATGTGGTCACAGAGGAAGCTGAGTAATGAATGAGATACCCGGGGAGAGCCCTTGACCTTCACTCTTGTAGGTATTTCCGTTCCCCAAGTGCTGTGAAAGTGATATGTGTCTGGAGGTGAAAGGAAGCCTGTCTTGGCTGCCCAGGGCTAATGTCTCCGGGCTGCTGCATATGGAAATACCCCAGAGAGCACAGAGGCCAAGAAGGCCCAAAAGCTGTGCCTTCCTCAGGGGGAGGGTTGTGTTACCTCTCCGTCAACTTATCTCATACAACAGTACACCTGTTCCTGCGGCTGTTCCCCCAATGGACAACCATGCCCGGGAAAGGGTATTCCAGAACACTTATGCCCTTGAGACGCGGGCCTTTCTAACAGAGACGGCAGGTAACTTTCGTTTTAACATTGACAGCAGTTGCCGGGAAGTGGCTGAGGACCATCTAGCAAACACTGCCCAGGATTTTGACTCCTCAGAATGTGGGTTTAGCACAAGAGAGGGTTACGGTCAACTGGTACTCTCTGCCATGTGCATGGGAGGGGGCAGTGAACTTGCTGTGAATCAGCCCTCCTTGCACTAGATTTTTTCCAGGGAACAGCCTGCTTCTCCTCTTACTCTCCTGGGGCTATTCCTTGCAAAGCTGGAGCACTTCTTCGGGTAAAATTATTTTCTGAAGACAATTATTAGCTCAAAGGTAGTCCAGGGTGAATTAGATCTGCTGCCTGTTTAGCACCTGGATGTATGTTTACATATTCGGTCCTTCCAGGGCATTCAAGCAAATGACATCGTGTCAGACTGACGCTGCCAGGGCAGGTGCTGTGACCCCATCACCAAGGGCCTCATGTTAGTCACTAAGAGTCCTAGCGCTCCAGGGTACTCTTAGTTTTCCCACTACATCAGGTGGTTTCTTCTGTAGTCCGACCTTGGTTCTTGGCCATGACAGTCATGCTCCCCCCATAGCACACCACCTTAGGCCACTGGAAGATGGCCAGACCATTCACATTCACCAAACCTAATCCAGAAAGAGGGCCAGTTATTGCTGTGGTTACAGCTCAGCATTTGGTCACTGGATCGTCCGGGTGTTGTTGGATGGGAAAAGTTACTTAAGATCTTTGTAAGGTGGGTGTCCCACTGTGTCCTTGGCACAAAGAATCCTCTTACCAATAGTCATCGTTTCTGTAGGAAGAAGAAACAAAAAGAATGCTTTGGTTTTCATCCATATATATATTTTTATTTTTTAAATTGAAGTATAATTAACGTATAGGGTTATATTACTTTTAGGTGTACAACATATTGATTCACAATTCTATGGGTTACTCCATGCTCACCAGGATGCATTATTTTACTATTATGGACTATATTCCTTTTGCTGTACTTTTCATCTCCATGACTTATTTATTTTACAACTGGAAGTTTGTATCTCTTAGTCCCCTTTATCTGTTTCACCCATTTCCCTACTACCTTCCCCTCTGGCAACCACCAATTTGTCCTCTGTATTTAAGAGTCTTTTTTTCACTTGTTTATTCATGTGTTCTGTTTTTTTAGATTCCACATATAAGTAAAATCATATGGTATTTGTTTTACTCTATCTGACTTAATTTCACTTTGCTTTGCTTTCTAAGTCCTCCACATTGTCACAAGTGGCAAGCTCTGACTCTTTTTTTATGGCTGAATAGTATTCTAGTGTGTGTGTGTGTGTACACACTTGAGTTGTTTCCATACTTGAGCTGCTTCCATATTTTGGCTATTGTAAATAATGCTGCAATAAGCATAGGGAGAGATATATCTTTTCAAATTAGTGTTTTCATTTTTCTTTGGAATTCTGGAATTTTCTTTTGAGTTTTGTGAAATTACTGAATCATATGGTATCTATCTTTAATTTTTTGAGGAACCAGCCTACTGTTTTTCAGAGTGGCTGCACCAGCTTGCATTCCCAACAACAGTGCACGAGGGTCCCTTTTTCTCCACATCCTCACCAACACTGGTTATTCCTTGTGTTTTTGATTCTAGCCATTCTGACAGGCATAAAGTGGTATTTCCTTATGGTTTTTTGTTGGGATTTCCCTCATGATGAGTGATGTTGAATATCCTTTCATGTGCCTGTTGGGCAGCTGTATGTCTTCTTTGGAGAAATGTCTATTCAGGTCCTCTGCTCACTTTGTAATAGGATTATTTGCAGGGGTTTTTTGGTGCTGAGTTATAGAAGTTCTCTCTATATTTTGTATATTAACCTATTTTTGGACATATCATTTGTAAATATCTTCTCCCACTCCGTAGGTTGCCTTTTGTTTTGTTGATGGTTTCCTTTGCTGTTCGAAAATTTTTTACTTTGGTGTAATTTCAATGTTTATTTTTGCTTTTGTTTCCCTTGCCTGAGGACACAAATCTAGAAAAATGTTGCTAAGGCCAATGTCAAAGACATTACTGCCTATGTTTTCTTCTCAAAGTTTTATGGTTTCAGGTCTCACATTTAGGTCTTTAATCCATTTTGAATTTATTTTTGTGTATGGTGTAAGAAAGTGGTCCAGGTTCACTCTTTTGCATGTAGCCGTCCAGTTTTCCCAGCATTCATTTACTGAAGTGACTGTCCTTTGCCCATTGTTTATTCTTGCCTCCTTTGTCATAGATTAAGTGACCATATAAGCATGGGTTTATTTCTGGGCTTTCTATTCTGTTCCATTGAACCATGTGTCTATTTTTGTGTCAGTACCATACCATTTGGGGCTTAGAGAGAACATACGTTCACATAATAAAGGCCATATCTGACACACTCAGAGCTAACATGGTACTCAGTGGTGAAAAACAGAGAGCTTTTCCTTTAAGATCAGAAAGAAGAATGTCCACTCTCACCACTTTAACTGAACATAATAAGAAAGTCCTAGCTGTAGCAATCAGACAGAAAAGATATAAAAGGGGGCCCCTGGGTGGCTCAGTCAGCTAAGCATCTACCTTCAGCTCAGGTCATGATCCCAGGGTACTGGGATCCAGCCCCACATTGAGCTCCCTGCCCAGCAGGGAGCCTACTTCTCCCTCTTCCACTCCCCCTGCTTGTGCTCTCTCTCTCTCTCTCTAATAAATAAATAAATAAATAAAATCTTAAAAAAAAAGATGTAAAAGGAATCCAAATTTGTAAGAAAGAAGTAAAACTTTCATTATTTGCAGATGACATATCATATATAGAAAACCCTAAAGACTCCACCAAAGAAACTATTAGAACTGATAAATGATTTCAGTCACGTTGTAAGATACAAAATTAATATACACAAGTCTGCTGCATATCTATACACTAATAACAAAGTAGCAGAAAGAGAAATTAGGAAACACTCCCCTTACAATTACGCCAAAAAGAATAAAAGATCCAGCAATGAACATGACCAAGGAAGTACAAACCCGCACTCTGAAAACGAAAGCACTGATGAAAGAAACTGAAGACAACACAAACAAATGGAAAGCTATCCCAGTGCTCACGGGCCGGAAGAATTAATATTGTTAAAATGTCCATACCATCCAAAGTCATCTACAGATTCAGTGCAATCCCGATCAAAATACCAGTAACATTTTTCACAGAACTAGAACGAGTAATATTAAAGTTCGTATGAAACCACGGAAGACTCCAAATAGCTAAAGCCATCTTGAAAAAGAAAAATGAAGCTGGAGGTATCAGAATTTCAGGTTTCAAGATATACTGCAAAGCTGTAGTAATCATGCATATATTTTTAATGTGTAGCTAACAAGTGCCAGGCACTGTGATAGATGCTGGGGACACAGTGTCCCCGAGATGCTGGAGATGCCACGTGTAAGACACATACCCCACTTTCAACGGGCTTACCAGGGGAGAAGTTATAAGGTGAGAAGCTGAGTAACAGAGGTGTGCAGAGAATGTGTAAGAGCAAAGAAGGAAGAGGGTTCGAGGAGGTCCATAGAGAGGACTCCGAAAGATAAGTCAAGCTGGGCCATTTAGGCTGAATGGGAATCTATCAGGAGAGAAGAAGGGAAGGCCATTTGGGGTAGAGGAAAGAGCCTGCACAAAGGTACAAAGGCAGGTGAGGTGTATGGCTCACTAGAGGAATAGGCAGGCTTTGGGATGAGGAGTAGACGGGGAGGACATATAAGGTTGGGGAGCGGAGAGGGGGTATCTGTGGGGCACAACCCCCATTCCTGGTTTCCAAGCTGCGAGGATCGGCTCTTCCAGTGGAGCCCGGCATTCGAGCAGCCGGATCTCTCCTGTTTCACACTCAGTGCAGCATCCATTTAATTTCAACTCAGGGCACGTTCCAGTACAGACTAAGGGTATTAATGCTGCCAGCCCAGAGAGAAAACCATAGTCACTGCCAAGGACACAGCAATAACCAAATAGGTATCTATTAACCACGGGAAAGCCGCAAACATTTTGGAACTGGAATATGCGGACTGCATTTCAAGGATCAAATGTTCATACGTGAGGCTCTAACTTAGAGCGAGTAACGAAAACCAGAGCAGACACTGCAGATGGACAGCCATACCTGACTGTACCCCTCGACTTGGAAGTGTGCCCCTGGCTGTGGGAAAGGGAATGTTTGAGTCTAGAAGGAAAATATGAATGGATATTTGTCTTCTATTGGGATTCGAAATGACCTTCCCAGGCCAGCTAATGTTCTGGAGCACCCTCTGAATGGCCCTCCTTCCCAACCCCCCACCCACGTCCCGCAGGATCTTCCCAGAGACCCTTCTCTCAGTGGTGAGTCCCCTATCTGCAGGCCCAGCTTGTCAGTCCCTCAGTCCTTCTTGTCTGGGAAGGCAAAATGTCCACAGGCTTAGCCTCACCAAAGAGTTCATTGTGCTGCTATTAGCCATATACCATATTCCTTCAGTGTCTGAGTACCTATCATGTGCCAGGTAGCAGGATACGAACTTTACAAATCTTTAAAAGGGCCCCACAGAGAACCTATGAGGTTTTTTACTGGAGGACACAACGATACAGAAAGATTAATTTGCCCAAAGTCACACTGTTACTAAGTGTCAGAGCTGGGATTTGAACTCAAGACTTCTAATTTCAAAGTCTATGCTTCAGCAACTACATCATTTCTAAATTCACTCTGTAAGTCCCGTCTGTACATTTGAGCGTCTGCCCTGGTTTTCTAGGTACTCTGAATCAATGAAGCAACGTTAAGCAACCCTATTCTGAGCCAGTAGCATGCAGCAGGTGCCACAGCCCTCTCACGGCTTCCAACTTAATTATTCCGTTTCTCTGGATTGCACCAGCTAGTGACCTGCATGTGTACCTAATTTGCACCCTCAGCTCTACGCAAAACGTCAGTCTTCCCTGTTCTAACCTTAGTTTCTTCTTTCCATTTGAGCAGGTCCTTCCCACTGCTTTGGGTAGGGCTTTCCCCAAATTCCCAGCCTTAGGGACCACCTCTGTACCTGATGTGTTCTGGCCTTATCTGAAGCCTGCTTAGACAGCTGGGCTGTTAACTCTAGCCAATGTTTTACCAGTCTCCATACCCACGGCTACCATTAGCAGAGACCATGCTGCCAGGGGTCAAATTATAGTACAGCTCTGACTTGACCTCCATAGCTGGGTTTCGCTCACCTGGTGAGTCTCCTTGTACATGCAGTTAGCTGGAATCAAACTCAGTTCCTGGGAATGGTGTGGAGGGGCCTCTTCTCTTCTTCTTCAGCTGGGTCTCCCTCTTCTTTAGCTGGGTTTATTTTCTGGGCTCTGATCCTGGCTGGTCCCAGTATCCTTTGTGTTCCTACTCTAAACAGTGACACCAGGACTCTAGAATATTTTTTGCCAGCCCACAAGAGGATAAGACAAAGGAGTTTCAAGGTCTGGTGGAAGGGTAGGGTCATCTCTATCAGGGGTCTTGCAAGAGAAGCTTCTTGGAAATGAACTTCTCCTAGGGCATGTTGGATATACAATTCAGGTGTGAAAAAAAGTAGTTGTTACAGGAGAAGGGCAATTTTGAGTGTGGCACGGCTGTACTGTGCTGGGGCCCAACCCCTTCTGTCTGTCTTCTGTGGGGGGAAAGACTGGAAAAACCCAACCAAAAAAAACCCAACCAAACAAAAAATAAGCAAATTACAACACCTTTCCAAACTCTTATAACTGAATGGGCTATTTCTCAGCCAAGATTCCTGTAAACTGAGGTATAAGGAAAGATTTTCTAGAGTTCAGAAGAGCACTGACCCAGTAGGGTTTTGGTGGGGAGATACGGTGGTTACAGATTGTGGCCCCAGCACCAGAGAGAGCCATGCTGGTGCCAACTGGTGGTGCCAACTGGCCAGAAGCCTGGCCTAGCTGGTTCCAGGGCTGGCACCAGACCCATCTCAGGGGGCAGAAGCAGCAGCGTCCTTGTTATCTGACCTCCCAGGCAGCACCAGGGGTTTGGAAGGCATCAGGACCTTCAGTGGCATCAATAGGAAATAGTGGTTACAATCTTATCAGAACAGAGGGGAATTGAAGTGAATTCAATTGTCCTGAGACATACAGATCCCGTTTGAATTAAATTGAATTGAAACCAAAGATGAGAACAGTCTCAATGAAAACTGTAATGTGAAGTGACATTTCGATCACAAAAATGACAGCTGATGTGAGACAGGCCAATGAAACTGACCCCAAATTAAGAACATGAAAAGATTGGATGGATCATTAGATAATATCTTCCTGTGAATTTGAAAATGGGTTTTGATTACAGGAAGTATCTAAGGGCTTTGAACTAAGAAGCTTGTCAGAAATTGAAGTGACTCATTACATGATTCAATCTTATATGGGCTTATTATTGTTGCACTCATATTTTAAATTTTTATTTAAAAACCATAAAAAATCTCATGATTTTGTTGACTATCACTTAACCCAGCTTTGCAAAATATATGAGGAATCCTCGTGCCCACCCCCTATCTCCCCCCTTTCCCCCTCCCCCCATTTAGAATCTGATTAGCTTCTTTTTCTTTCTCCAAAGAGGGCATTCTTTGTTCTTCATTGCCCCACATCCCTTTAAGAATCGTGTTAAAGAAGTGGGAATGGGACTGTACTGTCAGTCATGGACTGAGGCGCCAGTTGGAAAAGGAGAGTCCACTTGGGTAACAGCTACTCTGTGTGGAGCACTCGGGCACTCTGCTCTACCCTAAGAGCTTTGCATAGCTGATCTCGTTCGATGCTCGCCTGGACCTCTGGGATGGACACTACACTTACATTCTTACAGAGCTGAGTCCGAGAAAGGCCAAATAACAAAGGTAGTGAACGGCAGAGCCAGCATCTGCCATTGCATGTTTATGGCTCCAAATGTACGCTTTGAGGACCATGCCCAGGATGGCAAGTTATTGCCCACCCCCCAACCCCATGACAGCATCTTTCCAAAAAGGATTTTCAATTCAGAGAGTAACTCGGAATAGTCCAGACTTTGTAGAAAAGTGTACTAACACCCACTGTCAAGTCAGCCTTCAGGGGAAAGGCGGTGAGTGTTGGTGTGTGTGACACCTATGCTGATATGGAAAAGGCTTCTCAGAAGCCAGCAAGGAGCTGCTGTAGGTGAGGGGTCATTAAAAAGGTTCACAGCAGGGGTTGCTGTCAGAGTTTTCAGAGGGTGGGGCGAATCAGGGAATTGCTGCAAGGCAACCATTACTCTGCCTGGTGGAGTTGTGTATTTGGAGTTTGTTACCCAAGTTTAGAATTTATTACATTTACTCATTAATTCATTCTGCAAAGATTTATTGAGCACCAGGCAAATGTGCGGACCATAAGAAACACAAAGATGACCGCCACACACCCTACTCTTGAAGAGCTTGTGGTTGTCAGTCAAGGACCAGAGAAACAGGACACTGAGCAAGAAAAGAGAGTAACTGAAGTCTCATCAAGAAGCTGGACTATAGGGATGCCTGGGTGGCTCAGTTGGTGAAGTGTCTGCCTTTGGCTCAGATCATGATCCCGGGGTCCTGGGATCGAGCCCTGCATCGGGCTCCCTGCTGAGCAGCTTCTCCATCTTCCTTCCCCCACTGGTGCTCGATCCTTCTCTCTCTCTCAAAGAAATAAATAAAATCTTTAAAAAAAAAAAAAAAGAAGCTTTACTGTACCACTGTGGGATGGTGGCTGGGAGAAACAGAGCATGTGTGTGTGTGTGCATGTATGAGCTCATGAAGAATTCCATCTACCCAAATTAGGGATGAAAAAGGAAAAAAGCTGGGGCGCCTGGGTGGCTCAGTTGGTTGAGCGACTGCCTTCAGCTCAGGTCATGATCCTGGAATCCCGGGATCAAGTCCCACACAGGGTTCCCTGCTCAGCAGGGCGTCTGCTTCCCCTTCTGACCTTCCCCCTTCTCACACTCGCTCATTCTCATTCTCTCTCTCTCAAATAAAAAATAAAATCTTAAAAAAAAAAAGGAAAAAAGTTATAAAAACAATTGGGTCAGGGTGAAAGTTGAAATGTTCCTAGAATATATGAGAGGCACTGGATTGTGAAATGAAATCCCACTAAAAAAGGCTGGTGTTAAAAAAAAAAAAAAATGCTGGTATTATCTCCCACTGACAGCACACCTGGCAGAAGCCAACTAGAAGAAGGGACTTGCCTTGGGAATGCACAGCTCTGGTGAAATTTTCCAGGGAGTAATCCAGCCCTTTCCCATGTCTGTGCATAGGTATCCTCACTTTGTAATTGGGGACTCAGACCTCCGAGTGGTCATCTGTAGGCTCAGTTGCTACTGAAGAACTGATAATTCTCTTCCTGCTCTTGGGAAAATTAACTTTGTAACAAGAGAGAGGTAAAACAAACAAGAATTCTAAATGTGAAGTAATAATGTTTTTGTGTAGGTTATATTATTTATTTATTTGTTATATTTATTTAAATTTGCAATAACACATTTTGTGATCAAAATTCTGTTTCATGTTTTTAAGGTAAGTGCTTAATAATATGACATAGTAAAAACTACTGGATTTATGATTTTAACAGATTTATTTAGGATAACTTGACTACTTACATTTATTTAACCTTTAAATGCTCAGGAAAATCCAATATGCTAAGTTTACAAATTTATTTTCTAAGATGCTGAAATGCTTAAGGTAATTTAATCTCTATGCATAAGATTTTTTTTAATATATTCGCATTATAAGAGTTAATAGTGCTTGACTGAAAATCTTAAAGGCAGTGAAAATATTTGTATGACACATGCTATTATGTGATGGATACATGTCAGTGTGTGTTTGTGCAAACTCAGAGCATGAACAACATCAAGATTGGATCATGATGTAAACTACAGATTTCTGGTGATACTGATATGTCAATGCAGGTTCATTAACTGTAACAACGGTGGGAGATGCTGACAGCAGGGAGGATGTCTGTATGTGGAAACACTGGTTATATGGGAACTCTCTATACTTTCTTTTTAAGATTTTATTTACTTATTTATTTGTCAGAGAGAGAGAGAGAGAGAGTGCACAAGCAGGCAGAGTGGCAGGCAGAGGTGGGGAAAGAAGCAGGCTCCCCGCTGAGCAAGGACCCCGGGATCCCAGGATCTGAGATCCTGGGATCTGAGCAAGGATCCCAGGACCCCGGGATCTCGACCTGAGCCGAAGGCAGCGGCCCAACTGATTGAGCCACCCAGGCTTCCCGAGAACTCTCCATACTTCCTACTCAGTTTTTCTGTATGAACCTAAAACTGCTTAAAAAAGATAAAATTTATTTTAAAAAATAAGGAGCTAACAGTGCTTGAAAATGATTCTGTTTAACACCTACTGTGTTGGATGTTTGTAGTGTCGGACATAATCACACTTTAAATTTGTGGCTTCAGTTTGAAATGTTTAGGAAATTTAGCCAATCAATTCCTGAAACAGTGCTTAAATATTAGGGGAATTTTCTTTGCTAGATTGTAAGGTTTTTTTCTTTAATTTAGAACATTTAAGAGAATTTGATTAAGTGTGAAATTAGTGTTTAGCAGTTTAGGGAAATATAATCTGTCCAGTTAATGAGCTAATTGAGAATTAAACAAAGAACAAGTGAAAATGAGTGTTTTAATTTCAAAACAAAATGATGGGATTTATCAATCACTGTAATACTTAATATTACATAGCACTTGGTATGAACTATTCTAAGACTATGACATCTATTAATTCACTTGTTCCTCACCATAGTTCTCTGAGGTGGTTATACTATTATTATCCCCATTTTACAGATGAGGAAATCAAGGTACAGAAATGTAAAATGACTGCTTTATCGAGTGCTATGGAATGAAGTTTGTACCCCACAAAATTCATATGTTGAAGCCCTAGCCTCTAATGTGATGGTGTTTGCAGATGGCACGTTTGCGGGGTAACCAGGGTGAGATGAGGTCCTGAGAGTAGGGCCCTCACAAAGGGCTTTGAGCCCTTAGTGGAGACATCAGAGAGCTGGTGCTTGCTGTCTTTCCACCCGCCATGTGAGCACACAGGGAGAAAGCAGCCCTCTGCAAGTCAGGGAGAGAGTCCTCACCAGAACCCAACCATGCCAGTACCCTGACCTTTGACCTCCAGCTTCCAGATCTGTGAGGAATAAATGCCTGTTGTGTAAGCCCCGGTCTATGCTGTTTTGTTACAGCAGCCCAAGTCAAGGCACCAAGTGCTTCAGGGTCCTCGGGTTTTCATAACAAAATACAATAAACTGGGTGGCTTACAACAATACGAATCTATTCTCTCCCAGTTCTGGTGGCCAGAAGTCTGGATTCAACGTGTCAATGGGGCCATGCTCTTTCTAAAGACTCTCCAGAAGAATCCTTCCTCGCCTCCTCCTGGCTCCCAGTGGTTGCCGGGGATCCTTGGCTGGTAGCTGCACACTGGAATCTCTGCTCCCTCGTCGCCCTGCATTCCCCTTGTTGGCTCTGGTCTTCACCACATGGTCTTCTTACTCTAAGACGCTAGTCTTCGGATTTAGGACTCACCCTAATCCAGTATGATGTCAATTTAACATAACCGAATGTATCCACAAAGATTCTACTCCCAAAAAAGTTTCTGTATAGATAAGAATTTTGGGAGGACACCATCAACCCAGTATCCCATGTCACCAATATCCAGCACATGGATAAATTCAGAGTCAGTTCTCAGTCCTCATCTTAATTGACCTCTTGGCAACATCTGAGATCTGATCATTTCCTTCTCCTGGAAACAGTATCTTCTCTCTTGTCTTTGGACGCTCCTAGTTTTCTTACAACTTCAGTGATTTTCTCCTTCTCAGTCTCTGTTGGTTTCTCTTCCTTTTCCTACCTTTAAGTATTGGAATGTCCCAGTTTTTAGTCCTTGGACCTCTTCTCTTCTCCATTTATATGTCAACCATCTTTACATTAGCTTGACCTTTCTCTGGAACTCCTGATTTTTGCATCTAACTTCCACTTGATGTCTCCCTATAGATATCCAATAGACACCTCAAACTCAGTAGGTCCAACTTCCGATCGCCCTGCACAGATGCTCTACCTGCTGTCTTCCTAAGCTCACTTCTAGCTGCTCAGGCCTAAAACATTGAAATCATCCCCACTTCTCTTTGTCATACCCTACATCCTGAAATCCTATTGGTCTCCTTCCAAAAATGTATCTAGAATGTAACCACTTCTCATCACTACCCCACTTTTATACTAGTCCAAGCCTCTACAGTTTCCATCTGGATAACAGCAGTAGACTCCTAGTGATCTCCCCGCTTCCAGCCCTGCCCCCTACAGTCTATTCTCAACACAGAATCAAAGGGATTAGTTATAACCTCAGGTCATGTCACATCTCTCTATAAAATCCTGCAATGGCTTCCTCTTCTCTCAGAGTATGAACCAGAGTTCTTATAAAGATCTATTAGGTTCTATGTAATCTAAGCTCTACACTCCTGTTAACTTTCCTGATCTCATCCCCCACATCGTTCTCAGGACTCCTTGTACAAATGTCCCTAAGTCTTTGTACTGGCCACCTCTTAGCCTGCATACTTACATGGCTTCCTCCCTCATCTCCTTCAAATATTTACTCAAATGTTTCAGTACTCCATGAGACCTACATTACCTTTATGAAGATTATCATCTCCCCCCTTTAAAAAAAATAACCAACCGGGGCGCCTGGGTGGCTCAGTGGGTTAAGCCTCTGCCTTCGGATCAGGTCATGATCTCAGGGTCCTGGGATCGAGCCCCACATCAGGCTCTCTGCTCAGGAGGGAGCCTGCTTCCCCCTCTCTTTCTGCCTGCCTCTCTGCCTACTTGTGATCTCTCTCTGTCAAATAAATAAATAAAATCTTAAAAAAAAAACAACAACTAACCAACAAACCAACCAACTAACCAACAACGACGACAAAAGAAAAAAAAAACACACACTACGATACTTCTCGTGCCCCTAACTTGCCCTATTGTATTTTTCTTTTCATTAGTAATTATTACTTTCAGCAACACATAATATGCTCATTTACAATGTTTATTTCCTGGTTTTTCCACTAGAATATAAGCTCAACTTGGGCAAGAATTTTTGTCTATTTTTTCTCACAGATGTATACTCGTCATAGGTACTCAATCAATATTTGTTGATAAATAAATAAATGACTGAATCTGCCCTATCCCTCTGCAAGGTGATTGTTTCAAAGGAAACTTGACTGAGCACCACCTGAACAGAATGCCACAATATCGACAATAAATGATGCAAATAGTGTGAAGAGGCATCTTGAAAGATTGTGGAGATAAGCAGCTAGCATGAGGAGCCCAAACATGAAGAAATTCTGGAGAAGATGGTCATGGTTCTTCCGACCAGTTTTTAAACTAAGATGATTCCCTGCCCAGACCCTTTTGAGAACTGTGTGGGCTTTTTTGTTGCCACAAATCCCATCTGAACAAAGACTGGGCACTGTGGTCATTCTCACGGTGCTGACTTGCACTTGGAGAACTGAGTGCTGGAAAGGAGGTAGAGCTCATCTGCTCTTCAAGAAAATGGAACTTCATTGGCTTTCAGAGCCAGCTAGCCCTGGGTTATATTTATACATTAACAGAACCACTGTAGCTATAATTCTGAAAATATGATATGCAGAGTCCATCTAACAAATCAACTATCATTTTCTAAGTTATAAGATGGAAGAAATTGGAATTCTATCCAACAAGAATTTATTCAATGCTGACTTTGTGCCAGGCATTTTGCCAGGTACTGGTTAAACCAACAATGAATAATAATTGTTATCCTCAAGGAGCAGTTGGATGGGCTGTGCATGACACGAACACGGATAATATCAAGTGGCACCAAACACTATGGTAGGGGTAGGCCCAGGGTACCAGTGGGAGAGAACATGTACAGAAGACATTGAACTCATAGTAGGATGATCTGCAGAATGCCTCCTGAAGAAGATGATAACTGAGGAGATGCTTAAAAGATGAGCTGGATCTGGCCAAGCAAAGAGGTAGCGAGGACAGCATGAAAAGAAGTCAAAGCAGGAGGAAGGGCATGGGGGTGAATGAAAAGCATGAAGCAGACCACCAGAAACTGGGCATGGCTTCAAAATACAGTACAAGGAAGAGATGGAGGCAGGGTCGCCGAGGACCAGGAACGGCAGGATAGGGAACCTGATCTTGGTCTGAACAAAGGGCAGCTACTGGAGTAGGGGAGGAGCACGGTCAGATTTGTGTTTTAGGACTTGGAGCCTGCAAGCAGTGCAGAGGCTGGACGGGAGAGCACACAGGAGAGCAGGAACCCAGGGCAGAGTGACACAGGAGCAGCTGAAGCATCTCTCTTGCCTTCACAGTCCTCATTCACACTGGCCCTACACAAGTGTCGGTCAGTAAAGATGGGGAGGAGGCGGCTGGCTTTGGCTCCTGATAAGTCTATTTGGCTGGTCCTCAAACAGGACCAGAGTATTTAAATTCAGCATTTCCTAAAAAGGGACAAATGGAGCTCTGAAAAATAATGAAGAGCTACAAGCATAAATACCAAAGAGACAATGAAGAGTCATCTATCTGCCTCCCAACTCACCAGTGTTTACAATACAATAAAATGGGGGCTCGATCTGTTCACCTATGACCTTGACTCCAGGATATCACCACTTACGGATGGTAGGCATTCACTGGCTAAAGAGCAAGATCCCAGTATCCTCTAGCTCTCATGGCAATGGTAGGTAGGCGCGCACAGCCTGCTGCATGCGTGGGAACTTGCCCCCTCCTCTGGATGCTTCTACCCACTTTGAAGAGCCAGATGCAGACTGCCGGTTTCTCGACCCTCGCTTGGGACTCTCACATCGACCAGTCCCCTCCTGCCTATTGACGATCACATGCTAGAAACTTCTCTATGGACCACAGAGGAAAGGCTCAGTCACCATCTGTAGCGAAGGTCCAGCAATGAGCTCATGTCAGCTAAATACATCAATTGAGAGAACAATGAAAGCCCCTGCTTTTCAGCATGGGGAGGAAACATAATCTCAGACCTCAAGGGCTTCACAGTCAAGAGAGAAGACATGAATCTCACTCACTGTAAAGCAAAAACTAGAGGCAGTAAGTGGCCAATATGAATCACCATCAGAGTATCCTGGGAGTACTTCATGCTAAGTGGGGTGTCGTTCACCAAGACCTCACAAAGGAGGTGGCATTTCAACTGAACCCTGAGGATTCCGTGGCATTTATATGGTAAGAAGGGAGGAAAGGTGCTGTCTGTTAAGGACGCATCAGGAGAAAAGGTGACAAATAGAAAATTAATTTAGGGAACATAAATAGCCATGGCCAGCCTGTGGGAGCTTTGGAAGGAGGGAGACCTGGTGACATCTGAATTCTCCTTCCTAAGGAGAGTGGCTTAAAAGGAGAAGGAAACAGCCAAAGGGTTGCTGATGCTGCTTCCACAGAGTACCTGAGGGAGAGATGGCAGGCCCTGGGGGGACTCCTTCCCGGACACCTGCGGGGACCAGCCTCACCCCAACCGCCTGGTTGATATTCGAGTTAGCAGATATGCCCCAGATGGTCATCCAGGCCCAGAGTTTACACAGGCCAGAGAGCACAGCTGTAGAATATATAGCTGGTGGTGATGCCCTGAGAGAGAAAGCAGCCTCAAGCACCCCCTCCACTTACCCAGGCCCATCATGTTCCCCTTTCCTTCTCCAGGCGTGAGTATGGATGTGTTCCTCCCGGGAGAAATTCTCAGAATAAGCTTAAACTCTGGAATGTTGATGTATGGAATAAATACAGCTAACAGGCTGAACACAAACTCGTTTTGAAAAGTCAGTTAGGTATGTGGTAATTTCAAAAAATGTAATATTTGCAGCTTACTTTCCTGTGTGAGAGAGAGATCCTCAACCGTGTTTGTTGTTTGAAAAGACTGTATGATAAATGTGCCTCGGTGGCTCAGACAGTTGAGCATCTGACTTTGGCCAAGGTCATGATCTCAGGGTCCTGGGATTGAGCCCCACCATGGGCTCCCTGCTCAGCGAGCAGCCTGTTTCTCCCTCTCCCTCTGCTCATGCTCTCTTTCAAATAAAAAAAATAAATATTTTTTAAAAAAGAAAAGAGGATATGATAGAAGATACTTTCTTTCCCCCAAGGATTTAGAGGGCTTATATGAAGTTATAAATAATATCAACATTTTGAGGTATTATTCCTACCATTAACTTTTCATCTCAGCTTCCCACAATGTCAGAAAAAAACCCTATCAGCACAATTTTCTTTTATCTGAGTATCTGTTCTCTTCTGAAAAATCTGACTGACAGTGGGCCATGGAATGTATCTCCCTGCAATGCTGTTAACACTGGGCCTTTGCGAGAATCAGAGACAGGAGCCCCTCCGGGCACACTCACCACTTGGCGAGTGGAAAGACTGCTGACCTCAGCTTCGTGTCTCCTTCAGCCCAGCTCCCTGCTGCAGGAACCACCTAGAGAGTGTTTGCGAGGTGCCGGGGAGAAAGAAGCTCCTGGGGGCAGGGGTCCCTTGGGGGACTTGGATTATCAGGTAAAGCCCAGAACCCATCTTGGCCTGAGGATGACATCACAGGAGGCTGCATTATCCTGAGTAATGATGTGGTGTCTCCCTTGCGGGCAGTCTCCCAGGGGCAGGGACAGCTATGACTTGAGGCGGATGTTGCCTTCCCTGGCTAGCGAATTTTCAGTTTCCTATGATCTGTTTGTCTTGCAATCACTCATGTCACCCTCAGCCCTTAGGAAAGTTTCATTAAACACTGCAGCCGGGTACTAGCTGGGCCTTGGGGAACTCCGGAGGGGTTGGGCCCAGGCTGGGGGTAAGTGGCACAAGAGAGGCTGGCAGCTTGGAGAAGCAGGTCTGAGACCTCTGAGGAGGACCAGCAGAGAGACCCGGAGTGCAGCTGTGGGCAGGAAGGGTGAGCCACAGCAGGACTTGCGAGACAGGGACTCGCCGAGCTGTGTGGGGAAGGGAAGTCAATGAGGGCAGACACAAAGTGTGGGGGCTCAGACAGGCTGAAGATGAGGACCCTGGACTTGCATCAGGGGTTTCCCCGCTGGAAACACGGGGAGAAGGGGGGAAAGTGACGACGGATGGAGCCAGGACAGGGAGAGGCAGCTCTTCCTGGGTGAATTAGGGGTTGGTGTTACCTGTGGAGAAGCTGAGCTCTCAGCTCTGCTCGGAGCACCTGGCCTGGGAGATGCGATGAGCTGGCAGAGGGGCAGGCGGAGGAGACCAAGCTCAACTCCTGTCCCCTGGGGCTCCTGATGAGGGGCTGGGGAGCCGAATAGCAGGGGCAGCTGCCCTCCTGCCCTGGACCCAGACTCGCTGGGATGCATGTGTCCTAGCCACATGGCCTCCTCTCTGCTCTTCCCAAGTCTTTGTTCTGCTGTCTGCTTCTTGTCCCAGGTTTCTGGTAAGTGTCACTTCCCAACACCAAGGTGGCCCCACTAACCCCATCACATCTCTCTGGTGTATTTTCATCCTTGGACTCATCATGACCTATTTCTGTTTATGTGTTTGTGGTTGGTCTGCCTCCTTCTGCCAGAACACGAGTTCCACCCTCAAGGCTGCAATCCCAGTGTGTGGAACAGCATGTGGCCTGTGGCAGGTGC
The DNA here is from genome assembly GCF_963455335.1 of Martes martes. NCBI lineage: Eukaryota > Metazoa > Chordata > Mammalia > Carnivora > Mustelidae > Martes > Martes martes. The sequence continues at coordinate 52,828,413 of NC_137898.1, forward strand.
TCAGGGAACGCTGGCTGGACGACTGTGGGAGGGCAGACATCAGAACAGTCGAAGACCGCTGTGGGAACTGATGATAAATATGCCGATGGCCAGCCCCTGGGGGTTAGAGAATAGCGTCTGGAGGGTCTTCCCAGCTCACACTGACAACACCCTCTCTTCTCCTATCACCTGCTGTGCCCCCCCCACTACAGCAATGAGTCCTGGAAGCCATGCTTGTAAGACATGGCTCTCCCTTTACCCCCCACTACCTGCACCCCACTGTCTCAGCTGTCCCGGCCACAGCGGGCACCCCACCCAAGGTGGGGGAATGAGAGATCTGCTATGAGAAAGTGGGGAAGGGAAAGAAAGAGGAAAGGAGAGAAATGAGAATATGGAGGGAGACAGAGACGTATATGTGCGCACGTGTGGACAGGGGAGATGTAGTAGAGGACAGGGACGGAGAGAGAGAGGGAGAGGTGGGAGAGAGAGGTGTATGAGAGGTAAAAAGAAGAGAGCAGAGTAAAAGAGAAAATAAATATCGTCTGGTTTCCCCAGAGTTTCCAGGTGCCAGCCCCAGACGTTCCTGGAACGTAGATACATTTCTGTTCTTGAATTCTAAGAATTTCCCTCTCCTTCCAAAAAATCCCAAGCTAGCTCCACTAGGTTTCTTTGACCTGTAACGAGTATCTACTAAAAGAGGAGGACGCTTGGCACTGGCACCATTCCACACGCCGAGTGCCCTGGACTCCCAGGCTCCCTGTAGCAGCCTGCACCTCCCGAGTCAGAGGCATGAGGGGGGCCCCTGACTTACCCCTGTAGCCCCCCTGAGCTGGGCCACCCTGCTCACCTGCAGGTCCCAGGGCCACCTACTTGCTCAGCGGGGCCCTGTCCTCAGTGTCTGGGGTCAGTGTCTGGCCCCAGCATCAGGCTGCCGCTTCTGCCCAGGGACTCTACCTGTCTCTATCCATCTTGAAACTTGCCCCTGTGGCCTGGGCCCTGTCAGCTACCCTTCCTGCACTGCCATCTGAGGCTCCCCACTCCAGCCACCTACTGTCACTTTTCTCTTCACCTTGTTGTGCTGGTCAGGTGCTGGTCACTTCCACCCTGAGCTGCTGAGTGTTGAGATGCTGAGTGACATCAAGATGACCTTACAGTGTCTCAGTCTGCCTCTCCATCTCTCCCTCCCTCCAGACATTCAGACAAGGTCACCTGGACTCATGTTCATTTTCTCCACATCCTGACTCAGCTCTGCTTTGATTTGCTCCATTCTGGACAGGTTATGTGCAATGGCGACATAGCAGTAGCGATGCCATACTTGTACCCTCACGGCTCCAGGCCCAGTGGGAAGACGTGACTCTTCCTGACAGTTCCAGCAAAATCCCTGGGCCTTAATCGGGTCATGTCCTCACCCTGAACCGAAGCCAAAATGCACCATCCAGCCACAGCCTGGGGCACCACAGATGCGCTCCTGGAGTGGAGGGTGTGGCTACGTCCCCCCAGAGCACGGGGCACAGAGGGAGCGGGGTGGGTCCTTGAGGAAAACGGGGTCGTTTTGTCAGAAGGAATGCTGCAGAAGCAGAACAGAAGTTCACACTTCAGAGCCTTTCACATTAAGAGAAAATCATGTTCTTATTTATAGAAATAAAGTCTTTGCTGCTACAAAGTGTAGTCTCATCAGGGTACAACATTTAAAAACACATTTGCGGAAAAAAAACCCATAGAACATAACATGACGGCTACAAAGAGTCTCCCGTTAGCTTTTAGGTTTTTTTTTAAGGGTTTCAGTTAATCAGTTTTACTGCGTATTGTTCACTGCATGTCCTACTGGTTTTGAAAATTATGGTCAGCAGATGATTAGGTGGGGAAGAAATGGCAGAAGCAACACAGCCAAAAGTAAATTAGCAAAAAAAAACCCCTCTCATGACAAATCATTTGGCAATGTGAGATCATGCGGGAGAGGGAATTAGTGCCAGCAGGATGAAAACAGAAGAATTTTCCAGAAGTTCTTTGGCATTGTTTGAGTTTTACATTCTTAACTGAGCTGAGTGCTAAGAGCACAGAGGGACAAAGCTCTCGGAAGCAGCAGAGCTGTGTGACCCATACACTGGCTGGCGGTGCGCAGGAGTGGCTGCCTCTGACAGCCACAGCTGTGTCTTCGGAGCTGACAGGCAGAGAAGTGGGTTTGAGAGTTTTGCTATGTGTAGGCACGTGCAGATTTTTTTCTACGAAGAGGGCACAGGAAGAGGAGAAGAAAGCAGCTGGAACAGCTGTAGGCTGCCTGATTCAACATGATGAGGAAAGGAAGACAGAGCCTTGCCTAAGCACTGAATGGGATCAGAAAAATCTGTACGAGTCAGCTTTTGCTGTGGTAACAGTCAACGCCCCAGTCTTAGCTGCTTGCGACAACGAACACGTATTTCTTGCTCGGGGGTCTGTGGGCTGGCTGCAGCTCTGCTGGGCTCAGCCAGATCTGGCCCCAGACAGGTGGAGGTCTGCTTCTGCTTCTGCATCTTCTCGTGCCAGAACCTTGGTAATTCCCCGACAGAAGCCAAAAGCTTGAGGAGATGAGTAGAAACATGGGATGCCTCTTGAAGCCCTCACTCAGAGCTGTCACCCCATCTACTGATCAAGGCAAGTCAGAGGGCCACCTCCAGAGTAACCGGAGTATAAGATCCTCGCAGAGTATAGACAGGGCACGCGTAATGATGGACAACACAGCCTGCCTCAGGATGCTCACTCTACCACTTCTTTGCCTCCAGATGCTGGAAAACTGAGTCAAGCTTCAGTGTTTTCATCTGGGGCGATAATACTGATTACCTCCCAGAGTGAGGGTGAGTTTAGATGATGCACGTACAGTGCTAAGCACGGTGCCCTGGGTGGAGTCGGTGCTCCATGCGGGGAAGCCCTCATGATGCTATTCCTCATGTGAGGCACTGTGTGATCGGCAAGGCACGCCCGCTTGTTAGGAGGGTGATGACCAGTCCAGGGAGAAGGCAGGATGGTGACAAACAGCTTACATGGGCACAGTCCAGGGCAGAAGGAGGGGAGATGGGGGTCAGGCAGGCAGGTAAGGGTTTAAGGTGGTGGAAAGGGCACAGGCACACTAGACCCAAGATGCACGAACACCAGGTGATGAATGAATGGATGGATGCACGGATGAGAGATGGCTCAGGTCAATTCCCCTGCAAATAGCTCTGGGAGGGCAGTTGGTCTGAGGGGGCTTGTGACTTTGTCTTCCCACCCCAGGACAGCCTGTTCCTTTTGCCAGGGGAGGCAAACTTTGTTCCCTGGGGCTGGATCTGTCAGGCCTCCCTCCTTTGCCTTCTGCCCCCCACTGTCTAGTCAGCTCATCTCTCCACACCGTCCCCCATCTCCTGCCCTGTATTTCCCCTTCCCCAAAGGAACCCCCTCTTTGAATCAATTCCAGCCCTCCTCCGGTGCTCTCTGCGTGCCGTTGTCTACATCCCTGACTCTCTGTTCAAGTCTTCCACCTACCTCCCTGCCGTGGGTTCTCCCTTGGAGACACAACTCCGCAGCCCTCTCGGCAGAAGGCGGTTTAGGCCCGTGTATCCCCGGGCTCTCAGAGTCAGGTGGTGGCACTCTTGCCCCCGACGCCTCTGCTCCTCCACCTCTTTGTCAGACCTCCTGCCTCCCCTTGACCTCCCTTCCCTGCTCCTACCAGGAGCATCCTTGGCCATCCCCCTTCATTCTATGAAGACGAAGGCCCCTCTGCCCATCGCCCTGCACCGATAACCAGTCCAGGTGGGGGTCTCACGCTGCTGCCAGCCCATCCCACTGTGGAACCACGGCCAGCTGCTGGGGTCGGGGTGGGGACAGTGGCTCAGATCTCCAGGAAAGCTGCAGGGAAGGGGCCTCTAACTCACTGTGCCCCCTGAAAAGGATGTTGGAGGACTCATAAAAGGTGAGTTATTTTGAGAGTCTCGACACTCTGAAGCAGAGATTTTGCCGCTTTGTCAGATGGTTTCAGTAAGTCTGGAGAACAAAACCACGCACGACACAGCGCTGGAGACACAGTGGGCACAGCTGCCATTTTCAGCACAGCCTGAGGTGGGATCTTGCAGCGTGAAGGTGCGGTAAATCAGGCCCGTCCCATTGCCGAAGCCAGCGTGAGCACATGCACAGGCTGCTTTCTTCTTCAGGGTGGGTCTCTGCCTCGAGCGGGGGCACATTTTTCACAGGTGCCATTGAAGGCAATGACATGTCCCCCTGCCCCGGCCTCCAGCCAGGTCCCCACCTGAGGACACACATCAGATGGCTAAGGCTGTTGGCAGAACGGTCTCGGACGCCTTCCTGAAGGGCACAGTCTCTACCCACCACCTCTCCATCTCCTGCCTCCTCTGCCTCCCGAGCCAAGTCACCAGATTATCTCAAAGTGTGAGCTGCCCTGGAGTTGGGGGGGCCCTGGCGCCCCCCTGTATTTCCTTGTAGGCCTTACAGACCTTCCCTGAGAGCCCCTCCAGAGAGGGAGAGCCCACACTGCGGAGCCAGGCGGGGGATGTTGCCAGGGAGGGCTTCTCCGTTCGGCTCTGCAGCAGGTTCACGTGGAACCCTGGCTTCTGCTGAGACCACGCAGTGGCTGGCCATGAAGGATGCCCAGCCTGGGAGCCAGCGGAGGCCTGGGCACCTCCCCGGAGCACGTGCAAAGCTGGGCCCTCTGTCTCTGTCTCGGCCAGCCAATACCAAGCACCCACTCACTGCCGAATCCTGGGGACTCAGAGATGAATGAGAGCCACTCCCTGTTCTCAGGGAGTTCGTGGCCTATTCCAGAAAACAAATATGAAACGGCGAGATCGCATTTTGGGAACTATCACAAAGGAACAGATATGAGGAGAGGAGGTTATGCGTGGGCTGAATCCGAAGGAAGCACCCGTTCGCGGGAAAGTTCTGGGGAGGCATCCCAGGCAGGTGGAATGGAACACGCAAAAGCAAAGGGACATCACAGAGCAGTGTGCTCACATCCTAGAAGCAGCTTGTGTGGTGTGGCTGGGCATAAAACGTCAAGCGGCGGTGAGGGCCTGGGCCTCCAGGCAGAGAGAGAGGGGCCAGGGTGTAAAGGCCTCTGTGTGCACACTCAGGAATTGGGGTTCTCCCTGGAAGCCTGGGAGAGCCGGAAGAAAAGACAGAATTGGGGTGAGGTGCCAGGGCAAGACCCGCTGAGGGCAGGCAAGTTCCCGATGTGCTCACTGGAGCACAGGGAAGCTGGCTGCCTCTGTCTCCTGCTGCAAAGGGGGCTCTGGGTACAGGTCAGACCCCAAAACACAACATCCCACCACATTGAAAGGCCCAGTTCCGTCAGCCAGTTACATGTCCTGTAGCCTCTATACACTTCACGTGGCCAGACCCCACAGGCCAAAGCAGAAGGACACCAGGATATGTGTGCCCTTTGGCCCCAGGAGGACAGCTGTGTTGCAGGCATGGTCAGGTGTTCTGCTGGGACCCAAGGTATGCCCTATGCTTCCTCCCCTCGTTCTTCCGAAGGACTGGGTCCTTCCTGTCCACAGGGATAGGCATTTTATTATCCAGGAGTCATTGTAAGAGGCCTGTAAGAGTGACCAAGGTCAAGGTGGGCTCACAAACGGAGAGGCAGGCCAGGCACCACCCCCTCACATTACCCAGGAAGAGGGGAGGAGAAGCTGGGAGGTACCGGCCTCGCGCTCCTGGACGGGGAGCTCACAGAACATCCCACTCCTGCCTCCCTTTGAGGGACTCTACACAGAGGCCATGTGAGTGGCGGTGTTGGGGGAAGATGGGCTGGGAGGGCCTTTCCTTCTCTCCCTCTGGGCAGTGTCAGGATCCAGGTTCCTCAGGGACGATACCAAATGTTGAGTTTAGGGATCGGGAAGCTGTCACGAGGCCACTGTGCTCGACACTCCTGGACAGGAGGACCAGCCCTTCCGACGGGTCCCAAAGCATGTGGGTCAGTGTCGGCCCAGTGTTTCTGGCCAGGACTGTATAAGCCCCATGGAATCTGGCTTCTCCTTTAACAATAAAGACAATGGGGGCCCCTGAGTGGCTCAGTGGGTTGAGCATCTGCCTTTAGTTCAGGTCATGATCCCAGGGTCCTGGGATGGAGACCGGCCTCAGGTTCTCTGCTGTGCAGGGAGCCTCCTTCTCCCTCTCCCTCTGCCGTTCCTCCTGCTTGTGTGCACTTGCTCTCTGTCAAGTAAATAAACTCTTAAAAAAAAATAATGACAATAATAGCTCGTGTCTATTGAGAATACACTAGGTATCAGGCACTCTAATAAGAGTTTATTTGTAAACTTATAAAACGTTTATTAACTCATTTAATCCTTACAACTCTAGAAGGTGGTTAAAAAATGATCTTCACTTTGTGTCCTCCTAATAATAAGCACGATCATCTGTGAATATCAGGACTGGACACCCCGCCCCGAGCCATTCCTGGCTGGGAGCTTCTCCCTTTCCTGCAGTCCTGGCTGTACAGCTGTGGATCAGGGGGTGCCCCCAGCCAGTCTGGCACCTGGATGGTGTTTCGCCTGGGGCTGCTTCCCAGCTTGGGGCTGCCATGTAATTGCTGCTTACGCCGGGAGCAGAGCCAGCCCTGTGGTCAGTGCCCTGCTGGCCACGTGAGTTAGACTTTTTAGCAACTTCAGGAGAAAGGGCACAACTGTGCATGGAAGGGCAGGGCGGGCTGAGCCCAGAGGCTGGCCAGGAGAGGGGCAGCAGTCTGAAAACATAGGCCTCTAAATGAGGGACGTCCCCAGGGCCCCGTGGTGCCCACAGCGCCTCTGGGATCCCAGCTCTAGGTACAGAGTCTCAAAGGCTGGTTTGGCCTGAAAGCCCTGCCTATTAAAAGAAACATCTCTCTGGCCTCAGCTGTCCCCCAAAAGCTACTTTGTGTGGCATAGAAGAAACAGAAAGTGGCTTAAAACATAAACTTGGGCATGACTGCGTCCAATGGTGAGCCCACCAACTCACTATAGAAGACACAAAAGGGCAGTTAGAGACGTAGGAGGAAAGCAGATTCGTTCTGCGAGCCAGCCGGAGCCAAGAAAGGGCAGGATCAGCACGGAAGGGGCGCAGAGTAAGGCTGCCATCAGGAGCTCCTGACAGGGGGTCACCACGGAGGGAGACTGAAGCCTGAGGGCATAGCTGTGAAGCACAGCCTGAGGCCTTGGGCCACCTGTTCTCAGAGGCCACTGGACCTAGAGGGAGCACATTTTGGACAATCTAGTTTTTCCTTCTGCTTTTCTCCTTCCCCTGGACATACTTGTATGTTAAGTAAAACAATTATCAAAATTTACCTAGCATCCATTAAGGGCAGACACTGTGTTAAATAAACATGCTATGTGACTGTCTCATTAAGTCTCAAGCTGCTCCATTTGGGAAAGTTGATTACTGTGCCATTATAGAGATGAATAATCTGAGGCTCAGAGAGGTTCAGAAACATGCTCAAGGACACACAGCTCAGAAGACCCAAAACAGGAGCCTAGTGATCTGACTCTCGAGCTTGTGTCTTTCATACCATGCTCTCCTGGATCCCCCCAGTGAAAAGACCTCAATCCTGGCCTTCAGTTAGTGGATGGGAGTCTAGGACTCCCAAAAAATCCCTCCTGGGAGCCTGTTGGGAATATGAGCCACCCTCCCATCTGTCCCAAGCAGCTGACCTCTAGGTCCCTGTAGTAATCTTGCTCTGGAAAATCAGGAACTCCATGGCAGATCAAACGCAGAGCTGGGCACGGCCCTGCATGTCCATTCAGCCCAGAGGTCCTGGTCCCGGGTTGGACTTCTAGGGAGGCAGGACCAGAATATCCCTGGCTCTGTCTCCACCGGGGCGGGGTGGGGGGGGCACACACATGGGCCTCCATTCACTCTGGAAATTGGGCAATTTTTCACTTAAAACCATCTGAAAACAAACTTCATGCCTTTAAAATTATACATTCACAGAACATTTCTAGACTCTGGAATAGGATTAGGCGGTAATGATTTAATTGATGGTTAAGTGTGTAGATAAAATGAATGTGCTGAATCCTTTCTGTAATTATCTCTCCAAGGAACCCTGGCGGCTGTAATTACTGTCTGAGGCCGAAATTACAAGCCAGCTGTAGATTTAAGCAAAATGTGTTGAAGCCCCTGGCAGACGGAGTGAAAGTCAGTTGTGAGCAGCCCAGGGGCCCCCAGGACTTGTCCAAGGGAGCACAGCCCTTGCAGGGAGAGGCTGGTCTCCCGAACCTGGGGAATGTGTTCTCACAATCACTCTGCACCCCTAGCCCCAAACTATACCTACAGCACCGGCTATACCCTGCTGGGGTTCAAAACACCAAATCAGGTTATAAATCCAGGTCTGGATTAACCAGCATGGCTGTCACCACTGATCAAATGAGTCCAATCATGACTAAATGCTTTGCTTTGCGGAAGCTAAGCTCCTGCTGGGATAATTACGTGCAATTCATGTACTCATTCAACAACCACGGCAGAACTGGGGAGTGCCTCCTGCGGGCCAGGTGCTGCATGAAGGCCTGTGTATTCACAGGCGAACAGAGCAGACATCACTCCTGCAATGGTGGCCCATGCTGCTTGAGTTATCCTTGACCTGACCAGGAATGTGCTAAAGATCTCACTACATCTGGACCTGCCCATGGAGACCAGGAGGGTGGGGACAAGACCGTATCAGGAAGGGGCGGGTGCCCGGAACTGAGGAGGAGGCCCAGGAGCCGCTGGCTGCAGCATAGACAGTTGGAGGCACTGCGCTTGGTTCTCAGGCCTCTGGTCCGCTGCCTTTGTCATGCATTCAGGACCTCCTGAAATGCTCACTGTGTGCACAGGCTGTGCTCCTCTCTGGTTCATTCCTTCTGCCCCCAAACTACGGATCCCATACCCGATCTTTGCCGTGCAGGACTCTTAGTAGATGTGAACAGGGCAGAACACAGCAAAAGGTAACACTTACACTAAGTTTTATCAAACAATCTGATTACTCACTTGTGTCTATATCCTTAGACTCTAAATTCCATGGGGAACGGGGCTAGCATTTCCCCCACTTTATCCCTAGTGCAGAATGCTTGGCACATGCTCAGAAATCTCTGGTTTATCAATGAAAACAAACCATCACATGCTAGGGAAGGAAGCAGACAGGACTGGCACACTCTACTACTGGGGGAAGGTTAAAGGTCCCCAACTCCAGGCCTAAAGGGGAAGGGGTGTCAGTTGCAGGTTCCTGGCAGTGGAGTCTGTGGAATGAGGAGCCAATCCAGGCTTCCCCAGGGGTCCACTAGAAAACACCCATTCCCATTCTCTTTTTCTCCCCACTTCTCACTAGTCTGTGCTCCTGGAAAGAAAGTGCATGTGTTTTTATCGCTGAATCCTCAGTGTCTAGACATTGCGTAGTTCAGAGTGGCCCTAAATAAGTGTTTATTGAGTAAGAGCATCAGGAAAGCCATGGGAGCGCTGAAAGCTTTCCTGCACTGACGCCGATGGCCAGGGGAGGGCAGCAAAGGGAAGGAGAGCTGATGGCAGAGGCCCTGGAGAGGGAGGTTTACCCTTTGGGGATCACTTGGCATTAAGGCAAAAGTCCTATTATTCATGTGAATATTTGGGGACACTTGGAAGCACCAAGACAGGAGAATATTGCTGACTGAAGTCCAATGAAGCCAGTGTCCTAAAGGAGGGAGACCAATTTGAGCAGGTGGCTAGAGGCTAGGTGGGGGGTCAGTGCCAGAGTAGAAGTATGTGGACAGAGCGGCTGATGTGCGGGATCCCAAGGGAGGCAGTCCAGACTCGCAGTGCTGGCAGCACAAGCCCCACACAGAACAGCTCCCAGGGCTCCAGACTTACTCTTGGGTCTCTGGTTCTTAAAGTGACAAGTGTCCTGAAAGTCAGGCCTGATACTACTTCCCATGCTGGTTTGGGCTCAGGAACAGCAGGAGGAGAGGGCCAAAACCAGACCCGGCTGTGTGGAGGGATGCTCTGAAGGTCCCCCATAGGTGTGGGAACTCGCAGACTGCCAGATCGTTGGAAGCGCTCCTCGTCTCAGTCGATCTTCCCTGGTGCTCAGCGTGTTGAGGGCACGTGCAGAGATGTGACAGGAAAGCAGGTGGGGGCACCGGCCACGGTTGCCTGCCAGGACTGCCTCTCACCTAGAGAGGTTCTCAGTGGGGGCTGCTAGTCCGGCAAACGCGGGTTACAGACTTGATTTGCTGCCCTGCGGTACCCACCTTGGCTAGAAAATGCTGTGTTTCCAGGATGCGGAGCCCTGAGCTATTGTGGGCGGACCTCAGGGGAATGGATGCCTGTTGTTAGACATCGCTAGGCGACAAGGAGATGGTGTTTCCTGTGAGTATGAAGGGAGTCTGCCTGAGGGTAGAAAACAGTATCCTCCAAATCAAGGGAAGGCCTTTGTGCCTTGATGGGTATGACATGGGCAGTTAACCCAAGTGGGAGGTAGGACACACACACGCTTCAGGGTGTTCTGAGTGTCAAGGGCTTTGGGAGGTCCTTAGCCTGGGAGATTATGAAGAGGCACATAACCTTAGATTTTTGACCAAAGCCTCCATGGAAGCAAATTTGCTGCACAATACCTCCAAGTGTCCAGGTGTGTAAAACAAGTGGCCCTGGGTCAAGTCCATGGTTTCTGGATGAAGCCCAGCTTCTTAGTGGAGAAAGAAGACCCGATTTCTAAGTACAGGTCTGGGACGGGCCCCTCTAGGGAAGTGGTGAGACAAGCCAAGTCTGTATTTCTAGAGAGTGGAAGTGCAGTGGAGAGGCAGAAGAATGAGGACTGTGTGAAGTGATGAGAGAGAGAGACTAGGTAGTAATACAAAGACAGGAGTGCACCTTCCCTACAGAGTTTTTGTCAGCCTTTGTCCATGTCCATGTGGAACGTCAGGAAGTATGTCTTCCTCTGAGTCCTTCCTTTCCTATCATTTGTGCCTACATAGTCAGAAAGCATTGTAAAGAGCTTTCCCAATATATATAGAGTCTCTTCTATCTAGGCACCCAGCAATTGAAAATGCCTCCCTACATTTTTTTTTTCTGAGTTTTTGAAAATCTTCATTTGAAAACTGATGCTAGAATCTGACCATATCCAAAAATGATCTCTTTTACCACCCTGATCTCAATGATGATACAGTAACTTTCCCCAAGGGCCTATTTACTCCTACTTTGCCAAAGAATTCTTGTTTTTCTACGTTTTCTTTCTTTCTTCCTTTCATATACATTTTTTCTGACCTGAACTCATGGTCTACATTTATGAGAATATGTCTTATGAAGCACGCTGTTAATTACCTGCCGAGCACCCACTCCTCTCTAATTTCCTCCCTCCTAAGTGAACCCTGAGTTTGTCAGGTTTCCATTTCTCCTCATGTACCCATGTATCTCTGGGGCAGGGGACCCATCTCTGGAGTTGGATCTGTCTGGCCCACATAAAACCATTCCTTTTGCCAGTGACGGATTAAAAAATTGGCTTCCTCTGGCCAGTGACATGTGCAGGGAAAGTCTGTTGAGGGCGCAAGGAATTCTCCCCTTGCTCCCGAAAGAAAGAAGTTCATGCTCCTGTGGTTATTTTTCTGTCTGGACACAACGCCTGGAGCTGCTTCCATCGTGCCACCAACCTGAAGATGGACAACAAGGGGAAGATGGCACAGCACCCTGGAAAGAACCAGAGTTCCTGACCTTGTCATTAACCACTGTAGGGAATGGACAGTCCCTGAGCTCTGTCCAACTCTAACTCCTCAGGCAGATGATCCATGTCTCTTTAATTCAGTTGGCGGCAGGATCTTGTTCTTCACCTCCAAAGTCTTCTGATACATTCTGTCAGCAAAGTAACTCCAGAGCTTGCCAGATCTTCTTGTTTTTTAACCAAAGAAGACTTCCAGGACCTGTCTCCTTGGTGGGCTTCTCCCTCATGAAGAGATTCTGCGTCGGCACTCGTGTAACGATTTGCATTAGGAGAGCACTGCCTCTCCAGCTGTGACCCTCCCTTGGTGGGCTCACTCTGCTAAGCTCCACACGTATCCTTCTCCATGAGTTTTCGGCCTCAGGTACACGGCTTTCCAGGTGGGTGCAACACACCAGCCTGCCCGTTTCTAAGTGGTCTCTGCTGTACCTGCATGTCTGCGGCCCTTGCACTGGGTTATTATGCTTGTTCTTGGTGTGGGATACATTAGAACGCTGGAGGTCACTCAGGGCTGGGCTTCTGATCTTACTTTCCATGTATGGCTGATACCCCTGGTTCCAAAAATCTTTTCCCCACATCCTGCTTAATATCACCCAGGGACTAGTCTGGCATGTTATCTGTTTGGTTGTGTTATTTCCCTTTCCCTCCATGGATTCACTTTTAAATCCTCTTGATGGGATTAGCTAATCAACCGCTAGTTCCCCCAGGTCTTTGTGAGATCTGCATTGTTGGCTGAAAATGATTTCTTCTGGTATGTTAAGCCATGGCTCACAACCTCATCTAAGTATCAGCCTGATTTTGTGAGGCAACCATTGGTCATCTTTGAGGCATTCCTACCAGAGTTCCGAAGGACAAGGGAAAGAAGTAAGGAAAATACCACTTACGCTCTCAAGTCCGTCATTTTCCCACCCCAAAACCATTATCTCTGAAGATGTACCCATGTTTGGTCCTAGTGGGTTGTCTATGGTTCATAAGAAACAGTAAATTTGACCAGTCTCAGCTGACTCTCTATTACACCTTACTGATTATCAGGAGATAATCAATCTCCTGCCATCATGATGGTGATAACCAATCATCTTGCCATCAGATCGTTTAGGTCCATCTGAAGCTGCCTCAGGACAGGGAATCACCAAGCAGGGTCTTTTTACGCTTCCCTCCATACAGTGTTCTTCACACTCAAGTTCTTGGGGTTTCTCTTTCATCTGTGCTTCTCTTCTGGAAACTGTGGCTTCTCTCAATGGGATAGATCTCATTTCTCCTGCATATTGTTCTACTCATTCTAGCTTCTTCTCTATTGAGGGAGATTTCCACCATCTTCAGATTTCATCTTAAGCACAGCTAGACTGTGAAAAAACTATGTGACCACAAATGGAGTGGCCCAAATCCAACATCTGCTCAACGTACTTTTGGGCAGCCCCAAGTCTGCTTACATGTTCTACTAAGTCTTTGGGTTGCAAGGAATAAAGGTTCACTCAAGGTAGCTCAATAAAAAGGTTTAGCCAGGGATGGTGGTGGTGATTTATCATGAAAACACTCACGGGGCAGTAATGGAAATGGATTCTCACAGAGGATCAAGAACAGGAACCCTGGTAGGCACAGGTCCTATGACCAGTTGAGCAGGAGTTTTGGGTCCAAGGTAACTCCTAGAACCTCTGCAGCACAACTTCTGGATCTTGACTCTGGTCCACTATGAACTGAATTCAGCTGTACTCTGTTCTCCTTTTACCAACTGGCTTCTTCATCTTCTACTGAACATATACTTCTACTCACTACAATTTCTGTGCACTTAGAATGTGGTTTTTCCATGGCCTGCCAAGATCTCTAAAGCCTCTATTTCATAGCCCTGCTGATGCCTCCTTTTCTTGACATATGCGGAGTCACTGGCAGTATCTAATGGGCACAAACCACCCTGGGGTATCATGAGACCATGTCGTAGGTTACTGGGCAGCCCATAGACTGGGTGCTGGGAGCATGTGCCCTTCTTGACCCAGCATCTTTGGCCAAACCATGGTGCTTAGGACTGCTTCTTCAGCAGAGAGTAGGGGTGGAGCTGTGTGTGCATGCAGGGGCCGCTGAGATGGGGCAGGCACTGTGAGTAACATACTCAGTGCAATTCCCTTGCCAGGCTCTGCTTCCCACCTGCTCTGTGTCCCATCCTTGCTTCATTTTCCTGACCTCCAACCTTGAAGTCCAGCTGCTCCGTCTCTCTAATCTTGGCTTAGAGCTCCACCTCTCACCTCCTAGCCTATCTTCTGACTTAGAGTTGTTTGTTCAAAGCTCCTATGGCTTGGCCAGGGGGTCCACTCCCATCAACGTTTCCTCCGCAGCCTTGGTAGGGAGGACCCACTGAGCCCTGGCTGCCCCGCAGGCATCAGCACAGGCTACATGAGATCAAACATGCTCCTCTCTATCAGCCCACACTCAACTCCAGCATTGGGTCCCCCTAGCCTCCTTCTCCTTGTGTTTTGGAACACAGAACCTCCCCAGAGGGTTAAATTCACCTTCTAGGTGAAGGTTTTACACCATCAGGAAACCCCAGAGACAGAACGACCTCTCCCCTTGTATGATGTGTGTGTGCCTCGGCGCCTCCACTTGTGGGATTTCTTCCATTCTCTCCTGCAACATGGTCTTCTCTATTAAGCTGGGTTCTTAGGAACATTTTTCAGGCTGTTTCATCTCTTCCAATGTCTTAGAGTTCATCTGATTAAAGGCCAAAGGGCACAGCAAGTGTTTGTATTCTTAGCTGGGAGGGGCAGCCTCTTGCATCAACTTTGAGCCCTTTAGGACTTTAGAATAAATGCTCAAAGACTGTCCACAGCAGGACCTGCTGGAAGTGAATGGAGGTGGAGCTGTGATTTAGAGCCAGGACGAGAGGACTTAGCAGGAAGAAGCTTCTGCTTCAAGGGCTAGGCAGAGGTGTGGCACACCCATTCAAGTGTCAGGGGTGGGGACGCAGGAGGGACAGGGGAGGACAGGGTGCAGTTGATCTGAAGGGTCAGTTTCAAAGTGTAGATGAGAGCGTGGCGAAGAGGCTGGGCCGTTCCAGATAACCTGATCAAAGTTGACAGAAGAATAAGAGCAATGTCCAGACGCTGGCAAAAGGCTCAGCAGGATCAGAGGCGGAGAAGGAGGCCCTTTCCAGGTGGAGCCAGGTCAGAAAAGGGCAGAGCTGCTTTCAGGACATGGAAGTGCACAGGGAGTATACAGAGGACACCTGGGGATCTGAAGACCCAGGAAGAGAGGAGCCAGGGCATCATCTGGGCCTCAGTGCTGGTCATTAGGGAAGGTAGAAAGGGGTGCTGCTTAAATCCTGGGTGCTCTGCACAAAGCTATTCCTAGCCCTGCCTGTAGAGTGACATCTGCTTCCATAGTCACTGAGGCAAGATGGAGCCATGCTGTGCCCAAGCCAGGGGGGAGGAGCATCTGTGGGCTCTTACAGGGGAGCTGGGCATAGGCCCAGGACCATGTGTTTCCAGGTGAATGCCCACACATCCGTCATCCCTTCTCTCCCCTGTATCTTTGACCTTTCCTTCCCCATTGGCATTTTCCTCTGCCTATAAAAATGCTCAGATTCTTGCTTCTGAAAAAGAAAATCTCACTCTTGAAAGCCTTCATTGTTGTTGAGTGACTGGCCAGTCTCTTGCCTTCCCATTTCAGCCAAGAAACATGAAAAAGTTGTTTGTGTTGATTAACTCAGGTGTCTCCAGGCTGGATGCCACCAGATACCACCACTCTGCTGAAACTGGTCTCCTTGAGGGGAGGAGACATGTAGACATAAGAACTCAGGGTAGTCAGACCAACCAACTCATGCGTAAGGAGCCAAAGAGAGCTCTCTTTCTCTCAAGATATTTGAGAAATTTGAAGCAAAGCAGAGAGATAGGCATAGTAGTAAGGAATGATTTTAAAGTATCATTAAGTTTAATTTGGCAGTGACTTGAACAGATTTTGCTAATGGCCCAAATTTTGTCTTGGCCTGCTCCATGACACGAGCCTGACACTGACCACCTTACTGCTACTCTGTCCCCTTGGGCTCTCTCCAGTCCTTGCTCCCGCACCCACTCCTTGTTTGGAGGACATCCATCTGTCTGAACCCCTTGGTGATGGCTGCTCCAGAATTATCTTTTCAGCCCTCACTCGAGGCCTCAGTGGGAGATGGCTGCACTAGAAGTCTCAGCCGTGAATAGACAGCCTTTCTCTTCATAGTAGGGTCAAAGTCGAGCTGGGATTCCCCAGTATTGAGACACCACCTACTTGGGAAAGCCTGCAACCTCCTTTAATTGAGGGAGAGCTTTGGATGGTAAAGCTCAGAGCTTTTGGACGTGCTCTTCCTCAAGGGATCTGAGGCTTAAAACTCAGGCTAATTAACCTTTTTCGGCAGATTACAAGCATAGGCATTTTCACTTCAAAACTGGGAGAACAACCCTGCCTTCTTCCCACAGCCTTGGGCCCAGATTAGAATCTGACTAGCTGTCTGCTAAGAGAAGGGCAGGAGGAAGGAGCGCAGAGTGCGCATGCGTGCAGGAGTGTGCGTGCGCATCTCTGCGTGGGGGAGGGGAGTGGATGGTTAAAATTGAAGTCACTTAGTGGTGAACACTATATATCCTCCAGAGGAGCATCCTTTAGAATGTCCTGTATCAAAAGGTCACTGTTCTCGGCACATGTATTGAAACTCCTTCATCCTCCTCTCTCTCCTTGTCAGCTCCCCATCCTCTCATTCCTGCCCCCCAACACCCTCTTCCTTCTCTACCATTCTGCATCCGCCGGGTCAGCAGAGCCACCTGGGCATGACCCCAAACTCCTCTCTCTCCCCGGCCTCCCATAAACCTTGGCAAGACTTTCTTCCTGCCCACCCCTCTATTTGCGCCCCCCTCAGGCCTGAGCACAAGCACAACTCACCCGGACCCCACAGTCTCCCCCAGCCTCATCCCTCTCGTCCATGCTCCTCCAGATGGTCGGCATGATCCTCTCGAAGCACGGATTTGGGCAAGTTGCAGCTCTTTTTAAAATCATTCCAAAGGCCCCTACTATCTACAGCAGAAAGTTCAAATTCCTTATCATGGATGAACAAGGCTTTCCCTCTGTTTCCAGCCTCATTTCCACCTCCAAGGACCCTGTGTGTGAGCCATCCTGAATGCCCCTGCCCCAGGTACCGGCTGACCATGGACATCTCTATGACTTTGAATGTATTGGTCCTTCCTCTCCTTGCTCAGCAGGAAGATCCCTGCTCACTGTGCGGAGCCTGCCCCATTGGGCCAGCATGTCTCTCTGTGGCCAGCCTTCTCCAGTGGGTGGCTGGGGACACGCTCATCCACGCTCCCTTCCACATTTTGAAAACAATGATTATACAGTCTGTTGCCAGACTCCCCCACCAGCCTCCTTAAAAGTGGGCACTGGGTCCTCAGCACTTAGGACAGTACCCCACACCCAGCAGGGGTGGAAGAGTCCATGTGGACACAGTTACCCCCAGGAAACTCTCTCAAAGCAGCCACTTGCTTATCTAACAAGAGTTGCCTCTTCCTTCCTTCTGTGGCTTTACACAACATTCTTCTCAGTTATAAACACACAGGTAGTATCTCTGTGCTGTTTAAAGCATTGCAAAGCTTAGTGCAGTGCCAAACCAGAGGGTTAAATATTCGTGATTAAAAATAACCTGTGTTCACGCACGTGAGGCAACACCAAGTCAGGCCTGCAGCATCCAACGCAGAGACACTAAAGCCAGCGAATGGTGGTGTTTCCTGAGAAATACATATGACAAAAAGCCTAAAATCCCGGTCTTCTGGATTGCCCTAAAAAAATGCATGTAGCTGGTTATGATTCTGCATTTCCTTCCTAAAACTCCCACACTACATCAAAACCACAGTGGCTAAACGTGCATATCCTGTACTGCATTTTTCATAGTGTGAACTGTGACCCGTTGCGGGGTTGTGAAACTAGTTTAACGGGTTGTGACCAGTATTCTTTTGTTAATAACAATTTTACCAAAAATGCATCACATGTGTATTATTTCATGAAACTTTTGTTTCAGTTTTATATCTGGTAGGTCATGATATAAGATGTATTACTTACTCTAAATTAGCTAAGATGATTTGAGGCCACTGCTCTATTCTAGAAAAATTGGGAGCTTACTGAAATATGGTGCTACTCCTTGTGTTCTTGACATTGAAGTCTCTACAAAACACTGGAAATTCCAAAAGCCAGAGAAACGACAACTTGGAACATCCCTAGGACTAGTTACCTTATTGGAGCATGGCAAGATACTCAGCAAGCACCAGGGACTGAAAGGCTGGGTGGGGTTGTGTTTTCCCACTTGTTCCATACTCGCTGAGAATCTTTCACTGCTAGAGACTATGCGGGGCGTGCTCATCTATGCTGTATCATTTAATCGCTACAGCGGTTACTGAGGCAGTTCATTTTGCCTAGGAGGAAGCTGACCTGAGAGGGAGTAGGTAATTTGCTCTGGCGCAGAGTACCAGAGCTCTAAATGGCCAAGCTGGCATCAGGCTCTCCTCCCTGTTAGACCCCAGTAATGCAGCACAAGCCCGCTAGCCCACCAGGAAGTGGAACTGGTCATGCCTTCCTCTTTGATTAAATGATTTTGCTCTTTGCTTCTTCTGTCTGTTTCAACCACAGTAGCACTTACATGTATCTGTTTTACTCATTCAATTTCCAGGTCAGATTTGACTTCAGGAAATAATTCACCAAACCAAACCAAACCTTGCCAAACTAGACAGCCCTGTGTTAAACAATTCATTGAAGCCTTTGGGTTTGCTAGGAACTAATTTCTGAAATTTGCACATTTACAGGTGCATATAAAGAGCAGATTACAAATAATTTAGAATCATGTAGAACTTCCATGGGCTCTCCAGTGAGCCCCCCAAACCTCTCCCCAAGACCTACTCTACTCTTCTTTGAGCTTCTTCAACCACATGTAGGGCCCTTTTCCAACCTATCCCACCCCACTCAACAGCTATTCAGCAGGTAAGACCCACTCAGCAATCCAGATCCTTAAAAACAGAGGCCACCTAATGTTCTCCTAGTATGGTGGGGTGGGGATGGCAGAAGGCGCCAGCCTTAACCTTCCCAATCCTCTCCCTGGATGTGAGTGGGTGAAGCCTGAGTCTGATCCGATCTGCTTGTTCTTTAACAGCCCTGGTTCCACAGCACTCCCTGGCTCCTGGAGTCCCCTTCTGATCTTTGCAGCTGATTCACTGAGCAAAGAGTTCAAGCAGTCTCTGCGGTGGCTCAAGGACTCTCATAAGCTCAGAGCCATCCTCGCTGACGACAACCCAAGGCTCAGCACTGCATTTCCAGTGCTGCTCCTGTTCTTAATGCCTTTCCTAGTTCCTGCTACTGAGGAAGTCCTTTACACAGCGAGGCAGTCTCCTGGGCTCCCATGAACTCCGACACCATCTGCAGACAGTGAAGGAAGCTGCTGCATCTGTGCTGGGGGCTTTAGAGAATTAATGGCTTAAAGCAGTAAGAAGAACATCTTCTGGGCTGAGTAGTCCTTGAAGACTCCCATGTGATTCAGAAGTCCTTTCCTTGCCCATTATTCCCTTTCTTGCTTTCAAGCATGTTCTCTGGCAGCAGCAGCTGGAGCTAAAAGCTATTTCCCTGTAACAAAGCATAGCTTTCCCAAGGCCTTCACTATTAACACTTTGGTGCCCACTGACGTGTGCGAGCAGCAGCAGGATGGGAGTGGCACAGCGCGCGCGCTGTGTGGGACGGCTGTGATTCTGCTGGACTCAGTGTGCGACACCGGGACCCCAGATTTCCCCTTGTCGTCTTGAGAGTGTAGGGCTGCCCTGAGTTACTATTTCTTTCGCTACAAGGATCCCTGGATCCTTAATCCTGATAAAAGGGTTTTGTACTAGGCATGCCCACATTCACACCATACTTGAGAAGCAACGGAACTGTCACATTATCTTTAAGTAGGATCTGAGCCCTTAGTGCCAGTCCTGGGAGCAGCCATTTTGCAACTTGAAGGAACAAAAAACTTAAAATGCAAGTGAGAAATCAGATTCTGTCACTCCCAACTATTCACCTATGAATGCACTGTTGGCTTCACCTGTGGCTCCAGGGGAAGAGGCAGAACTGTAGCTCTGTGGCTGCCTTATGTGCCTTAAGGTCCTGTGATGCTATCTCCCAAGGGCCTCAAGTATCAACACATTCCTGGACCTCAGTGCAGAGCGGAGCCAAACTCCCACATCGCCCGCCTTCACCCCAGATAGACCCACCCTGCCAAGCTGAGATCCTGCTTGCATCCTACCTCAATCCTAAAAGTCTGCCATGAAGAGCTCTGCCACCATTCTAAGAGAAGCCCATCCTGATCCTTGCCTTCACTCTTGGCTTCTTTGGAAGAGGCTGAATCTGCAGCGACAGTCACTGCCCCTGGAGGGGGGCTCCACTTATGACCCCTGTATAGAAGCTTCCAGAACTAAGAAGGGAGCACTGGTCACTCCACCTCTCAATCTTAGTTACAGACCCTACAGGCTCCATGCCCATCTTCCCCTGCAAATAGGTGTTGCCTGTTTCATTCAGCCCTGCTCCTCAATGTGACCATGATTCCAGGCAACAGAGAGGGAGAATGCAGGTAAGGACCAACTAAAAACATTCCGAATCTGCATCTCCATGCCCCCTTCAGGGACTTCATTACGCACTAGTATTAGGAAGGAAAATTCCGAATGTTTATATTGCTTAATTTTAGTCAATTTGAATCTCTTTGGATGGCATTTTGTTGATTGGCTTTATGACCTTCTAGTAAACTTTCTAAATCTGGACACTTACCATCAATATGTACAGTATTTAAGCACACGCAGATCCTCAGCTACCTCATTCATAACTGCTTCTCCTTCTAATAGTCTGAGCACAACTCTCGGTACCATACCCTAAACCTTAGAGTTAAAGTCGCATTTTGTAATTACTCAGTGAGTTTTTCCCCCATTTCCTTATTTCCAAGCATTTGAATGATCAATGTCATCACATTTCATGTGCTGAACTCGATCTGAAATGGGGAAAAATATTTAATTCTACCACCACTGATCACAGGCTTTAAACATATAACTGAGCTTTAGCTCATAAATAAAAATAAAATAAATTAAGAATGGGATTAGAAGATAATGGTAGAGTTGCTAAAATACTGTTATTAAAAAAGTAGAGATTTTTATTTTCATTCTTCACAGAGGAATTGTAGCACATAATAGGGACATCAATGGGAACAAAAGGCATGTGACTGCTCTTCACCCCTGAACAACTGTGCCTTTATCAACCCAAGGGGCCACCAGCTGCTACGGAGCAGCCCACAGGTCCTTCAGGTCCATACGGGGTTTGAATTTCCCTTTACAAAATAGGATACAAACATAAAAGGAAAGCAGTTCTCCCCCTAAATTTTCTTTTCAAAGATCTCATCCACTTAATTGAGAGAGAGAGAGAGAAAGCGAAAGGGAGAGAAAGGAGCTGGGGGAGAAACAGAGGGAGAGGACAGTGGGAGAGCAGACTCCCTACTGAGCAAGAAACCCAATATGGGGTTGATCCCAGGACCCTGGGATCATGATCTGAGCCAAAGTCAGGCAACCCTCCCCCTAATTTGATACAGTAATATTTGTGCCTCATTAAGAGTGGAGAGTCTCTCTTTTAGCTATAACTATTTCAAGAGATGAGCTAAGCAACCAAACACTGATGGTGTTTCCTTAGGAAAACTTCACTCAATGTCTACCATGTGCCATATACTTCGGTAGGTCCTAGATATACCACAGTGAGCAAGACAGAAGAGCTGATCTCATGGCAGCTTCGAGAATGGTTCTCTTCATTCCAAGGGAACACCAAATGGGTAAGGAGTAGGGTGGGTGTTTACCAGAGTCCAGATAAGATGTCTCTGTTTCAAACAACAGAAATCCTATCTCATATTGCTTACCTAACAAAGGGAATTTATATGTTTACATATTCATAGAGGTCAGGGGTAATACTATATTCAGGAAAGGCTTGATCGAGCAACTCAATCATAGGATCAAGGGTCTGCATTCTTTTCATCTCTCTGTTTTGCCATCCATAGGGTTGGGCTCACCCTATGCCTGGATTTCTAGAGCTGCAAAAGGGCCACAGCTGCTGCTGGGGTATATGCTTCTTAGTTTACATCTAAGAGGAAAGATAGCATCTATATCCAAGCATTCACACCAAATGTTCTCCAATGCTCTCTGACTGAATCAGTTTATGCAGTGCTAATCCCCATGGTTGGTTTAACTGGTTTAGCCTGGGAACAGGTCATAGTTTCATCACTAGAAGCAAAGCTGGAGTCAGGCTCCCTAGAATCCCCAGTGAGAATCAGAGCTATCAGAAAGACGGGCTGATGTTGGGCAGGCAATTAATAAACGTTCACACTGTCTGTGGGCACCTACAGAACTGGGCAAAATCCTTGTCAGCTCTCCTGCTTCTTACTCTTGGGGTATGAGAATTAAAGCCATCTACCCCAAGACAGTTAACTGTCTAAAGAATGTGCTCTATGTTAACTTGACTGTATTTTTCTACTGTCTTCATTAACACAACTTTACTATTCCTAGAGACCTTTGCCAAGTGAGATAAAACTTGCAAATAATGTCATTGCTCATTAAATGGAGTTCTCAAAAGACCACTGGTTGGTTCTTCCTTAGAGAGCATCAAAAGACAAGTTTATACTCCAAAACTCTGTTTTTCTCCTCCTCCCCCCCCCTTTTTTTTTAGGAGACAGAGAGTGAGAACTCAGAGGTAAGTGTGTAGGCTGGTGGGGAGGGGGCAAGAGGGGGAGGGAGAGAATCTTAAGCAGCCTCCACACTTAGCGTGGAGCCCAAGGCGGGGCTTGATCTTACGACCCTGAGATCGTGATCTCAGCCGAAATCAAGAATTGGACGCTAAACCAACTGAGCCACCCAGACACCCCTACCCCCAAACTCTCTGGATCTTGGCCTCACAATCCTCACCTTGCTGTGTCTACTTAAACTATCACATCCTGATCTTTACCCAGTTCTAACCAAGCTCCCCTATTCTGTACCAGGCAAGCAGCAATAAACTCAGCTTTGCCTACCAAACAGGTGATCTCGTGATATTTAGGAAGCAGCATTCAATCGGCACAGCTCTGACAGACCTCCATGTTTGGTGGCCTTCCAGACATCCACCATCCTCTGCCAAGATGCGCTACCCCTGCTCTAGGCCCCTTAACCCAGGAAGTTCCCTTTTATCCCCTCTTTCGGAAGTTGGCAGGAGGCATTCATTCTAGTGCATTGCCTCTGGTGGGGGGGGAAGAACTGGCCCACTGTATAAACCATCACCTCTGAATGCCATTCCTGGGGATGGAAGATTGCTGAAGGTCCAAGCCCATTGTTAACCACTTTCTGATTTAATTACTATTCAAATGTGCAGCAGATGTGCTCCAGGGCAGTGACTGCTGGGGCGAGGTCATTTTTGAATGAGAGGAGAGTCAAGATGTAGTTGACTTTTTGTTCAGGCAGAAAATGTTATTTTCTAACACGTTATTATTATCTCCTATACCTCTAGTGTTGCTCCCAAATGTTTCCATGTTTTGTAAGATTACTATCTCTACAGATACTCAGAAGAATGCTGAGTTTGTATCCCAGTTAAAGGTAAGAAAATATTTGGTGTCTTTTTTTTTTTTTTGGTATAGCTAATTCAATACAAGAAAGAAGACTTGCTTGGGAGCTACTGAGTACTCTTGCCTTTGTCTGCTGACCATTTTCCTCCACCAGCTGGAAATTTGATGCCCCATTAACACTAACCATGCCTACTTGTCCCAACGACATTCTGGCTGCTTGTAACAACTGGCACAGATTCTAAAAGGTTTGTTAATGTTTTTTAGATCCCAAATATATAGGATATCTTTACGTTCTTTGCAATTGGTTTTGCTTCAGTGACCCTACAGGTTTTATGGATGCTGGCATGCTAAATCTCACCAATAAAAAGAGTCTATTTAAAAAAAAAATCTAAATTAAAAGTCCTTTATTTTGTCTAAAAATATTTTTTTGCTATTTTTTCTCTTTTTTATCATCACAGACACGTGGAGTGAATCATTACATTGTATAAAACCACTGCTAAAGTGTTTCCCTGGTGAGAAAAGCCAACTATGGACTCATGTCCTTGTCCCTCCTGATCAGTTCTCATTCACCTGTTTACCACTCATCATAGATGTCTTTGTGGTGTTTCTGCTTCCTCTGTCTCTTATATAAAGAAGTCTCTGAAGTACTCTAGCATCCAGCTACCTACTCAGCTTGAGGGGCCTTTCATGATTTACTCTGGTGCCTCATTACTGTTCTGAATATTTCTCAATTGCACTCAAAATTATCACCAGATGGCAGTTAAAAAAAAAACACAACAAAAGAAACAATAGGCCCCAAATGGAGTCAGTCGCGTCAGCAAACCAAGACTTAATACCTAACCTAACTGCAATTTCAACCTCTCCCAGAGGTTGTGGGTCACATCCCAGGGATGTGACCTTTAACCAATCAATCTGGACTGACCTGGTCAGCACTCATGAAGTAACCTGCCCAGCCCCTCTCTCCCCTCAAAGGAAGGTGGTCTTGCTGGAAACAATCCACTCTTTGCTAGAACAACTTGCTTGCTTCACCTCCTTCTGCCTAGAGAAGGCTTCCACTCAGAGCTCCTTTCCACCTGCCAGATGGATTGCTGCCCAATTCATGAATCCCTGGATAAAGTCAGTAAGATCTTTAAATTTACTCAGTGGAATTTTGATTTTTTAAACGGTGGGAACAAAGGGAGGAAATGACCTCTTCTCATATCCTCCTCCTAAATGGAGAAAAGTTAATCAAAACTTGGAGTTTAATAAGGGTCATTTTCATTTGAACAGCCCACTGCAAATTCAGCATCAGTACCGTTTACTTCTTGCCCTGAACTGACTTCTACTTTGGACTCTGTTGAATGGAAAATTGTGGAACTTTAGAACTAAAGGAACCTAGATACTTTCACTATATGTCTCATTCTTTCATTTATTCATCCATCCATCCATCCATCCATCCATCCATTCATCAACACTATCAATACCTATGTAACTGAGGCAGTATTTCCAGTCTCTGCCAGTCACGTGGTTCATGCAATGAATCCATGCCACGTATTCGTATAAGCCAAGGGCAAATAACACAAGGTCAATTATCAGCGAGTCCCTCATGAAACAAGAATCTGGAAAGCCAGGACTTGTTGAGAGACAAGAGATACACCTAAATTCCAAACGTTCCCATGTTGGGAGGAAACCCGGGATATCTGAACATAAGGCGTAAGTGGAGAGGAATCATGCTGGATACAAAGGATGCGTAAGCATAAGGAGTCAGCACCCCCCCCCCCAAGAAAGACGAGATATAGCTTCAGTGACCTAAGAGAAGTCATTTTAGGTCCCCAGCTGTTTTCCCTGATCTACCATATCAGCGCACTTCCTGTACAACTTTCTGGGAGGTGGCAGAATTACAAAGAAATGCAAAAACCACTCATGTCTACCAGATCAGGAAACAGCCTGACCGTATCAGAGACCATCAGTCACTTGTAAAACCCCCAGTGCTGTTTCAAAAGTAAGCAAGTCCCTGCTCTGGGCTCCAAGATAAGGAGCCCAAGACTCCAGTCGGCTTATATTGCTCTTGTGGCCCAGGAGCATGCCCACAGCCCCTTCTCCATGTCTGACAGTTACCTCTGCTTCACTAGCTGATACATCAATGTATCAGCCCCTAGAAGGAGCACGAGCTTCACTAACACAGGATGAATGTATAGGCATGTTTTCTAAGTATGTCTGCACAACCCATGTTCGCCTTTACAAGTGAGGACAAAGCTCCCCTTTCTCAATATTCATCCTAAACTTTATTTAACTTATTTTTCTTTTTATCCTAAACTTTAAATAAAAAAACCTCCTCATCCTTGCTTGGTGGGGGAGGGCTTTGGAAGTTATGCTCTATGATCTTATTTGCTGCAAATGAAGTTTGCTTCTCGTGACAACTCCCCAGGGTGTAGTCTCCATCTGTAACTCACCAAGGAGCAACCTCACATGAGTTTAGTTACAGAAGTTTCCACCAGCTGGGAGGAAGAAGTAGAGAGTCTTTGGCAGAAGAGATAGGGAGAGGGGAAGAGAGGCTCTCATGTGAGGTCCTGAGTCCTGACTTCACCCCTCAGGCCCTAAATCCCAAGTTTCAGGTGGAGGAGGCTAAAGGTAGATGTGGTCCCTCTGTCAACACGGGGCCAGAGGAAAACGTAGAAATGGCCCCATGGGGTGCCCGGCTGGTTCAGTGGGTAGATTTGTGTGGTTCTTGAAATCAGGGTTGTGAGTTCAAGCCCCACACTGGTCATGAAGCCTATCTAAAAATAAAATCTTAAAAGAAAAATAAAAAGAAATGGTGACATAACTGAATGAGCATGCAGAGGGTGCCTGTAATGTCATCAAGACTCCTGTAGCTCCCATGTGTCCCGACGCTTGCAGGGTGTGGAAACGAGGTGACTGTTGGCTGACAGGGTTCAAGGGAGGTCCAGCAAGTGGGGAAGTGACCCCATACCAAGGCCTGCAAAGACTTCCCAGGTTTCCTAGGCCAGGCATCAAGTGAGAGGTGCTGACAGACCTCAGTGATCTATAGGGCTGGTAAGAGCCAAATCTGGGTTGGGTTAGTCTTGAAGGGGCCATACTCCCAAGAAGCAATCATGCCTGGCTTGTACTGCGAGGACAGGTCACAAGTTCCATGAACAGAGATCCTTAGCACAGGCAGTGACAGTGACGTCTGATGGCCAAAGACAAGAAGGACGATATCCTCAGTGAGACGAAGGCGTGCAGTCTGCCCCTGCCACTGGGCTTCCCTACACCTGGACACCAGCTTGGGAAGGATGAAGAAGAGGCCTTGAGGAAGAAGGGAAATAACTATGGTAGGGAATTTGAACATGACATTTGCCTGAATAAGCCAGAGAGACTGAAATAATCTAGAAAAGACCAGAAACATTAATTAGCAAGATCAAGATTTTTTTTTTTTACTTCCTGTTCCTTACCAGGATAGTATTCATTTTAGAGAATAAAGAAATTTACATTTTTGTACACTATTTTAATGTACTTTAAAGGCTCCTTGTTCCCTCAGTTCCCATCCAGACCAAGCATCTTGTTTTGAGACACTGAGAGCTTCTCTAGGATTATACCTGGGGGTGAGGGGGGTCACAACATGGGGAAGAGACTGTGCTAGCATGTAGCCCTCCAGGTGCCACTCCTTACTGCCCCTGACACACGCATTAGGCTCATGCTCACGGACCCAGTTCCTGAGTGCCACCCCTTCCAAAGGCAAAGCATGTGATCGCCAGGCTCAGTTCATTCCCTACTTATCAGAACTGGATTCATGGTATTTCCAAAGACCTGCGAGGGGGCTGCCTCAGCTCCTTCTGAGTGGCAGCACTTCCAGCTCTCTCTGTCCTGTTCCTCAGCCTACAATTCACCTCCCCTTCCCCCCCCATCTCCCACAACCAGTCTCAGTTTCCTTCTCTGCTGGTCTAGTCCTCACTGGGACCCAAGCCCTGCAACAGACCCAAACTCCTTTGATAAGAACCTGATCTCTTGCTCGGTTCTTTCCAGCCAATCCCTCCTCTTTCTGGAGAAACACTCCTGTTTCCTCAGTTTTTTGTTTTTTGTTTTTTGTTTTTTTTTTAAATAACAATTTGCCCAAAGTGCTAAAGCCTCTGACTTCTTCACTTCAGAATCTGGGCATCAGGGGTGTTCACCTGCAGCACTTTCTGCATCCCGTCTGGGCCCTTCTCAGGAAGCTGGAGTGGGCACTGGCTCATATTTCTATGACCTCTGACCAACGGCAAAGCAGGCCGGGGGAGACCCAACCAGGGTGATCAAATGGGAATGTGTGTACCTCGAAGACTCCAGGCAGGCTCTGCAGTGCACTTGATGAACACTTCCTAGAGCTGGTTCAAGGGCCTCTTCATGTAACTCCCAGGGGAGTCTGGGTAACTGACTCTTGCTTTAGATCTACAGCTGTAAGTTTACCCCTTGAAGGAGGCTCCAGAGGGTGGTTGCTGAGTACTGTTCAAGCCACACCTGTCCCTCTGTCCCTCAGCTGTATGGGACTGTTTAACTCTGAGTGGCTGGGGGCCCTGGGCTCAGCGAGGTGGCCCTGTAGATCAGCAGACCAGCCGGGAGCAGAACCCCATTAACCTCAGACATGCATATGTATGAGATGCTGAGCATGGAGAGAGGAGACTTATCCACACCGAAGCACAGCTTGAGTAGGACTCTGGGGTTTAGAATCTTATCTCTCTGACAGTCAGGATAATGTTGCTGATCTTCCCTCTATATTCTGATTGGATATTTGTCTTCTCACTCTTTTAGAAAAGTAAAATTTTATTTAGCCCAATAGTGTCTGTGTCTGGGCCTCCCATGAGCCCAGGTCACTACTCGATACTACACAGGTTATGCGGCACTATGGTGGGAAGCGATGAAAACTGGGAGCGATTTTGATTCCTCTTGCTGGGGTTCATGATGGAGGCCAGCTCCACAGGCAGGAGGATGGGAAAGGTGCTGGGATGGGGCCAGGCCAACACCACCTTCTCTGGGATATGCTGGCGAGGGGGCTGCGATGGGAGCTCCAAGAGCTCGGTCCCCTCCCGAGGCCCTAAAGAGGGGCTACTCCTGCCCCCAGGTCCCGGGCAGCCAGCTCTGGGGGTGTCTGCACCGCTTCCCAAGCCTTTGACATCATGGACAATAAAGGGAGCTATATTGGCTGACCTTTGAGTGTGCAGTGAAGCCATCCAGAAACTCTGAGAGAGAAATGGATTTTTTAACTCATTGGCTTTGAAGACTCCATCTGCCACCTGCCCTGGCAAGGTCAGGGTGTGTTGGAGGCAGCTTGGAGTCAGCTGCCAGATCTCTGCAGGGCTCAGGGTTCAGCCCTGACCTGGTCCCTCAGCCCCCAGCAGTGAGGAGCTTCTGCCAGCTCAGCCTTCCTCTATACTAAATACTAACTACCCCGTATTCTCTCTCTTCCCTTTCTCTCGTTCATTCACACCTGCATGTTTACGTACACATGCACACACACGGGACTGGGACTTAATCGCTGTTTTTATCTTAAAGCAGAACATTTAAACGTTCGTAGAGTGTCTAAGAAGAGAGGAGAAGAAACAGAACTTCAGTATGAGCATCTGTGCCCAGTCACGCCTCAAATGATCCTTTCCCCGTTTCTGAGGTGATGGCTCCCCAGGATACCGGGGATGGGGGACTTCAGCCTCCCTTTCATGCTCTAAGACAAACACTGTGGATGAGAGTCCCATGAGGACACATGGCAGTCCCTCCCCAGGTGGGACACACATAATAATGACCATGACAGAGAACCTCATGGAGTGTTTCTTATGTGCCCGCCACTGTGCTCCCCATCCAGCCATTAGACCGTTTACTCCTCACAGCCTCCCTTGGGAGACACATTCTATTGTGGCCACCGTGCAGATGAGAAAACTGAGATTCTGACAGAAACCCACAGGTTGTGGGTGGCAGCACAGGGATATGAACACAGGCCCATCCCAGCGAGCATCTCCACCCTCGGGCTCCACTCCTCCCCCCTCCATCCTCACACTGTCCACACGGCACGGTGACCTTTCCAATCCTGCTTTTCATCTCAGCTGGTACCAGTGCCCTAATTCGGCTAGCTGCACCTTTATTTTTAAGAGGGAAAGTATGGCTTCCGCTCTGGGGATGGATATGGAGTCTGGGATACGTACTTTGAAGAGACATGATGCCATGGGACAGAGAGACCCTCACCTCCCAAAAGTGCCCGGGCACGTGGTTCCACAGAAGCAGGTGAGAAAACCCCATCACACCAGCTAAAGCCATTCTATCTGCTGCAACAAATGACTCCCCAAGTTTTGGTGGTTTAACCTCAAAAGTAAGGATTTCTCACTCACACAGCTGTCATACACACATTTGTGAAATGCCAAGTGCTCGGGGTTTAGGGACTATCTCCTAGGTTTGCAAAACCAGACAGCGCTTTTTCCTCAGATGCCAAGGCAGCTTCCAAAGCGTGCTTTCTAGACTTCCCATTGGGTTCCATGCGTGCATGGCCACTCGGGGCTCATGTGCAATGCCCCACCTGTCTTTCCTCCCCAGTAAGGGCATTGAGAGGGAGCTGCCTATGCACCAAATTGGGGCTCCTGTCTCAGCCCCACATCATACCCCTAAACCCCACTCCTTTCCCATCCTGTGTCCTGAGAAACGGAGAGGTCTGGGACACTCTGAGACCCTCCAGATTAAAAGCAAGAATTAAAGTCAGCAGAGACTTATAAGTGTGCAAAAAGTCTATTATAATTGCTCTGATGGCCATGCTACCAGCAGACACAGGTGATTATGAGCCCCCACACGGACTTCTCTGAAAGTCCCACCAGGAGCTGGAGAAGCAAGGGGCAGCTGGGTCAGCATCCATCTCCTAGCTACTTCTCAGGTGGTTCACAGGGATAGTGAGTCTCCCTTAGGGATTAATTTTGAATCCAGGAAAGAAAGAGTCCTAGCTTTGATGGCCCAGGGCAGAGGTATCCACAGGGACCTGTAAATTAGGGGACCCTAGGTGCTGCTTGAATACACCCAATGGCCTGAAGCTTAGACCAGTGCATAAGGCCTACACTGCTCTTCTCCTCCCAGCACTGCCTCCAACAAAGGGAGACTGTCCCTTCCTCCCCAGGCCCACAGCCTCTCCACAGCTTCCCAGCATGCCAGCTTCAGCCTGGCTCTCCTGACTCTCAATGGCGGCAGAGCCCATACTGATGAGGCTCTTGTCTTGGCTGCTCAGGTTGGCTTTTGGAAGGAACAGAGCTGCCTGCACTGGGAGAATAAGAGGAAAGTTCTCTGCCTGGAACCCATGCTCCTTGGAGTCTAGGTTCCCAGGGGCTCCCTGCCCTTTCCTTCCCAAGAGCAGGAGGAAGAATGCTACATGGACAATCTCACCTCCCTCCTTTGCACTCCAGTAGCACCTGATGTGGATGTTAATGCTTATGACTGGGCATTTTAATGATCCGTTTGCATGCTTTCTTCTGCCTCTCTGGTATCTATAAGCTCTTTGGAGGAAGGTTTCTTAGTCCCATCTGTTTTCTTTATCTAATATGGCATTTCACTCTCACAAATGTTACCTAATGAATGCAATTTGTTTTTGAGAGAATGAGTTAGTAAATAAATAAGAGAGTGAGTCAATGGGCAAAGACAGATGGGGGAAGCATAAACGAGAAGTAAGCGACAGGGGAAGGGGATGGTGAGTGAATGAAGGAAGGTATGCGGCAGAATGATGACTCACTGTATGCAAGGATTCACTCCTCTCTTCTTCCCTCCATACAGAACCCAGGTTTTCAGTTGGGCCTATTTCCACCCAATAAAAGCATACATTTCCCACATGTGTCCATAGGACTGTTCTGTGACTAAGTTAAATACAGGTAGATGTGTTGCAGGAGACATCAAGGAAAATCCTTTAAAAGAAAATGTGTGTGCTTTTGTCTTTTGTCTCTTTCCACTTTTCTGTGACCTGGAAGATATGTCATGGTTGGAGCTTAGCAGCCATGTTATTCAATGAGGTAACCCCCCAAAACAAAAAACAAAAACAAACCTGTACTGTGACAGTGAAGCAGAAAGACACAAGTCTAGGTCTCTATTGATTACAGAGCCACTGTAACACCCTAGATTGCCTTCTTCTGGACCTTTTAAAAATTTTTATTTTATTTTAAATATTATTTATTTGTTTGTCAGAGAGAGAGAGAGAGAGAGAGCGCACAAGGAGGGGGAGCAGCAGGCTCCCTGCTGAGCAAGGAGCCGGATGTGGGACTCGATCCCGGGACCCTGGGATCATGACCTGAGCTGAAGGCAGATGCTTAACCAACGGAGCGACTCAGGTATACCTGGACCTTTTTTTTTTTTTTAAATGTAAGAGAGATTTCCATTGCATTTGTTGTTTTGGGGACTTTCGTCACATGTAGTTGAAACTGATTCTAAGCAGCTTGTCTAGGATCACAGGTTAATGCTAGAGCCGGTCTTGGAATCTGGGTCTCTGCTCTCCCAGTCTCAAGTTCTCTCTGATGCTCCGCATACACCTCCCTATGGCAACCCGAAACTCCACACTCAGCTAGATCTTGCAGACACCTTCCAAATGTCAACCCAAAGCCACAACATGGAATCAGAGAATCCCGATCATTTTTGAAGACAAACAAAGCAAGGGATGAGTGATCAATGTTCAAAACCTACTAGATGGGTGGGGCACATAGACTCAACCTTACATTGAAGGCAATTTCCAACAACCCAGGAAAGGCAGCCAGAGAAACCCATCGATGACCATAGACCCCGGTACACTCACACTTATGGTGGCTCCTGCATTTCAATAGCAAAGCATTTCTTCTTCCACAAAGTGCAACATGTGGGA
Organism: Martes martes; assembly: GCF_963455335.1. NCBI lineage: Eukaryota > Metazoa > Chordata > Mammalia > Carnivora > Mustelidae > Martes > Martes martes. The sequence goes on from NC_137898.1 coordinate 52,860,441, forward strand.
GTAGGGTCTTACCTCCACCAGAGAATGCCAGTGTGCGATGGGCTTCCGAGGATATGACAGCATTTCACTCCAGTGGTCTCTGCCCAGCCTCTCAGCTTCGTTGCCTACTTGACACACTCCGATGATCTCATTATGACCTACACTGTGAAAATGGCCCACAATAATTTTTTCTTAAAATTCTGGTATATAAGAGCAACAGCTACTCAATTAAACTAGTAGGAATGAGGGGAAGGGTGGTTCTTTTCCTTCCCTCATTTAAAACTATAGTACAAACTCAACAGCCAATAGAACTTGGGATCCAGTATTATACTTAGGGGCATAGACGAGAAGAGTAGAGCGTGACCATCACACACCTTGGCTTTTGTAACACTGGAATGGCTTAGCTTGTTCCTGATGCATGCGAAGGATGACAACTCTGGTTCTAGAACTAGGTTCAAACTTATATAATGAAAGGGAGGCCATCTGAAAGGAGTTCCTTGCATTAATGGCTGCTCAAATTCCTGTCAGAGGCAACCAAGTATGGGTAAGGGAAACGCGCCATGTAGGGCAGCCATGGTCTGGAGCTTACAAAGGGGGCAGGGTGGAGATAGCTCCTGGGGCTTCTTGCAACCCCTCTCTTCAGAGATCATGCGCTCTCATGCTCTCCCCTCCTTCCTTCCAAGCCCATCTTTGCTTCTTTGAGCTGACTTGATTTCCTCCTATAGAAAGATACTGAGCTCCTGTAACTTCAGGGTTAATATTTCTGAAAACTTCAGGGTACATCCCTGACTTGGGACAATTTTTCCCCCTTAGCAGTTTTTGGTTAGAAGTCGTCTGACTAACCAGAACAAAATCCTTTAACTCTTTGGGATCCAAACTCATGGGCTTTCTTTTTCCTTCTGGCAAAGATGAGTGGTTTTTCTCCTATTTGTATGTAGGGAGGAAGGGTGAGACATGGGTAAGGGAGTGTGAAGGATATTTGAGTCCATGCTCATTAAAATCAGTTGCATGCAGAAGCCCCATGAATTCTGCCATGGATTTTTCCAGGCAGATTCATGAGTTTACTGAGAATTGAATTGAAGCAGAGCTCATATAATCAGATTTGTCGATGCGGGAAACTTGGCAATCACTTGAAAAAAGCTGGCCTAGCTTTCCACGGTTGGTGGGCAATGGCCCCTCCTGTGGGCTGACACTATTGGTGTTGCGATTCCTGCAGAGAAGACAGGATAAGGTCTTTTGCCCGATGTGGGCTGTCACACCCCTGGGCCGCTGAGCCAAGCCATGTGTTCCCTGGGTTGGGAGACAGTTCTGCTTGACCTAGGCATCTGCTAGGAAGAGTGTTTGGGGTGCTGAAGCTGCCTTACTGACATTTCAGGAGTATGTGGGAAAATTCTTAGCTGCAAATAATATTTGTAAGATTATATTCGAAGTCAGAATGATTTTTTTTATAATTGTGCCCAGACCACGTGGGAGGTTTCCAATTAAAAAGAGACTTTGCATTTCAGTCTAATGACTGGTTTAACATGTCTAATTCCCTGTTGGTACTTCCTTTGCATATTAAAATGACTGTTTTTCAAATCTGTCCTTTAAATACACAATTGGCTACAATGCAAGCTATAAATATCTCTTCTGTGCTGTATTAATTAGAAAGTCGAGCATCTTATACATTTTAATGTACCCTGTCATCCATACTGATTCTAGCATTTTCAAGAGAACATTTCTGTTTGCTTTCAGACTTAAGTGGATGGAAATGATCTTTATTAAACACACTGGGAGAAGGGAAAAAAATAACAGAGTTATGTATTTAGAAATGTTGGTGGTGTGGCTAAAGGAATCACTCTGCTATTTTGAGTGGAATCTTCCCACAAAGGCCAGGCAGGATTGCGCGGGAGAAGATTAAGACCTGTGGGGCCCCAGTTTCCCAGGGTGAGATTCTGGGGAGTGTGCAGGGATGGAGAGGGGAGGAGGAGGAAAGGAGGAGAGGATGGGGAAGGAGAGAGAAATGAAAAGGGGGACATAGGACTTGGGTAATAGGACTCTTCAGCATGGTTTGGAAAATGCCGATTCCTTGTCAGTCAGCTTTCCCTGGGGCACTCCCCTGACTTGTTTCCAGCAGCCTGGGATGCCAGCTGGGCATTTGTGGCCCCATTTCCCCCCGCTGCCCTCCCTGCCCCAGGTGCAGCAGACCTGCCCTGAGAGAGAGCTCCAGGCATCTCACCGGTCGTAGTCCATGACAGCTATGGCCAAGTGGATTTGGTCAATGTTCTCGGGAGGGACATCAAAGACTATGGCTTCGTTGTAAACAGGGTTCAGAGTGTTCCTCTTGGTGGATGTTTTCCTCTTCTTCAGTCGTCTGCCATCACACATCAGCGATACTTTCACGTAGGGATCTGTACAACCAGGAGAAGCGGGGGGACTGTGAGGATAGATGTGGGTTCAGGGGGCAGTTTCATCACAGTGGGGTTCCACAGACGATGCAATGCTGAACTCCCTTACTTGCCTGTGGCCTGGAGTTTGAGGATTTTAATTATGATGATGCCTGGGCAGCAACGAGAGTTAGGATAATGAAGGCATTCATTCAAGAAAAAGCACAGGACTCTGTCTCCTCAAAGTGTGTGGAGTTTAAAAAGAGTGTGAAAACATCTGTTATCAAATAGGAAAACGTTCCAGCTAGAACTGCCTGGCTTCAACGGGGAGAGATGCAAAAGTATTTTCAAGACAGAGGAAAACAGGCTGCAGGCCCTGAACTCTGAGCCACCCCAGAGAATCTTCCTAGACACCATGTCTATAGGAAAGGGACAGGGAGAACACCTAGATGACAGGGAGAACTTTGGGGAGTGCAGAGCTGCCCACGGCAGCATGGCAGGGAAAGAAAGGACAATGGCTTGGTTGTGGTGCAACATGGGCAGAGGGGGACAGGTGACAAGGCTCTTTCCTGCTTCGGGTGAGACTTTTCTGGTTCCCCCTCACTCTCCTTCTGCTCAGTGGGGCATTCCCTCTCTCCTCACCTGCACAACCACTGACTCCCCGTACACTGTCCAGAAGGGACTCAGAGGACCAGAAGGGACCACATCTTTTTTCCTCTGGGAAAAATACTAGAGGACAATAAGCAGACTACATTGCATCCAGTGTCCTTTGATTTCTGTGATCAACAGCCAGTGGACTGGGTGTTTTATGACCACATTTTGGGAACCCCTGCAGAAGTTGTAAAATAGGAACAGCATATGGGGGCATTTTTTGTTATGGTTTAGAATTTAAATGTACATGTTTGAATCACTGGCAATACCAAACTACATTGTTCATTGATGAGTTTTTTATGAGGCTATAAGATTGTTTTTTTCATCTTCCATAGGCCTGAGATGGTGATTGCTTACGTAAGAGGAAAGACCCAGTTAGATAAACTCTATCAGCATGTGCAAACTGTAGGACCAGTTCACAATTATGGTGAAGAAGACCTAAGAGAGAATAATAATGATTATTCACATTAGGTAGCATTTAGTATGTGCCCGATACTATTCTTACGTTTTTATGTGCATTAACTTACTTAATCTTACAACAACCCAATGAGCCAGATACTAGTATTACCCTCATTTTACAGACGGGGTATCCAAAGTGCAGAGAGATTAAGGGACTTGCCCAGGGTCACACAGCCTAGTGCTAGGATTAAACCTAGGTAGTTTGGTTCCATGCACCTCGCGACTCTACCAGAGACTTTGTAAGGTTCTAGAACCCTATGAGGCAGTCTGAATTTGAGAATGTCCCACCTGAGGCTCCTGTTATGTCCATTGCCTTTAAATTCCTTGCTTTTATAATGGTAATGGTCAGCCTGCCAGCAGTTGGAAGATAGCAGAGGGAAAACATCAACTCTCCAAGATCCACATTGTCCTGTTGAGAAAGCACAAAGGGAGGCGTTAGAAAGTGTCTGAGTCCGGGGTGCATAAGGATGGCTACAGGGCAGCACTGGAAGGGAAGCACTTCTCCTTTTGCTCCTCGTTAGTCCCCGCTGTCTCTCCCTGACGTTAATGCCATGGAGAATCTATGCCTGGACTTTGGGGTCCCCGCCCCTACGGAAGTCCAGCCCATGCTCAGAGGGCGAGGCTGTGGAGCCCACTCAGGGCCTCCATCACCCTCTACCCAGCCCTCTGCAGCTGCACACAGGTCCCTGCAGCCTTGAATGCAGCCCCCAGAGCCATAACTATTTTCCACATGGTCCCCCACGTGGCTCCATTCATAGTGCCGCCACAATCCCCAGGGCCCCCAGGACAGAGCTGCCTGAAGAAGGGCTCTGTAGGACGGCATGGCCCCACCAACAGCCCAGACACCCTCTGTACACAGCCCCGTGTGGCCTGCAGCCTCTCAAACAGGTCCCCACCAACCCCCTCCCCACTTCCTAGGGAGCTCCCCGACTCCGCCAAACTTTCCCCACAGGCCCCACATCAGTCAGCAAAGTCCTCCCAATAATCACCATCCCTATGCCGCCTTCCCTTACAGCCCTCCACACTCCCCAACACAGCACCCCCAGGGCGGCCATAATACTTACACACACACACACACACACACACACACACAGAAACACACGGACACAACCTTCCACCTGCTAGAGCACTGCACACAACCCGGTCACACACTTGGTGTGTAGACCAACACACAGCACCTCTAGATCCTGAAATACCTAGTCCCTACCATCCGGCTCTAGATGAGGGCCCTGCAGACCCACATGTGCCATCCAAACGCAGACACTCACCCAGCCCTGCCCATGCCCAGCCTCACACAGAGCCCTGTGTGGGCTCCCTCCAGGGAGATGGGTGGTGACCCCCTGCTGCTGGCCTTGGGAAAGGTCGGGGGATTCCCACTTAACTGTAGCTCTGGCCTTCTCTTGGTGTGTCCCTATGGAGCCCCTGTTGCCCTCTGAGGGGGAAGACATCACCTCAGACAGTGTAGAGCCATTCAAGTAGGTCAGAAGACATGGTTTTCTTTCTCCTTTTTAGCCCAAGGAGAGTGTTACCAGAAAGGGGGGAGGTGGGAAGCCAGTTTATTTAGTTTCAATTTCTATGATACCTAATGTTATCAAGCTGGGTGCCTGTGTCTAATTAATACAGTTTCATCCAGACAACGCCCTAGGGAGTCTGGGTTTTGCCTTCAACATCCACAGCCTCCCCTCCTCTTCGATTCTCCAAGGATGCTTCTATTTTTAGAAGCCAAGATTCAGCTTTGGAAGGTCACCTCGCCCAACCTCCCTGCCTTGACCGCTTCTGCAGGAGGATGAGGCAAAGGGAATCTGCTTGGTCGCTAAGGCAGATGGATTGCTCTGCATCTCCGTGCGTTGCTTGCCTTGTGTAAATAAATGACCTCACTTGGCAGGCCAGGTTCTCCTGGATCCTGGAGCCCAGACCTCAAGAGACCCAGGTGGCTGGGCCTTTCTGTCTGGGGCGGAGTGAGGCAGACAGACAAGAATTCTGTGGGAGTGGGGGTGTCACACGCGACAGGCACTGGACCGTTTCATGCTGCTGGACTCCCCATAGCAGGATGGGTGTCTGCTCTCCCTGAAGAGGGAGGATCTGACCCAGCTTTCTGCTGGTGGCACGGGAGAAAAGAGAAACAACAGCTGTCCCCACAAATTATTTTTCCTTCTATACTCCCTGCCCTACTCCTTTGCCCTTTGACTTCTCCTGCCTGCCTTAAGCAGAAAAGGAAATACACTTTTTCTCCCTCAGCGGGCTGTTCACTGCACCTACCTCACCACCCCTTCCTCTCCTCCTGCCCAGAAAAATCTGAGTTTGACAAAGGAAACAGGAGTGACTTTTTCTTCCCAACATAAATCCCATTAACAAATACTCACAGTATGGCTCTTTTGCTCATGAATTAAAAGAAAAAAAAATCAACTTCAGACTTGGTGATATAGTATTCGAAAGGTCAACTAGGGCTAAAGTCCGTATTTGTACTTCCAAAAACAACAACAACAACAACACAAAATTAAAGACCAAATTAAGTTACCAAAGACAAAATGCTTGATTTGATTTCCAAGTGCTTTAAAAATAAAACAGTTAAGGGGCGCCTGGGTGGCTCAGTCATTAAGAGTCTGCCTTTGGATCGGGTCATGATCCCAAGGTCCTGGGATGGAGCCCCACATTGGGCTCCCTGCTCAGTGGGGAGCCTGCTTCTTCTCCCTCTCCCACTACCCCCCTGCTTGTGTTCCCTCTTTCACTGTCTCTGTCAAATAAATAAATAAATAAATAAAATCTTTAAAATAAATAATAAAACAGTTAAAAATTTCTAAGTCATGCAAGTAAAAATGATAAAATTCAAATACAGAAACTTTTAGTGAAATGGTAAAAATATGCCTTTTTCTTATGTATATATACCATCTCTGTCACTCCTTTTCCCAGAGTAACACTGTGAATAATCTCTATTTTTCTTTTTATCCACCCATCCATCCATCCACTCACTCCCTTACTCTTTTAACATTGGCTATAGTTGTGATGGTGGAGCACTGCTCTTTTCCAGGTGCTGAGAGCTGTTTTAGCAGTGGGGGAACATCATACCCCGTCCCTTAAGGACAGATGGGCTTGCAGGGATATGGAACAGGAATTGAAATAGCACCTAATGTTAATTTTGCTTTTTCCCCCACCAGCTGATGTTGATTTGGGGTCAAGAACCTATAGATCCCGATGTCTGCCAACATTCCCTTAAACCACTATTCTCAGTTAGAAGCAAATGTTGCTCTCCTGGGTGACATCTGGCACTACCTAGAGAAATTTTTTACTGTCCCATCTGGGGAGGCAGGTGTTCCAACATCCAGCAGGTAGAGGCCAGGGATGCTGCTAAACATCCTACAATGCACGGGGCAGCCCCTCCCTGCAAAAAGCTATCTGGTTCAAAATGTCAATAGTTTCAAGGCTGAGAAACTGCCTGACACAGAGGTACTTATATTGTCCGTAAAATTTTTTCTAGAATGCTGATAAAAGTCAAATATAAAAGGGTAGTGGAGTATTTCGCTTCTTTTTTGCTTGACAAGAATCAGATATGCAGACTGTCACTGGTGGCTGTGTGCCCTGGGGGAGATAAGGGGAAGGAAAATGTCATGTAAAGAAATGCTTCATTTGCTCCTGTTTTGTGTGGCCAAGTTCAGTATTGTCAGCAAAATACATTGGGAATTTATAGCAAGTGGTGAGTGAATTCTCCACCTGCCAATCTGTAATGTGATATGTTTGCCTGTAGTGGTCCATGATAGCTCTAGTTTTTGTCTAATTAGTGCACTTTTGTATTCCTCTTCCTAGATTCTTCTGATGAGCTCCTTTCCAATTCCATCTGCTGCAGGAATTCAGGATTAGCAAAATAGTCATGCCCATGTCTGTTGTTGTCTATTCAGGGATGAATATGGAACCCAAGCAAGGCCACTTAGGGGCCATTCTGGGATTGAAAAATTGATACTGAAATGGAGGAATTATCATTTTATTGGGATTATTCGTTGAGAAGATATGAAACTAGATTTTTAAGGTTTTTGTACTGTATATAGCACACATAGTATAATATTACTTTAAGTTAGGCTGTATATGTTAAATATTGTACACTATAAACCCAAAAGAAATGACTATAATATTAAAAGGATGTATAGCTAATATGCCAAAAAAGAAGACAAAATAGATGCTTTAAAAATATTAGATTAATCCAAAAGAAGAGAGAAAAGAAAGGGAAAGAGAATAAGATTAGAAGAGACAAATCTGACAGGAATAGAAAACATACAATAAGATGGTAAGTTTAAACCTATTTCCACAAATACATTAAATGTAAATGATCTAAGCATCCAGATAAAAAGCAAAGATTGATTTAGTAAAATAGCGAGACTCAATTTTCTGGTCTCTATAAGAAATTACTTTGAATATAAAGATATAAGTAGATTAAAAGTAAAAGAATAAAAAAGATATTCCATACTAACACTAATAAAAAAAATCTGGGGTGATTATATTAATATCAAAGTATAGGTCAGAGCAATGAATACTACCAGGACAAAAAGGATCATTTTATTATGATAAAGGGGTCAATTCATCAAAAGCATATAAAAATTCTAAATATTTATGCATCAGATAGCACATTTTCAAAATACACGAAGCAAAAGCTGATAGAATTGTGAGGATAGACAAGTCAGAGGTTTGAATACGTGAACAACACTATCAACTGACTCGGCGTAACCAGTGGCATTACAAAGGTACTCACCAAACAGAAGCAGAACACACATTCCTTCCAAGGGCACCCAGAACACAATACAAGAAAGACAATATTCTGGGCCACAAACCAAGTCTCAATTAAATTTGAGAAGATTCAAAGTGTATTTTCTGGCTGCAGTGGAAATGAATTAGACATCAGCAACAAACAGGTATCTGGAAAAATCTCCAAATATTTTGAACTAAATATCACACTTCTTTTTTTTTTTTTTTTTTAAATTCCAAATAACCCATGGCTCAAAGAAGAAATCAAAAGAGGATTTAGAAATTATTTTGAACTGAACTGAAATGAAAGCGTGACATATTAAAATTTGTGAAATGCAGCTAAAGCAGCCTTTAAGGGGAAATTTATAGGACCAAAATGTCTCTATTACACAAGAAGAAAAATCTCAAATCAATAACCTCAGCTTCCATTCTAAGAAATTAGAAGAAAGAAAGGAACAAAAACTAAAAAGGATAAATAAAAACAAAGTAAGCAGAAGAAAGGAAATAATAAATATTAAATAAAATACTGTAAAGAAGTAGACTTCAAACAATATAGTAATCACTAAAAAAGTAACAGGTATAACAAAGCAAGACCCAAGTTGATATGCTGTCTACAGGAAACCCACTTAAAATATCATGACAAATCTAAGTTAAAAAGATTAAAAACAATTAGGCCATGTAAACACTACTTAAAAGAAAGTTTTAGCGACTGTATTAATATCAAAGAATATTTAAAATCAAGGAACCGTGCCAGGAAGGAAGGGTCATATCATCAAGAGGACATTACCTTAAATGTGTATGTAATCTACGAACAAAAATTCAAAATACATTAAACAAACATGATAGAATTAAGAAGGGAAATAGGCAAACTCACAAGTGGAGTTGGAGATTTCAACACTGCCCTATCAGTAACTGACTGAACAAGCAAGCAGAAAAGAAGTGAGGCTATAAAAGACCTGAGCAATAATATCAACTAACCTGACCTGTCATTTACTTTACCCATTATTACCCCATCTAATGACAACAGAATACATATTCTTTTCAATTATACACCAAGCATTCTACAAGATAAACCATGTTCTGGGTCATAAAAAAAATTCTCATTAAATTCAAGAAGACTGAAATCATACAAAGTCTGTTCCAAATAAGACTAAAATGAAACTAGAATGCAATCACAGCTATCTGGAAAATCTGCAAATATTTGGGAATTAAATAATACTTTTCTAAATTACCCACAGGTCAAATAAAAAAGCCCACAGGGATATTAAAAGTTAATTTGAATGGAATGAAAATGATAATACAGTATATCAAAATTTGTAGGACACAGACTAAGCAGTGTGTATAGGGAAATGTTTTTAATTTAATGTTTACATTCTGGAGCTCCGCTGCCTCTGTTGGTTGGAGCCTCTGACTCTTGATTTCAGCATAGGTCATGATCTCATGGGTCAGGAAAGTGAGCCCCACTGCAAGCTCTGTGCTCAGTGGGGAGTTTGCTTGAAGATTCTCTCCCTCTGCCTCCACCCCACCCACCCCCCTCTCAAATAAATAGATAAGTCTTTTAAAAATGCTAACATTCAAACAGAGGTATCATTCAAAATAGTGATCCAATCTTCAACTTAAGAACACAAAAAAACAGAAAAAACAGGAGAAAGTCAAACACAACATAGATAAAAGGAAGGAAACAATAAATGTAAGAGTAGAAAACAATGAAAAACAAAAAATGGAAACACCTAGAGAAAAATCAATAAAACCAACATCCTAGTAAGACTGATCAAGAGGGTCCCTGGGTGGCTCAGTCAGTTAAGTGTCTGCCTTCAGCTCAGGTCATGATCCTGGAGTTCTGGGATGGAGCCCTGCATAGGGCTCCTTGCTCAGTGGGGAGTCCACTTGTCCCTCTCCCTCTGCCCCTCCCCCAGGTTGTGCTCTCATTTTCTCTCTCTCTTTCAAATAAATAAATAAAATCTTAAAAAAAAAAAGAGGATCAGGAACAAAAATTAGGAAATATTATAAATTAGGAATGTATAGGAATATAGGAAATCATTATAAAAATGGAATTGGGTACATCTACACAGATATTACAGACATTAAAATAATAATAATGCAATATTATGAACATTTTTATCCCAATAAATTTGACAACTTAGATAAAATGAACAAATTACCTGAAAGTCAAAAAACCACCATACTAAAGAAAAAATAGATAACCTGAATTGTTTTATATCCACTAAATAAATTGAAATCATAGTTAAAAACCTTCTCACAAAGAAAAGTCAAGCCCATTTAAGAATGAAATAATGCCAATTCTATGTAAGCTCTTCCAGAAAGCAGAAGAGGTGGTAACATTTCCCTACTCATTCTACAAGGATGGCAATAACCTGAGACTAAAATTGGACAAAGATATTATAAGAAAACTACAGACTAGCATCCTCATGGACACATACACAATTATCCTTAATAACATTTTAGCAAATTAAACCCAGCAATATATTAAATAGGAGATATATCCTGAACAAGTGGGATCTATCCAGGGAACACAAGTTTGGCTTAACATTTGAAAATATTAATCAAAGTAAATCACCATATCAACACACTATAAAGAAAAACCATAATGACAAACACAAAATGATCATTTGAAAAAAGTCAGTACCCATTCAGGATAGATGTTCCCAGCAAAGTAGGAATAAAAGTAGGCTTTTTTCTATTAAAAAGACACCTATAAAAAAACTACAGTTAACATTAAAGTTAATGATGATAGACTTTCTCCCCTAAATTAGGGAACGAGGCTAGGACATCTGCTCTCACCACTTCTATTTGACATTGAGCTAGAGGGTCCAGACAGTGAAATAAGGCAGAAATGAAAGATAAATACCTTAAAAAGGAAGAAGGGAAACTGCTTTATTTGCAGGTGCAATGATTGTTTATGGAGAAAATCCTTAGAAATCTATAAAAAGCTACAAAAACAAGTTTAGCAAGGCCAACAAGGTTAATACAAAAGCAACATTTTTTTCTATATACTAGAAATGAAACACTTCAGAATTGAAATTTAAAAATACATGTACATTTATTTACTTATTTTTATTATTATTTCAAAAAAATTTTTTTTTGAGAGAGAGAGAGTATGTGAGTGGGGAGGGGCAGAGGGAGGAGAGAGAGAATCTTAAGCAGATTCCATGCTCAGCACACAGCCTGATGCAGGGCTCGATCCCACAACCCTGAGATCATGACCTGAGCTGAAATTGAGTCAGATGCTTAACTGACTAAGACACCCAGTTGCCCCCAAAATACATTTACATTTATACTCACAGATAAATTTAGCGTATTATGTGTAAGACCTGTACAATGAAAACTACAAAACACTGCTGAGAAAAATTAGATAGGAAACACATAAATGGAGAGATATTCCACGTTCATAGATCGAGAGAGTCAATGTCGTTAAGATACCAGTTTTCTGTAATCTGTAAATTCAGTGCAATTCCAATCAAAAGCCAAACCTACCTTTAGTAGATGTTGACAAACTGATTCTAAAATGTATATGGAACTATAATGAACCCAGAATAATCAAAATAATTTTGGAAAAGAAAAACAAAATTGAAGGACTTAACACTACCTGACTATGAGGCACAGAATAAAACCACGGTAATCAAGAATCAAGGAGGTGTTGGCAAAAGGACACACATACTAATGAATGGAACGGGATGAAGGGGCCAGAATTAGACCCTTGTTTATATGGCCAAGTAATTTCCTACCAAGGAACCACATAATTTAATGAAGAAATGATACTCTTTTTAACAAACAGTGCTGGAATAGTTGGACATCTATTTGGAACAACAACAAAAGAAGTATTATCTTCCTTCACACGACAGGGAAGAATTTGACGGAAATGGATCATGTAAGAACTGAAACTATGAAAGTGCTAGAAGAAAGCACAGGAGAAAATGTTTGACTCTGTGTTAGATTCCTTAGATGGACATGAAAAGCACAAAGCATCAGAGAAAAAAAACTGATATATTGTACTTCATTAATGTTAAAAATCTTTCGCTCTTCAAACTCATTCTTAGGAAAGGCAACGGCTAAGTAAGCCACAGGCTAAAGGATCATATTTGCATAACATACAACCAATAAAGGACTTACATCCAGAATACATAAAGAATTCTTAGAACTCAGAGAGACAACCTAATGAAAATATGGGAAAAAGATCTGAACAGACATTGCGTTCATTAAACCATAGTGACATACCACTACACACCCACTCGAAGAGCTAAAATGAAAGACTGACAGTATGAAATAATGCCCAGGATGCAGGACAGTGGACTCTCACAAGCTCTACTGGAAATGCAAATGTTAAAACCATTTTGGAAAAACTGTTTGGCGGTTTCCCCTCAGCTGCATATACACTTGTCGAATGACCCAGAAATACCACATCTGGTTATTTCCCCCAGCGCAATAAAATCACACACCCATCCAAAACTTGTATGCACTTCTTGTGAGCCCACACTGAAAAGAAACCCAAATGTAACATCAAATGGTGAATGGACAAAGTGCGGTATATTCATATGACAAATAGTACTCAGCAACCAAATGGAAAACTACTAATGTGAGAAACAACACAAGTACACCATGAAAGTGTTACCCTGAGTGAGAGGATCTACACACAAAAGCCAACACTGTATGATTCCCTTTATGTGACATTCTGAGGAAAGCCAATGACAGTGACACAAAGTGATCTGTGGGAACGTGGGACTGGGGGCTGGGAGGAGGGGACTAATTGGAGGAGCATTGGGAAACTTCTGGGGTGACAGAAATAGTCTATGTCACTATTCTAGTGGTAGTTACATGATTGTACACATGTGACAAAACTTGTATACTTAAAATTGGTTAGTTTGTTATGTATAAATTAATAATGGGCATTAAAAATTCTGAAAAGACTCTACTTTTGTCTTCTACTTTTACTGCCTTGAGTTCAGAGACTATGCCTTAATGGTTTCAACCATTTGAAATATTATGCTATTCTTTCCTACTCCTGTCCCATTCCCTTGTGCTCAAATGTGCTCAATGCGGATTCTCCATTTGCCAGGGCTGAATTTCTATGTGCCTGTTAAATCAAGCTTGTTCATTTTGTATCTAAATCTTCTTCCTCCCAGAATTTAATTAATTATGCTTTTGTCTTTTAAAATACATTTTTTTTGTTTTACTTTGTTTTTTGTTTTGCTATTTTATTACAGTTCACAGCCAAATTAACAAATGTTTCAACTATGGTGAAAGTATTTCCATTTCTTTGCTCACTGCAAAGAAAACTGTGGGTTTCTTAAAACCCACATCATTCCCCCCTTTTGAGATACATTTTTGAGATACATTTTTCATTTTGCTTGAGTGTGTCCTTGAGAATTTTTTTTCCAGGAAGGGTTCACAGATAGTTAAAATAATCTTTTTTTTAAAGGATTTTTAAAAGATTTTATTTATTTGATAGAGATCACAAGTAGGCAGAGAGGCAGGCAGAGAGAGAGGAGGAAGCAGGCTCCCCGCTGAGCAGAGAGCCTGATGCGGGGCTCGATCCCACAACTCTGAGATCAAGACCCAAGCCAAAGGCAGAGCCTTTAACTCACTGAGCCACCCAAGTGCCCCTAAAATAATCTTTACTGTGTTCTAATTCTTAAAAGAAGTTGGCTGGGCACAGATTTTAGGTTAAAATTATTTTCTCTTAGAATCATTTTACATTGTCACAATGTCTCCCAAGTACTTCATGTTCCAGCTGGGTGTTTGATGCCATTCTTTTGTTGATTTTTTTTCCTTTCAAGGAGATTTTAAGATTGTCTCTTTGTACTTTTACTTTGTACTTTACACCTTCTGAAATTTTCCCAAAAGATATTTAGATATCTTGTTTTCACTGATCTTGCCTGGTCCTCAGTGATCCATGTTAATTAGAATTCTTTCTTTTCTTTTAATGTCTTTTCCTCCAGTGATCAGATGATCTATTTGTTTACTTTGGACCATGATGGTGGTTTTCCTAAGATATCCCTAATTGTCTATATTTATGATTAAAGGGTCAAAACAAAAGTCTTTTACTGCTTATGCCCTTTGTAGTTCCTTTACTATTATTTTATAAGGGGCCTCAAGAGGGAGTGGAGGTTATCTCATATTTTTTCATCTGATATATTTAGGTAGAAATTCTGATGACCTGTTCCTTAAGACTACCTGTATGATACTAACATCACCAAAATTATAGAACTTTGGCTTTACAGAAGGTTACACAGTTAGGCAACAAGAATCATTATCAACAGACTTTTGATACCCCGGTTTCCTCAAAACTGGTGAGTACCACTGTACTGAAGGTCCCCAAGACCACCCTCAGGTTTGATGAGTCACTAGAAGGACTCTTAGGACCCAGAAAGGCTGCTATTCTCAACAAAGGAAAAAGATACAAGGGTGGAGTCCAAGAGAAACCAGTCGTCCTCTCCTAGCGGAGTCACACAAACAGCACTTAATTTTCCCAGCCCTGATGTGTGACAAAACATATCAAATACTGACAACTGGGAAACTTACCTAAACCTTGATGTCCAAGATTCTTAATGTGGGTGGCAAAGAGTGTCCACATGACTGACCTTAACTAGTCAGTCTTTATTCCCTTCATCAGAGGTCAAAAAGCATGGCTCAGGGCCCTAGGTGAACAAAAACAGGTGTTCACCATTATTGTATCATTAACATAAAACATCTGGTATGGCCCAAGGTCTTTTATATAAAGAACTCTTATCAGGCAGGATATTCTAAGGGCTTAGAGGTTGTCTCTCAAGAACGAGTCAAGACCAGTCCTTTCTTTAAAACGTGTAGGGTTTGAGTACCCCAAGCTCACTTGAGTAAACCCTTTACTGAAGGCACACAGTGCTCTCATTTCAACTTGCCTTTTCACACTTATTCTTCTGTACTGGAACAGGGAGAGGCGGTTGTAGTCCAATGCTTTTGTACCCAACCATAACCCAGAGATCAACAGTTGATGTAATGGAAGACACTCTGGAAGGAGGTTAATGAACAGCGGGGCCTGGCAGAGACCTTAGGTAAGATGAAGGTTGACTATGATGCACTTAAGCTAGAAATCTACAACAAAAAGAGAATTAGAGTGTTTCTATATGTTTGAAAATGAAGAAATACACTTCCAAATACACCATGGGTACAAGTAAAAATCACAATAAAACGAGAAGTATATTGAACTAGATAATAACGAAAATAATGCATTTCAAAATACGTACACTGCTGTAACATAACGATTTATAAAATGAAACATATATTCAGTCTGTGGACCCCTTGGGACACAGAGTTCCTGAAATCCTTGTAAATTCTTAAGTGATAAAGAGAACTAGGAGCATCTTTTGTTCTACTGAAGCAACTCTGTGTGGGCTCCTGGGAGGGGGCTGGTCACCAGAAAGACTAAGCCACGGTAAGAAGCTTGGAATGTTCATCCCCACCCCCTGCTCTCCAGAGGAGAGTGGGATGGAAGGGGGTCCATAAGTGTTCATGCCTACGTGAGGAAGGCTCCATAAATTGCAATAGGCCTGGGTTCAGACAGCTCCCAAAATGGTGAACATATCTGTATACTAGAAAGGTGACACACCCCAACTCCACAAGGACAGAAGCTCCTATGCTCCGGACCCTCCAGCACCCTTCCCAGTGTATCTCTTCATGTCTTTTAATACACTGGTAAAAGTAAGTATTTCCCTGAATGGTGCAAGCTGATCAGCAAACAATCAAATCCCAACAGAGGAGAGGCGATAGGAATCCCTGATTTGTAGCCAATTGGACAGAGTGGTGAGTAACCTAGGGACCCACTAATGACTGGCATCTGAAGTGGCAGGCAATCTCATGAGCCTGAGTCCTTAATGTGTGGAATCTGACGCTATCTCCAGGTAGATAGTATCAGAATTGAGATAAAGTTTAGGGTACCAAGTTGGTGTCACAGAAACGTTTGGTGTGGGAAAACTCCACATGTTCTGTGTCAGAGGTGTCATGAGCATGGTAGTTGCATGAGAGTAAAGGAGAAACACATAGGAAGAGAATGGTAGGGTTTTTTCTACATAAATGCTTAAAAATCTGCTTTATGCAGATGAAGGGCCAATTTTTAGCTTTAAATGCATAACATGGAACAAAATAAGGCTGATTATTGGTGATCAAAGCATCTACCTGAAGAAATTGGGGAAAGAACAACAAATTAAACTCAAAGTAGAAAGAAGGAAATAGTAACTATAGGAGTGAAATTAATGAACTAGAAAACAAATATATTTAAAGAGAGTCAAAAAGCCAAACAAAGCCAAAGTTAGCTTTTAAAAAGCTAATGAAAATTGCTAACCTTTTTTCAAGACAGACAAAAAAGAGGAAGACAGGGGAATTAAAAAAACACAAATAACCATGTAATGGTTGAAAATGCAACACCACTACAGATCTTTACTAAAAACATTAAAAAGACAAAAAAACAATTTATAAACAACTTTATGCTTATAGATTTTAAAAATTAGACAAAAAATTAGACAAAATTGATGAATTTTTCAAATCACAAAATTTAAAAAATATAATAAGAATAAAAGACTGAATTTTTATTGCTTATTAAAGAAACTGAATCTGTAATTAAGCACCTTTCAGGCCCAGTTGGGTTCACTGGGGAATTTTTTTAAATATTTGGAGACCAAATAAAGCCAATATTGTGCAAACACTTTCAGGAATAGAAAAAGAGAAAATACTCCCCAATTCATTTTTGAAGCCATCAAATTTTAGGTACCAAAATCTGAGAGGTCCATTACAAGAAAGGCAAAATTACAGACCAATTTCACTCATGAACTGAGATTAAAAAAAAAAATAAACAAAAATTAGGAAATGGACCACAGAAAAACATGAAATGATAACACATTACTAGCATATGTGTTTTATCTCAAATTCACAAGGTTAATTTAACATACGAAATTTAAAAAATAATTGTCCATAACAGAATAAAGAAGAAAAAAATCACATAATTATCTAAATGAATGTAGAAAAATATGACAAAATCAAGTATCCATTTGTGATAAAAGCCATATATGAAAGGGGAATTTACTTATTTGATGCAAGGAATCTAAAAACAAGATTATAGCAATGGTGTACTTAATGGTGAAATGTGGAAAGCTTCCCAATTAAATTAGGAATAAGACACATAATTATTTCTCATCTACATTGTATTGGACAATGTAGTGAAATAAAGCACGTAAAAAATATAAAAGGCATAAAGTTTTGACATAAAGAATTAATTCTGTCATTATTGTTAGCTGATATGATATGTAAAATACCCAACAAACCCTACAGAAAAATTATTAGAATCAATAAGCATGTTTATCAATGACTGATAGATTAATGGCCACGAGATCAGTAAACAAAGATAAATTTTCTTTTAATATGCCAGAAAAAAAGCTAAAATAATAGAAAAAAAACACTTCACTTAAAATAGCATCAATCCCCCCCAATCAAATACCTTGGAATATGTTTACCAAAAAATGTCCAATATTTTTTTACAGAAAAGAGATAAAGTATTACTGAGTAAAGTTAAGGAAGATCTAAATAAATGAGGAGATATTCTATGTTCATAGACTGGAAGACTAAATATTATAAAGATATTCTCCAAACTGGTCTACACGTTAAATGTAATTCCAATCAGATTACAATTTAACAAAGTAATCCTAAATTTTATGTGGACATGCAAAGTCCCAAAACAGTCCAGATTCTCTTGAAGAACAAATTGGGAGACTTTACTGGATTACTTATTAGTAAAACTAATAAGTTTCTACTGGACTGGTGTCCAGAATGGACTGGACAAGTGTAGCATTTGTGCAAGGTAAACAAACCAACGGAGTAGAGAGAGAGCTCAGAAACTGACTCGTGTGTGTGGACATTTGTCTTACGTATTGGTTATCTTCTTTTGCCTCTTCACACTGCTCCCTGCTCTATACCCCTAAAAAGCTGTCCTCTACAGTAAGAAATAAAACCTGATCTGTGTCTTAAGAGATTTAAATGGCTGACAGAGTTTGGGAAGAATTAGTGACAGGCACATGGAAACCCATACCCTCATATAGCAAATAAAACCCAGATAAAGTCCCAAAAGTTCATTTTCGCTTTTGTTTCCTTTGCCCAGAGACATGTCTTGAAAGAAGTTGCTGTGGCCGATGTCCAAGAGGTTACTGCCTATGTTCTCTTCTAGGATTTTTATAGATTCCGGCCTCACATTGAGGTCTTTTATCCATTTCGAGTTTATCTTTGTGTATGGTGTAAGAGAATGGTCAAGATCAAAAGCTTCTGCACAGCAAAGGAACCAGACAACAAAACAAAAAGGCAACCCACTGAATGAAAGAAGATATTCCCAAATGACACTACAAAGGGCTGATATCCAAGATCTATAAAGAACTCCTCAAACTCAACACACACAAAACAGACAATCATATCAAAAAATGGGCAGAAGACATGAACAGACACTTCTCCAAAGAAGACATACAAATGGCTAACAGACACATGAAAAAATGTTCGTTATCATTAGCCATCAGGGAGATTCAAATCAAAACCACATTGAGATACTACCTTACACCAGTTAGAATGGCCAAAATTAATAAGTAGTAAACAACAAGTGTTGGAGAGGATGTGGAAAAAGGGGAACCCTCTTCCACTGTTGGTGGGAATGCAAGTTGGTGCAGCCATGTTGGAAAACACTGTGGAGATTCCTTAAGAAATTAAAAATAGAGCTACCCTATGGGCCTGCAATTGCACTACTGGGTATTTACCCCAAAGATACAGATGTAGTGAAAAGAAGAGCCATCTGTACCCCAATGTTCATAGCAGCAATGGCCACAGTCACCAAACTGTGGAAAGAGCCAAGATGCCCTTCAACAGATGAATGGATAAAGAAGATATGGTCCATATCTACAATGGAGTGTTATGCCTCCATCAGAAAGGATGAATACCCAACTTTTGTATCAACATGGACAGGACTGGAAGAGATTATGCTGAGTGAAATAAGTCAAGCAGAGAGGGTGAATTATCATATGGTTTCACTTACTTGTGAGAGCATAAGGAATAATATGGAGGACATTGGGAGTTGGAGAGGAGAAATGAGTTGGGGGAAATCAGAGGGGGAGACAAACCATGAGAGACGGTGGACTCTGAGAAACAAATTGAGGGTTTTGGAGGGGAGGGGAGTGGGGGGTTGGGTGAGCCTGGTGGTCGGTATTATGGAAGGCATGTATTGCATGGAGCACTGGGTGTGGTGCACAAACAATGAATCTTGGAACACTGAAAAAATTAATAAAATTAAAAAAAATAAAACCCAGATAATTCATTTATTTTTCATTCAATAAGCATTTATGGAATGTAATTATTTGCCAGGTACTCTCTGGGTGCTAGAGAGTAATATGATAATATTACTGAACCAAACAGGCAAAAATCATTGGCCTTCATGAGGCTTGTATTTCTTGTGAAGCTAGACGTATACGCATACGTTCATAAGTACACATCTAACACACACATAGAATGAAATGTAGAAAAGAAAAAAGTAGAAAAGGGGACTAGGTAGTGTTGAGGAGTTAAACAGAATATTAAGCAGGGCGGCTTACATAATAGCATGTCTTTTGAGTAAGGACTTGAGGAAAAGAGGCGAGAAAGCGAGCAGCAGGTAACTGGTAAGACTCCACACAGACCAGGGAGCAGGTGCCAGCACCCTGAGGTGGGAATGTCATCTGCTATTCTGAGGAAGGAAAAAGAGATATGGAAAAGGGAAGAGAGTAAAACAGATGAGATGAGAGAGGCTGTGAGGGACCAGATCATGTAGGTTATCAAAGGATTCTGGCTTATGCTCTGAGTGGGAATGGAAGCCCTTAAAAGGATTAAAGTAGAAAAGCAGCACAATATGACTTGATTTCCACAAGGCCTGCCAGGCTGCTGCACCGAGAACTGTCTGAGGGGGAAGCGGTGGAAGCAGGGCCCTGGGTTAGGAGGTTATCATCAGTTAGTGAGAGGTAGTGTGGCTTGGTCCAGAGAAAGCAGTGGAGGTGTTAAGAAGTCATCAGATTTTGAAATTAAACAAGAGGATTTTCTAGTAGATTAAATGATAGAAAGGGATGAGTCGAAGATGATTCCAATATTTTTGGCCTGCGCTAAGGGAAAAGTGGAATTTCTATTAACCCTCATTTCTACACGTAGAGGGAGAAGGCATTGGGCTATGGGAGAGACCAAGAACTCAGTTTTTTGTACATTAAATGTGAGATCCAAAAGGGGATGCCACAGAGCCAGTTAGATACGAGTGTGGAGATCAGGGGAAAGAGCCAGACCGGAGATACAAATGACCAACTCCTGCGGGAAAAAAAGAATATAATCCACAGCAGTCTACATGGTTCAGCTATCAGCCAGGTTTACAAAATAATGGCATAGACATAATTACCTCCACAAATTTAATCACTATTTTGAGAAGATGGGGAAGAGTCTGCACGTGTAGTGAACTCATCTTCTGTAATAAAATTCAATAGATGCTAAAACTAAAAATAAAGCATTAAAAAATATATGGATGTATATTTCAAAAGAAATGGTTAAAGCAGCTGAAGTATTTGCTTCTGCAGAGTGGGAATTGGGACTGAAGGTATAAACATACAGGAGATGACATAATTGGTATGTTAAAGGCCCTGAGGCCAGAGAGCAGCTGATGGGAGCTGAGTTCAAGTCTCAGCGACTTACTTACCATTACGCAACCTTAGGCAAGCTACCTAATTTCTCAGCATCTCAGTTCTCTATTTTCAGTCTCTTCATTTGGAGACCGGAAGTGGTATCTAAAGCACAGTATTGTTAAAATGATTAAATGTGAAAACAGGTGTATGAAGTTGGTACTGAATACAAGGTAACTATTACCACCATTGTCCTTGATCACATGTTTCTTACTCTTGTGGTCTGTGTACTCTTCAGGAGAAGTCCCATTCACCTACCCCTCCCAGTGGCCAGCACTTAGTGGGAGCTTTGTCAGTATTCTTTGAATTAATGGATTGACTCACAAATGAAGAGTTGGTGCAAGGGTCCTGGGCCAGCTGCAAAGCCTCAGTAGTGTAGCTCCCTGGGGCCTTTGGGTCATATTTCCAGTGAGCCACCATAGTAAAGGACATGGGATCATGACAAAGGCCCCATATTCTCCAGCACCATCGACTCCCTGAGAAAGCCTCTTACAGAGAGTCCCTGTGAGACATAGCAGCAAGAAATCGTCATTTACCAAGTGGAGAGGAAATCCTAGTTGCAACATTTCTCTCAAGGGTTATTAATCCTCAGCTGTAATAATCACATGGATGGTCCGAACCTGCCCCACCTGTAACATGAAAGCTGCTAATGATTTGATCATCTTGTTTTCTCAGAAACTCCAACTGTATTCCTGATACTTGCCACAGACATGACAAAATTGGCAAAAACACCCTTTTCCAGTGACAGATCCTACCAATAATTAGCGATGCATTGTTAAAGTAACTGTTGATTACACTTTATTTATAGATATTAACATGATTAATTGCACTGGCAGTGAGCCTGGAGGATGACGCTCTCTCAGCGGTGCTGGGGCGCAAGTGAGCCCAGCAGCCCTCCCTGGGTGCTGGGAGGGGTTGTGGCCAGCCCCCTCCCTTTCCTTTTCTGAATGGCTTCCTCAGAGGACTGCAGGTCACATTCCATAGGACTGGCCTGGCGTTAGACAGCATTTCCTTGGACTAGTGTTGGTTCAGCTAGAAATGAACGGGAGAATAACATCACATGTACACGTGTAAAGCACTTCACGGTTGACTACAACATTCAGTATCACTATCTTATCTGATCTTATCCAGCTCCCTGGTTTAAAACGCACCTTCTGCACGGCTGACTCCCAACATTTTCTCCGTCCCAGGCTCTTCCCAGCATTATGGACTCATACATCTATGTGCTTTCTTTAGATGTCTAGTTCATTGCCCAATAGGCATCTTGACCTTGACAGTTCACAAATGGAGCTGCCTTCCCTCCCCTGCCCCCTGCCTTCCCCCCACAAGTCGTCTTCATCTCAGTTTGGTAAAAACATCCTCCAGAAGCTGAAGCTCACAATCTGGTAGTCAGCATATCTATATTCCTCCTCTTCTCTCACCCTCCCACATCTGCAAGTCATGTTATCTCTCCCTCCCAAAATATCTAGAGTCTGTCCAATTTTCTCCTTCTCCATACACTTCCCTATTCTAGGATACCATCACCTCTCTCACATAAACTACTGAAGAACAGCAAAGGCAAAAGGAGAGGCTGGTCCTTGAGGCTGGATGGCTGCCCTATGCCCAGAGCACATGCTTTTTCCCCTGGCGCACAGGCACTCAAGGTGGGAGGAAGCCTCCATCGTCAGCTTGGTCAGCTTACATATCCTCCTGTCCCCACAGAGACGTGACTCTCAGTCTGGGATTCCCAGTCTGGACTGGGGCGCTGGTGAATACCTGGACACAGCTTCAGGAAAGGACTGGTCCCCCGAGGGGAGAGGACCCTGCAGTTCCCTACCTGCTGCCGTGACTGGCACTTCCCCTCAACGGCGTCTAGAGTATGACCTAGTGGCTGGGGAGCTCCCACCACGCCTCCACCACATGGGAAGCAGCTGTACCCTAGAGCTGCAATGGCAGACAGGCCTGATAACAGTAACAGCACAAGGGAAAACTTAATGATGAGAAGCATCTCATCTTAATAGTTCAATCTCAGCAACCTCTCTTCCCTCCTGTAAAAAAAAGGGAGTTCTGGCTTGTCTCGAGTGACTGATGGCTGAGATTTGAGTCTTTCATATTTCCAAACACTCCCCCACAGAGCCAGGGAAGATGTGGCGATTTGGCAGACGCTCTCTTCGGTATCTCACTGAGGGCCTACTGGGTGCTCAGCACTAGAGGACAAAAGAAAAACTTGGTGACTGGCTTGTGCTCCATAAGGGCTGACCACCTGGGGTAGTGGGTGGAGCTTCACCATAGGCAGCGGCAGGTCCTAACTGGCAGCCCGGGAAGCCATAGGTCCAGAGTAAAGAGTTGAGCCGTTTTCAGGGGAAAGTAAACTTGCTGCTCATCTCATCTTCTTGGGATTGATTTATTTTAAATGAATGGTTTTAGAGGTCCTAAAATTTCATAGACTCTTCCTGGGTTCATTAAACATGGGGGACAGCAGACTAACATCACTTCCTTTTTTGATTTGGGCTACCTGGCTCCCAGATTGGTGTACTTCCGTAAGCTGAGTAATTGTGGACCTCGGCACAGCATCTGGTGAGGCTTCTCCCAATCCCCTGGTATATGACCTGGATACATTTAGGCTGGATTTTAGCAGAACAAGGTGAATTCCCATCCAGTTGGACAACCATACCAAAAGATACTTTTAATTATTCAACAATTGGGTATTATCCAGTTGTATTACTGCATCAATAATTTGGAAGAAGACCTAGAATTTGGGCATGATACTATATGCACTACAAGAACACTGGAGCCCAGAACCAAGAGTCATAAATATCGTGATAGGTAAGTGAGATGAATAAAGCCTAACAATACAAATTTGTTAAGACAAATTATTTGAGGGCCTACAAAGTCAGTGATGCAACCTCTGAAGTAGGTACAATTATATGCAAATAAAAGTCTTGAATGGTTTAATCATACCTTGAATCAAAATGTGATATAACTACCAGAAACTGATTTTGTTTGGGGCTGCATCAATAGAGATAGTCTAGAAAGGGAGGGTCTACACCAGCCACCACATGACCAAAACATTAACTCTGTTCTGGGCATCTCAATTTTAGAGATTGTAATCACCTGGAAGATGGTGAGAAGAGTAACCACATGGGAGAGGGTCAGGATAAAGAAGGAGCAATGAGGAGCTCTTAAGCTTTAAGGAAAGGATTCAGAGCTCCAAGAAAGACGAGATTCTTGTCAGCACACATTTGAAGTCGTGTCACATAGAAGAAGGACTAAACTCATTCTTAATGGCTCCAAGGATTAGAACTAGGACCCCAAAGTGGAAGCCATGGGAAGATGTAGAACATTCTTCTCTATCAAATGAAAAACCACAGTCTGCTTATCTCTGAAAGTAGTAAATTCCCTTCCTGTTGGGCAGTTTCCCTGCTTCAGAGAAGAATGGAATATGGAGATGGGGTTAAACAAATGTAAAGCCCTTCCCAGTCCCGATATCCTGCAATTCCCTGATATCAGACATGAACTGATAGGCAAGAGAGACAAAAGTTTTGGAGCAAGGCAACTGTGTTACCAGAAGTGAGATTAAGGAGACAGGATTTGGTGGAGTGTGCAATTGTATTTGAGAGAAAAAACTGGAGGCTGGGAGGTCAGAGCAGTGATGGCTGTTGACTAATAAAGCTTAATTGCGCATCTTAGGAACATGTACACTTTAAAGGGGGATGAGGGAAAGAGAAGGTGAGTTCCAAGACTTGGTGCACCTAGTACAGGAATACCGAGTACTGGAGTCTTCCTGAACTTTCTTATTATTTTTAAACATGCTTCCCTAATAGATTCTTTGAGATTTACACATGACTTTTTTAATGCTCCTATCTTCCCAGACAGCATGTCTAATCAAAGACTGTCTTCTGTAAAAACAAAGCAGATTTCAGAAGTTAAAGGGTCGAAGAAAAGGCTTTAGCATTAAATTTGAATGTATAATGATTTATTCTGAGGACTTTTTATAGATCTAGCAATTCTCACTAGGAGTAAAAACCCAGAAGTAATTGGAGATGAAAATATGTTCTTATTAAAGCACAGATATCATTTTGGAATATCAGAGCATCCGTGGAAGCCTGGGCCTCATGTGATGGCTCTGACTGCCATGATGGGTTATCACTGGCTTCTGGAGAAGAGAAAACATTAAGATGAGTTGTAGATAATCATGAATTTACCTTGCATCCCAAACATCCTTGTCATCCTGAAAATGTCCATCAAAATTAAGAATTTGCATTTACTGGAGATGGAAGAATGAGATTCTCTGGTAAAAACGCCCTCTAAAGAGAAGTGTAGCAGTGAGTGAATGAAACCAACATGCTCAGTGTTATGAATAATCATAAACATATTACTTTTATTCTACCACAGATGGAGACATACTCCAGAGAAAATCATAATAGGACCTGGGTGTTTTTAACCTTTTACTGGAGACGAGCACTGCGCATCCCACTTATTCTCTGTCCCCATCAACTGTTCCTTGGAGTTTGGTACATGGGTCACCAAGTCACTTTATTTCACCTTCAAAATGTGTCTTGATTGCAACACTTCCTCTCTATTCCTTTTGCATCAGTCTCTAAAAGATGCCTCAGGGGTAATTCTACCTCTTCTGATTTATCCTCCATGGAAACATAGATCCCATCACTCCACTCCTTGCTTAAAACCTTCACTGAATTCCAGATGCTCTGAGCCCATCCTGTAAATGATGACTTCTCCAGCTGCTTTCCTGTTATTTCCCCTAACATGTCCAATTCCCCAATCAGTCCGAACTATTCT
The DNA here is from genome assembly GCF_963455335.1 of Martes martes. Lineage (NCBI taxonomy): Eukaryota > Metazoa > Chordata > Mammalia > Carnivora > Mustelidae > Martes > Martes martes. The sequence goes on from NC_137898.1 coordinate 52,886,116, forward strand.
TAACTCCCTGCACATACCTTATCCTTTCATACCTTTGTGTGCTGTGGCTTCTTCCTGAATGACGGCTCCCTTCTCTGCTGGTAAAATGTTCTTTTCTATCTTTGAAGACCCAGCTTGCAAGTAATCCCTACTGTGCAAACCTCAGGTCCCTCTAAGCCTGTGCTCTCTGCTCAGGAAGGCTTTGTCCATATTTTTATTACTGCATGAAATTAGAGATATTTGTGTTATAGTGTGAGATCCTGAAAGTAGGAGCTATATCTTCTTCCTTTTACCACTTTTATCAGGGCCCCTAAGACATTTGACAGAAGAGAACCCTAGGCCAGAGAGGTTAAGTAATCGGCCCAAGTTCACACAGCTAGTGAGTGCTGGAGCCCTGCCCCAACCAGGCAGCCTGACTACAGAGCCTACAGAGCTCCTAAATGGAAAGCGCCTGCCTAGCCCAAGAGGATCTTAGAGGATGGTAAAGGAGAAGGTGGCCGAATTCTCCTTTCTTGTGCGGTGCAGAGAGACTTGAGGAAGCACCCCGGAGCTGAACTGGGAAATACAACTCTCCAGAACCTAAGGTTTCTCTCCTCAGGGCTGACCCTCACCTTTTATTAGCAGGGACTCACTTCTGCCTTTGCAGCTAGTAGGGAAGAGAAAAAAGAAAAGAGAGAGCCGTGACCTTGACTGAATCCTATTTGAGAATAAGGGCAAATGAGGCTTTAGCAAAAGAGGATCTGCCTTTCCTTCATCCACAAGCATCAGACCATTTCCCTCCATATCCACTAAATGTTCCTAAAACTCTTTAGGGAAATAAGAGATTTGGTTATAATAAAGGCAAATATAGGTGTAATTAGAAAGCATTTCAGATGTACTTCCAATACAGACAGTAATAATCACCTCTTTCTTAAAAATTATGAACTATATATGTAAAACATTTAGCACAATGCCTGAAGTATGTGTTAACTCATTATCTGTGTCACCCCCACACCTCTTAGAGCACTGCATGGCACAGAGTAGGTCCAGAACTACTAAGCACAATGTATCAGTGAATGAGCATCAGTCACTGCAGGAAGGGAAGAGAAAAAAGGAAAGAGAAGGAAGTGACCTTGACTGAAGGTTTTTTTTTTCTATCAGGGAAAGCTCAGAGAAAAACTCCTCTCCAACAGCTCGACCCACATTTGACAACACTCTTACATCCTGATCTACTACTGGATAAAGGAGACACACAGATGCTACAAGAATTTCCTAGGCTATGAAAAGAATTATACAGGATGGAAAACACATAAAATATCCTTCTAAAATGCTATGGCTCTAGGAGCCACAGAAGGTTATCAATACCATCAGAGAGGCTGAAGAACCTGCCATGGTCACGAAGTTCACCAATGTCAAGGATGGGTCTGAAGATACTTTCTATCTCCCTGGGCTCTCTGTGAGCATCAGTCTTCATTCAAAGGTGGTAACTTCCAAAAGGTGTCAAAATGTCCTATTAGAATTTAGAACAATCCTCCCATTCCAACTCCCAGGACTTAGCAGAAAGTCTGCAGTTTTCTCTATCCAACGCTCCAGCTGAGACTCACAGGCCTTTCTAAGGAGAATAAGTCAACTGCCACAGAGAATCTACTTCTTGGTAATGGCCCAAGGCCATTCCACGTGTTGGGCTTTTCTGGGTGACATATTTGGGCCCTGAGGTTGCCTTGATGGCCTGAGGAATTCCCTGACTCCCTAGAGTCATGATAGTCCATGTTCTCTGCAGTCTATGTTCTCGGTCTATCTTCTCTCTGCAAAGGCATAGTTCATTCACGCAGGACAACAAAGGCAGCTTTGTGGGAGGCAGGGGAGACCTGGGCATGTTTTTAAAAAAGATAGAAAGAGTCTTCGCTTTACATTTACTCATTCATTTATTCAACAACATTTGTTGAATGCCTACCATGTACCAGGTACTATATGAAGTGCTGGGAATACAAAGGGGGGGGGGTGTTAAAAGTGTAAGAATTCTTGCTGTGATAGAGTGGCCATTGCAGCTGATATTCTAGAACCCAAGACAACAAATTAAAAAAGTAAACTATATTGTACATTAAATGGTAAAAATGTTACCCCAAATTATAAACAAATAGGAGGTCATGGAAGGAAACTCAATTTTAAATAGTATGGTCAGGGAAGACCTCAGAGATGATGACACTGAAAAGAAAAAAAAAAGGTGAAGAAGCCAGGCATCTGCATATCTAGAAGTGGTTCAGGCAGAGAAAATGTCCTGGAGGCAGGAGCGTCAGAACAGTAGAAGGAGCCTCCAGTGTAATTTGAGCAGAGAAAATATTTGGGAAAGGAATGGAGATGAAGTTAGAGATAATGGGGGACAAGGCCCAAATCTTGGAGGACCTGGGTTCTTATTCTGATGAAATTAGCAGCCATCAGAGGATTTGGGGCAAATAAGTGATAGGAATCAGCCAAATATTTAAAGGGATCATTCTAGCTATTGTGTAGAGAACATCATGAAGCGAGGAGACAAAACAGGATCATGATAACCAGTTAGGAGGCCACTGCAATAAGCCTGCAACCTATGCTATTCAAGCTTCCATTGTTATTAGCTAATTTCCTAAGATTATCTTGGATTTTATAAGGTATACTTAGTCATTAAGAAGTGGCTTAATTGGTTATGGAATTGTCATTACTTTTGCTGTGAAACTGACATTTCTGCTACTCATCTAGTCAGATGCTGTAGGATATGCCAGGATAACTCCTTTTGGTTAAGAAGATCCATGATAGGGACGCCTGGGTGGCTCAGTGGGTTAAGCCGCTGTCTTCGGCTCGGGTCATGATCCCAGGGTTCGGGGATCGAGTCCCGCTTCTCTCTCCGCCTCTGCCTGCTTGTGCATGCTCTCTCTCTCTCTCTCTGACAAATAAGTAAAATCTTAAAAAAAAAAAAAAAAAGAAGATCCATTATAGGGGCCTAAAAGATCAAAACATAACTCTCTAGGGCAATCCAGCAAAATGTAAAAAAAATAAAAACCTTGAAAATATTCATCAGGAAATCTTTCCCAACACCGGGGACCCCAATCACACCTAATACAGACATCCACCTCTACACTCTCCAACAGAAAAGAGGTGAAGGCTTCCCCAGCCTCCAGGCGCTCTAAGACATCTGGCAGGAGAGTCCAGGTATTAGGTTGAATTATGTGAAAATTCCACTTTTGTAGGTAAAAAATGATGGGCTATTAGTAATTTCATACGATTCAATCTATTTCATGGTTCAGAGTCAGTGTGAGCTGAGCTTGCCGCTGCCCTAAGTGCTGTCATAAATGCTCTCTGACTTAGTACAGGAGAACTTATCTCAAAATGCAATGTGAGCTGTGGTGACTTAGGGCAGCCCGTACAAAGGACACCATGAAGCCTGTATGTGAGGCGGTCAGACCAGGAGCTGGTCAGCAGGGGGCTTGGGAACATCTGGAGCTCAGCACTGGCCAGAACAATATGGGAAGAGGAGGTGTGAGCTTAAGGAACTCACTCAGGGTAAAATGGGTAGGGGGATAGGAATGAAAATGTGACATACGTAAATGATATATTTAAAAATATGTTCCAAAGGAGAAAATAACTCTTACATTGAGTCTAGTATAAGCCTGAGACTAACATCTGACAAAAATGCATAGAACACACAAACACCTCTACCGAAACAGTAATAAATGAGCAAACCAACCAACCTATAGGCTAATTTTTATATGGATACAGCTGAAAAATCCTAAATATTAAGAAATAGAAGCTATGGGTATTAATAATACACCTTGACCACATAGGGTTTATCCAAGACGCATGAATGTCTCAAAATTAGTAAATACATTAACTGATTAAAGAGGAAGCATCTCAACAGAAAAGGTATTAGATAAAATTCAATATCCATTCCTAACACAACAATCATGTAACATGAGAAGTATTACTGAATTCGAGATCAGAACAAGAATTCCAGCTATCACTCCTACTAGTCAATAGTTTGGGAAGTTCTAACCAATGCCATAAAGTAAGAGAAATTTGTAAAAGGTAAAATTATTACAAGAAAGGAGAAAATATGATTCTTCACAGAAGATATGATTGCTTAGCTGGATATCAATGACAAACACGTGAGTAACTACTGAAACTAATGAAATGGGTAGATAATGATAAATACATAAAAACCATAAAGCAAAAGACAACCCAATAAAAATGGGCAAGAAGCTAAAACATAAGCTTTATAGAAGATACATGGATAGCTAGAAAGGGTGCTTGATTTCATTGGTCCTAGAGGAAAATCACAAGGAAACACCATCACTAGAATGGCTAAAATATAAAGACGACACCACAAATATCGACAGGGACATAAAGCAGTGAGAATTCACATGCACTGCTGGTGTGAAATGTGCAAAATAGAACACTGTATGAAGAAATTATATGCCTTTCTTATAAAACATATATCTACCTTACGACTAAAAAATTTTACTCCTAGGTATTTACCCAAGAGAAAGGAAACATATGTTTACCCATAGACTTACACAAGAATATTCATAACAGCTGTGTTCGTATCAGCCAAAACAAAAGCAAACAAGGAAAAAACACACACCCAAACTAGAAACAACCCAAATGTCCAAAAGCAGAAGAATGAATAAACAGATTCTGGTGTGTTCATACACTGTAATATTACTCAGTTTAAAAAAAAAAGGAACGAGCGAACTACTGATACATTCCACAACATGGTTAAATATCAAAAACTATGTTGAGCAAAAGAATTTCCCTCCTACACAAATTATTAAGTATAAGAACAGGAAATTGTGATGACAGAAGTCAGAAATTGGCTGCTGTTAGGGTAGGGTGGAGGGACTGACTGGAACAGGACATGATGGAACTTTCTGGAACAATGGAAATGTTCTATACCTTGGTGAGGATAGTGGTTACGTGGGTGACCACAAATGCTAAAACTCATCAAACTGAGGACGTCAGATCTATGCATTTTATCAAATGTAAATTATATCTCAATTTAAAAAGTCTTTTCTATATATACCAGTGAAACAGATTTTGAAAATGAAAAATTGCCCATTTTCAAAGGCAGCAAAAATGTGAAGTACACAGAAACAATCTTAAAAAGAAATGTAAGGAATCCAGATAAAGAAATTTTACAAAATGTTATTAAATGACTTTTTGAAAATTCTGAAGTAAATGGAGATATTCTATGTTCCCAGATGGGACTATTTAAATTTATAACGATGCTCATTCATACCAAAATTGTACATAAACATAAGTAAATCCCACAGCAATGTTGCAATTCATTTTTTAAACATCTTTCTGAAATCATATAAAGGATTACTTGCAAGATTACATCCATGAAATAACCAATCTTTTCACCATTTATAAAAAGGAGACATTTGTCTTACTAGATTGTAAAATGTATGATTAAGAGACTGTAATTCTATATGTAAGACTGATGAATCACAGACCTGTACCCCTGAAACAAATAATGCATTATGTTAATTTTAAAAATGAAAAAAATTAAAAAATAACATAAAAAGAAGAGACACTATAATTCTAATACCAGTATACTGCTACCAAAAAAGGGAAGATGAGTGGGAAAAAGAAGACCCATAAAGTACAAAAATTTAGACTGACTACTTAGGCAGTCCCCTACTTGGGTGCATACTTATCTCATTAATCATAGGGGATGCAAATGCACAAAACTTGAGAAATGTACTTGAATGTTTGTTTATAAAGGGGTTTCTATTCTCTAAGAACTAAAAATTTTATTAAAACCCTCATCACCCATTACTTCAGTAGCACAGTTTTTAACAACATGTTCCCAGTATTCTCTCTCATTCACAACAGATCCCAGAATCAACAGGTTAAGTGTAAGAAAGCATGTGCTTGAGGAGAACAGTGAAGTGCTTTCAAATTCTATTATTTCCATATTTATCCCAATTTTATTACATTTTGAGGGTTATACTTTACGATTAATAACAGCACTTTTCAATTTCCCATCTTGTGTGTGTGTGTGTGTGTGTGTGCGTGTGTGTGTGTATGTGTGTGTAGGTTTTTGCTTTTCTTTTTTAACTACTCTGCTAAAAATAATTTACATCCCATAAAATTCACCTGTTTTTTAGTGTAAAGCCCAGCAAATTTTAGTACATTTACAGAATTCTATAAACATCACCATAATCTCATTTTGGGGCATTTCCATCATTCTAAAAAAGGAACCTCACACGTATTTCGTCACTCCCTATCACCTCCCTAGTCCTAGACAACCACTTATCTACTTTGAATCTCTATAGATTTGTCTTTTCTGGACATTCCATACTAATAGAATTCCATATTAATGGAATTATACAATATATGTTCTCCTGCATCTGGCTTCAAAATAAGGGCAAGATGATATACAATTTTTAAACAATTATTAAATACACAAATCAAATGAAGATGGAAACACTGCTGAAACTGATTTGTTTCAGCCATGCCACTTGTTTTCAAGAGCTTTATCAGCTGATGTATTCAATGTCAAATCTGGGTTACAAAAGCCGGTTTAGTGATGTCAGTGTATAAGGCTCAAAGGTGCAAACTGTACAAAAGTTAAAAATATGAGTGTTATATCACAATTCTGGCAGTCTAGGAAATGTTGGCTTCACTAGATGGGGTTGAAATAACCAATTATTTGGGACAAAGTATTTGGGATCACCAGCTTACATGCATACCAAATTCATTCCAAGTGGATTCAAATTTCAAGTAGAGAGTGCAGTTGAGATTGTGGCCTCTGGAGTCAGACTGTCTGGGCTTGATTCCAGGCTCTGCCACTCACTATGTAACCCTGAACGAGTCACTTCACCTCTTCGTACCTCAGTTTCTTCATTTGTAAAATAAGTTCCAATAAGAACATATGCCTTAGAGGGTTTTTGTGATGAATGAAGAAGGTAGGTAGCATGTGCAAAGCTTTTGGAACAGGAACTGGCAAATGGCTACATTTGTCCTGGATGCCTGGTTGTGGGTATCAGCAATTTTCATAAACTCAGGAATGAGGGCGGAAATGGGAGGCACTTTAGAAGCACATCTCCAAATGCAGAATTTTCAGTAGAAGAACATCATATATGTGAATATATAAACGTTTACTAAGGTCAAAAAGCAAACAAAAACTGACACCTTTATTTCCAAGGAGATCTTAAAAACTACTAAGAAAAAAACCTAATGTAAACTCCATACAAAAACAAATAAAAGAAACAGACAAGTCACAAAAGGAAAAAAAAAAAAGGTCAATTGTTTGTACAATGTATAAAATGATGTTCACCTTCATGAATATTGTAACACAAATTATATCAAAATCATCATGCTGTACTTTGCCTGTTAGATTACGAAATAATACAACTATGATAACAAAAAACCTGTGAGGTCTATATAAACTAAAATAAAAACTATAACAACTAAAAAAAGCAAAAATTAAAAACAGGTGAGAGGGGCGCCTGGGTGGCTCAGTTGGTTAAGCGACTGCCTTCAGCTCAGGTCATGATCCTGGAGTCCTGGAATCGAGTCCCACATCTGGCTCCCAGTTCCACAGGGAGTCTGCTTCTTCCTCTGACCTTCTCCTCGCTCATGCTCTCTCTCACTATCTCTCTCTCTCAAATAAAAAAGTAAAAATAAAATATTTAAAAACAGGTGAGAAAAATCCCTGAAAATGTCAGTAAAGAGAAAGCAAAGAGAATCAGAAGCCAGTTAAAACTGGTGAGAATACTCAGCAAGAAAATATAGTTAGCTCATTCATTCATTTACTTAAAAAAAAAAAAAAGTTGTCACCTATGAAATGTCAAGCATGGCACAAGGCACTAGAATTTGGGGTTTGCACAGGTGAACTAGAGTCCCCAGAGCATGAGGAGTTCCCATTCCATCCCGTTTGCTCGGAAGTGCAAATAAAATACAACCAGCAATTAAACACGATGCAAACATTACCAGAACATGGTATACTATAAAGTCTTAAAATATTTTTAGGCTTGCAAAGACACAAAATGAGAAATGTGAATTTTTTTTTTTTTTCATTTTTGGCTGGGGAAAAAAAAATAGAGAATGTGCTTTTCCTCATAACATGGGAGGAGAATAAAAGCTGTACTTTTTAGACTGGGGTGTCTGTTTTCCCCACAAGTCATCTGTTCCCCTTCTCCCACCCCCATCTGGATGGTTTCTAAGTTGTTTGTTCAGTTTTTCTTCTCTCCACAACCCTGATGACAAAAACTGCATATACTCTATTATCACAGCTCTCCGTGTCATTGGGAACGGAAAGATTACTGCAGGGTTTCACCGCCCAAGCAGGTTGGGAGGGGAGGAGGGTAGACCTGGGATGAGGGAGCCTGGGGGCCTCGACAGCATACTCACTCAGACACCCCAGGACACAGAGCAAGGGCCCCTAGCAATCCTGAAAACCCGTTCCAGGAGGCAAGTCCTCGCTGTCCAGTTAGAACGTTCAGTTTAGGACAGATCTTTTTTCTTCCCTTTCTCCCGCTAGCATTTGCTCCCTCATCCATCTGTCACAGCTGCAGAGTTCCCCAGCCATGAAGGAATCTGACCCCAAATTCTATTTTAGTCCTTGTGATGCCTTACATTTAACAAAAATAAATGTAACCACAGAAGACGCCAAATCCTGCTCTCGCAGGTTAGGGTTTTCAACTGGGTCACAAAGGATCCTAAGGATCCATGTGAACTATGAACAGGCCAGAGAAGGACAGCAGAGAATTCCAACAAGCCAGGGAAAACTGGACGGGGGTCGGTTTGTCTGTGCCGTACTCTCTGGTGTTTCAAATTAAAGTGTCAGCTGCAAGGCAAACAGATCAGGCTTCAATCCCAGCTCTGCCATCTACTTTGGGCCAATTATCAAATATTTGTTTCCACAACTCGAGAGTGAAGGTAATAGCACTGTTTGTTTGTTTGTTTTTTAAGTAGGCTCCATGACCGGCACGGAGCTGAATGTGGGATTTGAACTCAGGGCACTGAGCCGACCTGAGCTGAGATCAAGAGTCAGATGCTTAACCGACTGAGCCACCCTGGCACCTCGTTAACTGGGTTTCTGTGATTATTAGAATACATGACCCTGAGCGTAAGCTATTATTTACCAGTCAATCAGGCTTCCTACTCTTTTTCAAACCTCTGAACTTTTCCTGTACCTCAATATCAGCAAATGACTTTGTTTCTTACTTCTTGGGAAAAAAACAGAAGTCATTAGACAGACAACCCCCCAGGTTGTTCCCTCAACATCCTAACAAAGACCTCTGTATCTTTATCCTCCTTCCTGAGCTGGAAGCCAGGTTCCTCACCCGATCAGGCAGGACTGACATTCCATGCCACTAAGCCCTTTTAAAAAAACTTAATAAATTAACTCTGCTCTTCTCATTTTTCACCCCTTTCTTCTCTAATGCATCCCATGTATCATCAGTAAACATACTCTCTAAATTTTTAAATAAATCCTTTTTTAAAAGATATTACTTAGTTGAGAGAGAGAACAAATGGGGGGAGGGGCGAAGGGAGAGGGAGAAGCATACTGCCTGCTGAGCAGGGAGCCTGACCTGGGGCTAGATTCCAGGACCCTGGGATCATGACCTGAGCTGCAGGCAGGCTTTCAGCTGCCTGAGCCACCCAGGTGCCCTAAATAAATCTCTTCCTTGAAAACATGGCCCTCTTCCCAGCTACTGCCTGCCACTTTTTTGTTTGGCCCAACTCCTCCAATGGTTGTTTAGACAAAATAGCTTCAATTCCTCACCTGCCTGCCACTTGCTCCTCAACCCACCTCTACCTGGCTTATGCATCCAGGGCTCTCTCCAAACTGCTCTCGGAAATCTACTAACACGGTGGACATTTCTCCCTCTTCATCTTGACCTCTCCGAGGCATTTGTCACGAATGCTCCACATACTCTTAGTGAAAGCATTCACTTCCTACTGGATCTGACAACATTAAATTTTCCTGCTTTTCTTCCTTCTTTCTGACTCTACCTTTTCAGTTTCCTTTGGAAAGGCTTCTACTCCACTGGATCTTTAAACACATAAAGAAAGCCCGCATGGTTTGGTACTAGGATTGCTTTCTCTTCCTTCTAGATTTCCCATTGCCTTCAATATGCTCAGGTCAACCCTACCTTTCAGTTTTATAGCCACACATCTAAGGGCCTATCCAACATCTCCATTTGGATGGCCCACAGACACCTCCCATCCACTATGTACAAAACTGAATTCATGACCTACCACTCTAAACACATTTCTAGTATTCTTCATTCAATAAATGGCATCAACATTTACCTAGATGCTAATTTGAAAAAACGTAGGATCATCATTTTCCTTTTATGACTTCCTGGTGTGAAAATTACTCAATTGTGCCATGTGGGTGAGCTGGGAAAATTTAGGTTGGTTGTATTCTTACTAATTTCTCTATCTAGTTCAGTGAAATCACTCAGATATAGTAGCAAGAGGGGATTCCAGGAGGCCAATTAGGAGACTAGGTAGAGAGATGATAACAGCTTGGGCCAAGGTAGTAGCAACGGAAATTCAAGCTAAATGTAGAAACTGAGATTTACAGAAACTGGTGATTGATGGAATGTTCCAGGAAAACAAGAGGATAGAAGGGCGATGTTTTCAGTGCCTATAGAAGTAACTGGTGCCAAAAAAGTACAGTGGACAACAAATTAGTGGTCAATTCAATAAACAAGAAAAAAGCCAGAGGAGGCATAAAACAAATAAACAAGCAAAAACTCACAACCATGTTAACCAGAAAGTGAAAAATAGTAAGACAGTGAAATAAATTCATACATATATAAATAATAGCAATATATGTATGTGGATTAAATTTTCAAGGAAAACTTAATTCTATACTATTTAGGAGACATCCCTAAGACATAACAACATATTACTGTTGAAAGCAAAGAAAAAAAAAATACATGCAAGGTAAAAACCAAAAGTTCACATGATATTGGACAAAGGATCTTTAAGGTGAAAAACACTATTAGGGATAAAGCAAATATGGCATACTCAGATGATTTTCTACCAAATATTCAATCTTTCCATTTCCTGACTAATGGAACCCCAATTTTGTTTGGGCAGCAATGGGCCCAGTTAAAAATACTCAATTTTCTGGACTCTTGCAGCAAGGGATGATTGTGACCATTTCTGTCTAAGAACATATAGACGGAAGTCTACTGGATGGTACTCTTGAGAAGGCTATTATTTTCCTGATATAAAAGAATGGTCTTAGCTGACACTTGTCTTTCAACTTTCTATCATCTTCTTATATGTAATGCTGAGCTGATATTGTAGGTAGAGCAGGCATTCAGTGACTTCAAATTTGAAAGTACAATTTTAAGAATGGTAGAATAGGAAGTTAGAAGGATCTGGGTCCTTGGAAACTTCTTTAAAGATTATGACCAGCCCTGAGCTACCTATTATCAGATTTCTTACTTCTTGAGAAAAATTATATTCTGTCACTAAGCCACTCTAGCTGGTTTTCCATAACGTGCAGCTGATTTCATTTTCAGCAGACATAATGATACAAGGACCAATTCATCAGGAAGATATAATGATCCTGAACCAGCATATATGTACTAGAAAGAGATACCAAATTCATAATCATAGTAGGACATTTTGACATACCTTTTTCAGTAGATGATAACCCAAGCAAATAAATTATGTGTGAGTACAAATTATTTGAAGAATGCAATTAATAAGCTTGATCCAAAAGATATGGAAGCCTGAATTCAATAATAGCAGGAAACTTTTTTATACATAAGTGCACACAATAAATTCCATAGTTCTTATTTTGAACAAATGGTTATCTGTGAATTGATCTGATAGATCAATTAAAAATAAGAAAAATCAAAGTTTTTATTTTACCTTCACTTAATTCTTCCTTGACGTTCTTCCCTTCTTTATACAAAACCAAGTTTCTGACCTATGTTATTTTCCTTCTCTCTGAAGAAATTGTTTTAAACTTTTTTTGCAAGGTAGGTCCACTGGCAACAAATCCCCCTCAGTTTTTGTTTGTCTGAGAAAGTCTTCATTTCTCCCTTACTTTTGAAGGACAATTTTGCAGGGTATGGAATTGCTGGTGGGTGGTTCTTGCTGTCAACACCTTAAATATTTCACTCCACTCTCTTCTTGCTTACATAATTTCTGAGAGTAAGTCTGAGGTAATTTTTACCTTTATTTCTCTATAGGTTAAAATGTTTTTTCTTTCTGGCTTTCAGGATTTTTTTCTTCATCTTTGGTTTTCTGCAGTTTGAAAGTGACACGCCTCAGTGTAGTTTTTCAGAATTTATCTTGTGTGGTGTTCTCTGAGCTTCCTGGATCTGTGGTTTGGTGTCTAACATTAATTTGGGGGAAATTTTCAGTTCTTATTGTTTCAAATATTTCTTCAGTTTCTTTCTTTCTTCTGGTAATCTTGTTACATGTGTGTTACACCTTTTGTAGTTGTCCCAAAGTCTTTGAATATTCTGTTCTTTTTTTTCCCCTCAGTATTTGTTCTCTTTGCTTTCCAGTTTCAGAGGTTTCTATTAAGATATCCTCAAGCACCGAGATTCTTTCCTCATCTGTGTCCAGTCTACTCCTAAGTCCATCACAGGCATTCTTTGTTCCTGTTATGGTATTTCTTATCTCTAGCATTTATTTTTGGTTACTTCTTAGCATTTCCCTATTTCTGCTTACTGACCATCTGTTCTTGCATGCTCTGCATTTTACCCATTAGAGCCCTTAGCATATTAATCATAGTTGTTTTAAATTCCCCGTCTGACAATTCCAACATCCCTGCCGTGTCTGGTTCTGATAGTTTGCTCTGTCTCCTCAAGTTGTGCTTTTTTACCTTTTGCTGTATGCCTTGTAATTTTTTATGGATAGCTGGACACGATGTACTGGATAAAAAGAACTGCTGTAAATAGGCCTTTAGTCATGTGGTACTGAGTTGTGGGGGGAGAGGAAGCATTCTATAGTTCTATGAATAGGGCTCAGCCTTTTAACGAACCTGTGCCTCTGGACTGTGAACCTTACAAGTGTTTTTAATTTTTTTTTTCCTCCCATCTTTAGGTGGGAGAGGATGGCTAGAACTGACTGGAGTTGGATAATATCCTTCCCCCCAGTCAGTTAGGCTCTGATAATTCACCAGCAGGTTAGGCTCTGGTTAAACACTTTCTCCCAAGGGCAGGTCTTGTTAAGTAGAACAGAGTACCCTGGCACAGTTCAAAATGGTTCCATTCCCCTTCTGCCTTCCAGAAGCAGGAAGGCATTTTTCTCTGATATTTACTATGGAAACCTGGTTGAGCTGGAGGCAAATTTCACAAAATTGTGAAGTTCCATTGTGATTGGGTCCCCTGGAGTTTTTAGTGTTGAGTTGTCTACACTGAGCCTTTAGCAATTCATCAGGTTTCCCTACTTCCAGCAGTGGTTTCCATCAGTGAGTTCTTACTCCAGAAGTTGTTATGCTCTATACTTGCCTGTTGGTCTCCCCAGTCTTGGGGTTTTGCCCTGCATCCTCACCTCTCTTTTAGATTCTAAAAGAACTGGTGATGCTTTTTAGTTGGTTCAGCTTTTTACTTATTGTCAGGATGGAGAGGCAATTTCCATGTTCCTCACATGAAGAACTAGAAACCAGAAGTTGAAAATACGTTCTTTTTAAGGAACCATGGAAGAGTTATCCGAGCTGACCACATATAAAGCAGCAAAGCAAACCTCAGTAAACCCAAAACACCGATATCCTTCAAATCATCTTCTCTGAGCAAAATGCAATAAAGTTATAAATCAACAACAAAAAGCTAAACAAACCCACAAATTTAGAAATTTAAAAATCATATTTCTAAATAATTCACCGGTCAAAACAGGTATTATAATGGGAATTAGAAGCTACTTTAAACGGATGACTCATAGGATGCCACCAAACACCACAAAAGTATAACAGACTAACCACACCAAAAACAAACACAAGACAAAAAGGAGGGGGGGAGAAATACCAAAAATAAAGACAAGAGGATTAATAATAAAAAACTGGCTCCTTGAAAATTCTAACAAATCAGTTAAATCCTTGACAAAGTTGGCCAAGAAAACAGATATAAAGAATAAATAATGTTAGAAATGATTTAAAAAGCCATAACTATACCTATGTTAGAAACTTTTAGAAACCTTAGAGAATACTGCGACCAACTTGATGCCCAGAAATTTGAAAAGTTAATGAAACAGAAAATTATCTAGAAAGATATAATTACCAATATCTGAATCAAGAATGGATAACTTGAAAAAACAATAACCATCAAGTCAATCAAATCAGTTATTTAAAATCTACCTCAAAAAGCCCTCTATGACAGATAATTTGACAAGTAAGTTCTACCAAATCTTCAAGGAATCAATATTCTTTATCTTGCATAAATTTTTCTAGGAATAGATTTAACGAAGAAACTTTGTCTAATTTATTTTGTGAAGCCAGTATAATCTTGATATCATAACCAGACATGGACAGTCCAAGAGAGGAAAAATAACAGGCAACTGCCTTTATGAACATAGCTGAAAAAACAGTAAAGAAATTATAAGAGAGCAAAATAAGGCAATATATGAAAGGAAAAACCATCATGACAAAGTTGGGCTTATCACCAGCACTCAAGAAGAATAATCCTATAGACAGGATAATCCTATAACCCACCACATACAATGATGGAAATGACATACCGAAAACAGTATTATCATCTTAACAGACTCTGAAGAAACACTAAAATGTAATAGTCATTCACGAAAAAAATACTAGTAAGCAAACTGGGAATCTTTAGTCTCATAAAAAGGTGCCTATCAAACACTCTCTGAGACCATCACACTTACTGGTGAATGCTAGAAGCCTCCCTTCAAGAAGAAAAGAAAGGAATCCCTGCTCTGTTTCTGTACAATGCTATACAGGAGGCCCCAACCATGCCCCAAATACAAGAAACAGCTAGCAGGAGGAATGAAAAGATACAAAGTTGTATTGTGTTAAAATTATAACCTAAAAGAGTCTGTAAACTCATTTAACTAATAACCAAATATAAAAGTTTGTTTGACGTAAGATCAATATTCAAAAAATCAATAGCATTTTTATTCACCAGCTAAAACAACTGTATTTTAAAAGACAACTTTCACAGTGGCATAAAAAAACTATGGTGTGCTGAGAAATAAATCTATAAACCGTATAAAAAATTGAAGGAGAACATTATTACTGAATGACAAAAAAAAAAGAGAATGACCTATATAAAATAGTACTAACCTTACTGCCATTCTTTATCCCTGCACACCATTTTTAGTTCTTCATGCTACCCCTTACCTCCCAACATATGTATTTTTTGTTTATTGTCCTTTTTGTCTACTAGAATATAAAGTCCTCCAAGTTAGTACTCGTTTCGCTTTTATTCTCTGCTGCGTAAGTCTTTGGAATAGTGCCTGTCACACAGTATGGCTCAATAAATACTTTTTCAATGAATTAATGAACATCGAACCCAATGGAGAAATAAAGTATCTAAGGGTGGAAAAAAATCAATATTGTAAGTATGTCAGTTCTAGTCAAGTTGATATATCAATTCAATACAATTTAAATAAAAAATGTCTACACTGTTTTTCATGAAGCTGAATAAGCTGACCCTAAAATTCTTAAGGAATAATGAAAGGCTAAAAATAGTCTATCCACGTAAGAGGGAGGAGAGGAAAATTCAGAACAGAGTTGAGTAGGAGGAGACTCACACTGCCGGATTCAACAGTTACTAAAATGCTATGGAAATCGATGAAATATAAACTGATGGAAGAGGGAAGAGTGCCCAGAAGAAAAACAAAGTATGTCTGAGAATCTGTCATATGTCAAAAGTAGACTTACAGACTCATGGGGAAAGGATGGACTATTCACAAACAGTGCTGAGACAGGCGGCCCTTATAGTGGACCGACTGTAAAAATGGCGGCAACGCTCTACCACTCTTTGCTTATACTTTTGGCTAAGTCGGGTTTCAGCTCCTCCATAAAGAGGTGGTCTATTTCCCACCCCTTGAATCTGGGCTGGCCCTGCCACTTGCTTTGGCCAATAAAATGATACAGAAGTGCCTGCATGTCAGTTCCAAACCTAGGTCTCCAAAGACCTTACGTGCTTCTCCCTTCTCTCCTACTCCTGAGCCTCTGCTGGGAGAATGAGCTTGGGGAACCAGGCGGAGCAGAGCTAAATACTGTCCTCCCAACAGAAGCCCCAGATGTGTGAAAGTGCCCGGCCAAGATCAGCAGAGCTGCCTAGCCAGCCTCCAGCAGACAACACAGCCATGAGTGAGGCCCACAAGGCCCAGCTCTGATCAGCACAAGCCGAGCTTGGGAGCAAAATAATTACATCACTGAGGTTTTGCAGTTATTTGTTATGTAACATTCCTGTGACATTAGATAATGGATATAGAGATCTTTATGGAAAAAGACTTCTTTTAGAGAACACTCACACTACACACATAAAAGAAAATCGACATAGTCCAAAGAATAAACTGCAAGACACAAAACTTAAAAAGTTTGGAAGATAGTCTAAAAGGTTCTTTTTATAAAGCTGGGGAGGGGGGTAAAGAAAGATCTCTGAAAGCAGTCTAAACCTGCAGACCATTAGGAATAAAGAGATAATTCTGACCGTATTAAAAGTAAAGGCTTCTGTAAGGCAAAAGATAGAACACACAAAGTTAGAAGCTAAGCTTTGGAATGAGAGAAGGTATTTACAACACGCATAACTGAAAAATGATTTATAACTAGAAAAAAATCCTAACAATTCATGAACAAAAGTAATCCTAAAAGAAAAATGGCCAAATTATAAGATTAGGCAATCTGCAAGAAATCCTAATGGCAATACATATAAATGTAACAAATATATAGGGAAACGTAACTTAAAATAATGAGTTACAACTGTCAAAATTAACCAATCAACCATATTTTGGGGACCACATCCAGATACTGAAAACTATACTTTTCTGTTGGGAAAATAGATTGGGATAACTACCTGGGAAAGAGATTTTTAAATACCTAATAAAAACTGAATTATGTGTCTACCCAACCCTTACCAATTTCATTTCCAGTAATGCCCCAAAGGGACATGTAGAAGGATGTTCATTATAGATTTTTTTTTTTTTTTAGTAGAAAGTGGAATCGATGCAACTATCCATCAGGCATGAGATGGATAAGCAAACTAATTTATTCACAAAATGGAATTCTAAATAATAATTAAATCATCTATATGTCCAAGTACCAGTGTGAAATAAACCTTGAGAAAATAACATTAGAAGAAAAAAAGCAAGTTACAAAGA
This sequence comes from Martes martes, assembly GCF_963455335.1. Classification (NCBI taxonomy): domain Eukaryota; kingdom Metazoa; phylum Chordata; class Mammalia; order Carnivora; family Mustelidae; genus Martes; species Martes martes. The sequence goes on from NC_137898.1 coordinate 52,903,378, forward strand.
GACAGACAAATTGTAATGCTACTTGTGAAACATTTCAACATGTGGCAGTATTTTGTTTATGGACATAATCACATAGTAAAATACAGTATGCATAGAAAATACACACACCAACTTCAGCAGTTAGGTCAGGTGGTTGGGAGGGCTTTGACTATGTCTGTACTGTTTTATAACTATAAAAATATCAGAATCAAATATGGCAAGATATTAACATATGAACATCTGTTTTTTGCATTTTTCTGTATGTTTAAAGACAATGGAGGGACACCTGGGTGGCTCATTTGGTTAAGCATCTGCCTCCATTCAGGCCATGATCTCAGGGTCCTGGGATTGAGTCCCACATCAGGCTCTGATTCTCTCTCTCCCTCTCTTTGTGTGCTCTCTCTCTCTCTCTCTCTCTCTCACACACACACACACACACACACACACACAGAAACACACTCACATAAATAAAGTCTTAAAAAAAAGAGACAATGGAAGGAATTAACATACTGGCTATCCATTCTCTCCCCACCCTTGTCTTCCTGACCACTCACTCAACTCCTGCTCCTAGGGCAGAATATCTTTAAAATTGTGGATATTTTCCCAAAATGAATGTGGCTCATGACAGACAAGCAATGGCTTTTCATGGGTTGTTTTGATTTTATTAGCTCCTGCCAAGGTGCCCTTAAAAAAAGTAGGAGGAGTAAGTTGGGGGTCTCTGGTTATCCATTTATCTGAAAACCATTATTTCAGGGGTTTACTTCTCATTGCTTCTTTGTCTTTAGGACACTCTCACCCAATTATGATTCGTTTGTATTACCTCGCTCAGGAGACAAAGTTTAGTAATACCAATAATGAAAAAAAAATTTTTATTATCAGGTCCAAAGGCCAGTATAATCATAATATTGCTTTTTTTCTTATGATGCTGGTATTCATGTCCTGTATTTCCAAACGAGCAGGCTTTAGCTCCCTTTTGTAATCTTGCAACATTAAGAAGATACCAATATAGTCCTTGACAATTTCCCCAGACACCTTATAGTCTCTTCTTCACGTAACAGCCTGAGGGTTATTTTTAAAATGCAAATAATTTCATGTCACTCTCCTCTTAAAAATCCTTCAGTAGGTTTCTACTTGTTGTTTAAGGGACGGGAAAAAAAATCCCAAACACTTCACATGGCTTGTTTTTTTCATCATAAAATGCTCTTTCCAGAACTTCTTCCTCTTTTTCTTCAGGTTAGCTTCGATTCACACTCTACCCTCAGCATTAACACTACTTCTTTGGTAAAACCTTCCCTCAGGCCTCAGACCAAGTTCTGCCCTCTTGCTCCTGGTTCTTGGAGTAACTGATAGTTTTTCTTGTGCCATTTCTCACACTTTCAATTAAATAGCAATCTGTGTAGTTACTTACTGAATATGTACCTCCCTCCCCTCCCAGTAGAAACACCATGAAGGCAGAGACCCTCAGATAGGGCAACCCAGTGCCTGGCACACAGTAACCACCCAACAGACTAGTGTGGCATGCACGAATTAGCATGTTTTCATATTACAGCTGGAAAAAAGTGAATTAAAGATAATGATTCTCCAAATAACAGAAACTGCAAGTGGAGTTTTAAGTATTGATGATCGTAATTTACTTTTCATTGTAGCCACTGTAAAATGTTGATAGTTGTCTTTAAAGGACTCATTTTAGATGGCTCAAGAATAACTCATAGGCTTAAGTAATTCGATCACAAGAGGAAGGTAGCATTAGTGGAGTCCAGGGGGTGAGGACATCCTCTTCTTCCTTCCCTGGGGGGCGCTGCATTACATAGAGTCAAAGCCATGCTGGGAAGGAGGGATAGGAAGAGCGGAAGAGAGCAAGTCCCCAAACCAGCTCAGGTTAGGCTATGGCCTGGATGCACGCTGCTATTTTAGATCACTGAAATACAAAAGTGGCCATTTCTCCCAAGGGAGAATCTAGATGTTGATCGTCAGAGTTGCAAAGGGACTAAAATTAAATTTCGAGAACAAGAAACATGACTCAAGTTTGAAGATGCACACAGTACACTCACCAAACAGTTCAGTCTTTCTTTCTGTGCTAGAACTATATTGGGATCCAGACAACTGGCCTCACAGGACTGCTTCTTCCATCCTTCCACCAAGCTCATTACCATTTGTGACGTGAACTTCAGCGACCAATCTCAGCTCCTGGATAAGCTCAAACACACTGTCAGTCATCTCAGCCTTGACCTGAGACTTGAGGAGCATAAGAGAAATCACCATGCCACCATAATGATTTCAGTTTGATTCCCAAATGAAATCCAAGGAAATGACTTGGGTGCAACCAACAGAGTTCAGTAAGATATATTTCATGAGCTCTGACTCATACATTTCTGGGACCCGGCCCAGGTGGATACAAGGCATTAAGGAATGGGTCCCCAAGAAGCTCCTGGGATAACTGGGGAGAGAAGACACAGCAGGAGGAATGCAAACAGAACAACTGTGGACGAGTTATGAGACCCCTGGCACTCCAGTTCCAGCTCCAAGTGACTGAACAATTCCACTGATTCTTGATAAGGCTCCTCTCTGTCTGGGTATCATTTGGCCAGATGATCTCTCAAGTCAATCGCATCCATCTCACTGTACCCTCCCAACTCTCTAACCTTGTATATGCATGTAAGAGATGTCCCAAGGCAGCAGTGGGATACTCTTCAATTGTCTAATTGAGGGATCAGGCAGTAATGGTGGTAGAAGTACATGAGGTGGGGGGTAATCTGCCCCAGATGGATGCTCTATTCCTTCTGGCTAAGGCAGGAGAGAGTTTACAGGAAAGGTGGGACTTGAGGTAGGCTCAAGGGAATAATGGGAGAGATAGGAGAAGAGAAGAAGGTAACCCTAAAATGGTGCCTCCCTAATAGTTTGCACTGTGGCAAACCAAGAAAGCTCTATCTGTAGTGCACCGCAGAGTAAACCCTCCAGGTGGGGCGGTGAGGCTGGAGGTGGGGGGAACCCACCTGGCCTCCCAGAAGCTGAGAGAAATCAGTGGGTCAGCAGACCTGGAGGCTGTCTGGGACCCCCGTGTCCCACGGCACGCCAGCTGGGCAGGCGTCTGGCGGTGGGAAGGAGCAAAGTGCCCCTTCAGGTTTCGAGTAGGGTCAGGTGTGGAAGTGTAGAGGCAGAGGAGCAGGGGAAAAGCCTGTGGAAATTACTTTTGTCTTGGTGTGGCCCTTGAAAAAAGTTAGCGTTTATTGAAATGTCTACTCTAATACAGGTACCAGCCCAAACACTAACTCATTAGTTCTCCACAACAACTCCTCAGGTAGATGCGAGGATTAATATCTCTTCCATCTGAGAAAACAAAGACATAGGGAGAAACAGTGACCACGGCACGTAGGGAGGAACAGCCCAAGAGAGTGTTTCCAGCGGCAGTGCTAGCGCCAAGTAAGACAACGGAGGTATTTCCACAGCCCCTGAATGCCAAAGGCCACCACCACCGCCTCTGACAACAAATCATAAAGCATTACTGTGGGCCCAGCTCATGGGCAGCTTCTTGCCGAGAAAAAGCAGAGTGTCAGACTGAAAAGAGGGAGAACAGATGAGAATACCATTCAGCTGAGAGCACGAGGAAGCAGGACCTTGAATGACTCACGCAGAAGCTTTTCAGAACTGAGGAAGGGGTGATGATTCTGATCAGAGGAAGTGTTCATTCCTGACCCTGGTTTGCGGAGTCAGTGGGGGCAGGTGACAAGGCTGGGAAGAAGAAACATGTTGGTCCTGCCAGAGTTTGGACCATCAGATTCACCACGGCCCGAGGACATGCATGTTTGCAAACATGGCCTTCCCCAAATGGTCTACAGGTAGGTTTTGTAGTTTATCATAAGAGCAGTGGGGAGTTAATGAAGTGTCTGAAGCAAAAGAGTGACATAGGTAATGAGCTAGAAAGGAGATAAGGAGGCGATTTAGACTTAATTTAAAGATGGAAGTGGGCAGCCTCTTTCGATCCCAATCAGAAACATTATTTGAAAGGTAGATAATTATTTACAATTATTAATGATTAACCATGCTTGATCTATACTGAGATATTTACTGATGATGTATAAAAGCCATTATAATTAACAAGATAGTTAAAAAACAAAATTTCAAATATAGTATTTCATCTTTCTTACTAAAATTCTTGTGTATGTTTAACACATTTATGAAAATTAGTAAAATAGTACATGACTATAGTTGATAAGAAAATATACATATATTGGCAGTGAAGGCTCAATTTCTTTTTTTTTTTTTTTCCTTAAACTAACAGAAGTGCACTGTTATCACTCTGGGTCCAGACAGGAGACAGAAAACCATCCAGTCCTTTGGACAGGGAAAGTTTAATATGCAAAATTACTAACTATACCAAAGGACTGGAGTAATGAGGGAGTGGCTAGCAAGGAGTAAAGAGAACCCTAAAGAACACGGGAAAAGCGGACAGAAGGAGCAGCCATTTCCCCAGGGCTGAGATGGAGCAGCCAAGGATGAGATCCTTCCTACCCTCAAGGAAGAGCCCCAAACATTGTTGGAAAGGGCAGAGCTGTCACTCATTGAATGACAGAGTCGCCGTGGGGCTGCACCAGCAGAACTTATGGGGTATCCATCCTCTGGGACTTGCCAGGAGTCAGCCATCCAGGCGCCAGGAAGAACTGTTCACAGGAAGGTGTCTCACTAGAGGCTCTCTGCGACAAAACCAACCGAGGGCTGCCAGGGGTAGCCGCTGGCCCCTGAGTGCTGGAGAGGCCACCTGTGTTGGGGGCCTGGTGATGAAGCAGATGCTCTCACTGCAGGGCCAGGGTTGCTGCAGGAGCTGGGTGCTGCTGAAGCCTGGCCACCTGGTGGGAGCCTGAGAAGAGAACACCAGACCTAGGAAGACAAATCCCTTCCTCCTGCATTGTCTGCCCAGCGCCCTCTACTGACAGAGCTTAGCATGACGTCAGGTGGTAAAAGTAAAATATTTAAAGGTTCCAATTTACTTTTACAGAGCAGGCAATGAAGGATGAATTTGGAGTTGGGAGGAAATAAATTTATAACTGGCACATGCAGTATTAAAGAGTTTTGGGCATTATCCTCCACATATGTATACTTGCTTACTTATAACTTACATGCAGAAAATTCCAACAAATTCTATATAATAAACATACACCAAAAAAGAGAAACCACAAAGATAATATAAACAGAGATTCTCATATTTTATTCTTGCACCTCAATGTACTTCAGCCAGTCAAACCTGTCAGAGACCACAGCCAAATGACTTACTCTGTGGTACTGCTTACTCTTGCAGCTCTAGCTCACAGCGATCTCCACAGATGTGCCATACCCATATGAATCCCGCTCTGTACAGTGCCTTCAGTGTTGCACAGGTGCACCTCACCCCTCCCAACAACCACAGGGGCATATGTCACACTAGTCTACACAATTCCCCACAGGGCTGGATGAAAATGACACAGACCTGCTGATGGTTGAGTCGTTATTCTTTTTTCTTCACAAAATTCTTTATTGATGTACACTTGACATAAAAAACCCTAAACAACTGAATGTATACAACTTGATAAGTTTGAAGGTAAGTATACACTCATGAAACCAGCACCCCAATCTATGCCACAAACATATCCATCATCACCAACGGTTCTTAAATAACATCAGTATCTACCGTATACCATTCTCCTTTATTATTCAGGTAATAATGAGCCAGGGGCAGTAGGTGTTTCCAAAATTTAAATTATGATGTCTGGGTCTTGTTTTTAAACTCACTTCCTCTAAGGATACAAGGCAAGAGCACATTTAACAAAATGCTCTTGTTATTGTCAGCTTGAATTTTGTTGTACAACTTTCTGATGAGTTTAAGGAAACAGTCTCTCAATCCCAGTGCAGACATTCAGGGCAGCTGTGCAGACCTCGTTGTCTTACTGGAGAGACCTTATCCCTTCCTCTCTGAGTGTTTACACAACACTTATATAGAAACTCCTGTGACTCTAAGATTGTGTTTGCACATCTTTAAGAAGGAAAAAGCCCACTTCCTTTGAGATCATTTATGTCATAAGTCTAGAGATTGCTCCACTGGGTAAAAATCTCACAGCATGTCTCGCACACACACATTTCCCAGACACTAAGAGACGGCCTGTCATGTCAGTTGGGATTTGGCCAAAGAGCCACACAACTGCTCACCAACTAGGCCCTCCTCAAGCTGATGGCGGACCTAGACCTGCAAAGAAAAACAAGGTCTGGTGGTCCCTCTGCTCCCCTCACTCCATCCTGTCCCCACTACTCTTATGGGGTTTACTTCCTGGAAAACACATTCACAAGCCAGTCACCCCAGCTCACCCATATAGCAAGCTCTGGCATAGAGTGCTGCTCGCTCGTTATTTTTTTTCTTCCTTTCTGCTCATTCTCAGACCTGTCATACTCCTGGCAATGTTTGTAACTTAGAATCTTTCCAACCCTGGGTATTCAAATACCAGCCTATCTTTCAACTAAGCCCATTGTTTGTCTGAGGATACTTTGCTTAACAGAGTGGCCAATTGTTGACAAAACAGAGCTTAGCCTCATCTCAAATTTCCACTTCCATCTTCAAATCGATGAGCATTCTGGAAAGTGCATCATTAATCCCATTACATCATCTTATTGAAGATGCTGGTGTGGTGTTTACAAAAGGAAATGCTTTCTTTCCCCATAAAATCAATGATGACAGGCTAAGGGTCTGGGCAGGGAATGAGCAGTCTGGAGCTCCCATCCAACACATTGCCCCCACACGGGGAGCCCAGAACTCAGGAGCTACTCTCAAAAGTAGGCCAGCATCACCACTGCATCGTACATTAGGGGACTGCCATCAGATAGACTGCCCAAAGCCGCAGGGCCCTCCTGAACCGGCTGCGGGAGCTTGACCCTGGCTAGCCACATCCCTGGCCAATTAGCACAGATGGCAGTGTCTTGAAAACATAACCACTGCCCCAAATGACACACAGATAATAATTTACTTGAATTAAATGTCTTAGGAACTGTGGAACTATTAGTTTCTTCCCCCAACAAAGTTCATCATATTCAACCATTAAAAAATAGGAAATACATACCACTTTATTTGTTTCAAGGTACAAAAAAAATCACTAAATATTATTTTTATAACTCTGGCTATTCATATGGGAATAGGACTTTTTAAGGTGGCCATTTTGATCTGGATATTTTTAAGACAAGAGCGTCATATCCTAAAAATCACTGGTTTTATTACCAAGTGGGTACTTACCTCATCTCTCACCCCACTTCCAAATGATCATCACTCACAAATAGGAAGAGGGATAAAGACAGGGTCAGAACTGGGAATCCTCTAAAAACAGTCACTTTACACATTTTTAGACAAGTTTATAAAAGCTGTAAGTTGATCTGTTTCTTTTTAGGCCGTGTCAAAATACACACAGTATTTATTTCTTTTTTTTTTTTTAATAATTTTTTTTTTTTTTTAAGCAGGCCTCATGCCCCATGTGGGGCTTGAACTCATGACCCTGAGATCTGGAGTCACATGCTCTACCTACTGAGTCAGCCAGGTGCTCCCTCTAGTGTTTATTCTCTACCTCGTGCCCCGCCCTCATTTCTTTTGGAAAAATCAAGCTCTCCGAGTTGAAAGTTGGCAGTGGCAACAATATCACTATCAATATCGTAGAAGGAGCCAGAGGGGGTGCACTGAGGGAGGAGGGATGGAATGAGAGACAAGGAAGATGACAGAAGGTTAGCACAGGCCACGGGATGGCAATTTGGAGGTCCAGGTCTTCGAGGCAGATGTCTGAGCCTGTGGAACAGACCATGGTGTGTGGGCAGCTCAGGCAGGAGCAATGGTCTGTCCTTCAAAGTGGTATTGTTTATATACCTCTTTGGGTAGAGAAAGAAGGCTGTTGAAGGCAGCACTGGTCTCCCCTCCATCCCTGGACATTCAAGTCTGAAGCAGTTAACTGGACCGACACCATCAGAAGACAGGATAGGAAGCACTCCCTGCAGTCGGGGCTATTGGGGAATGTCAGGGCTCTCCCTCTGTGGCTTACTGTCGTGCTCGTTCCAACTATGTTGAAGATTCTCCTGGAGAGAAATTTTGATTAATCGTTTCCTCCACCAGTGTTTTAGCGTCCTTTATTGATTACTTCTCTGGAAATCTTTCTGGCCGGCCTGCCCTTATTTAAGCTCTGGCATATCATCTATTCATCAAAAACGACACGGGTTGACAAGGTGGTGGGGGTGGGTCCCACCGGCATGAGTGACTCATGAGGTGAAGGGCGTCTATGACGAAAACACCAGGAATACTAGCAGTTCTCATAAGTTTGCCAGACGCAAATCAGGATACAGAGGCATTCTTATTCCGGAGTTGAGAAGGCACTGTTCAATGCCTATTTTTACACTGGGACAGATATTTGGAAGTGTGGTATAACGGAAACAATATAGGTTTTGGAACACAGGCGTTAAATACGCTTCTGTTCAAATTTTGTTTTGCCCCTTATTACCTGTGTAATTTCCCTAGGCAATTAATGAACTCGTTTTTGCTCAATCTCCTCTTCTGTAAAATGGGCATAACACATATTTCACTATACTGAAAATTCGTTGGGAAACAGGAAAGCCCTGAAGCTGGGGTCTGGCAGCTAGGAAGCATGCATTACTCGAGTTCCCTTCTCCTGTCCCTCCCTCTCCCCACCCCCAGTGGAAACTGCTGGGGAATCCAGCCCCAAGTAGGCACTGAGTGTGAAGGGTTCAAACTGCTGTGCAGCTGTCCTTTGAGCACTGCAATGATTTCGGGGAAAGAAAAACCTTTTCTAATGAAGACTTTTGCTCCCCCCCCCCCCCCAGTGAGTATACTCAGCACCCAGGAGAAAGACTTCATGGATGGGGTGGTGAGACAAGTGAGAATCTGAAGAGAATGAAATAAAAAGAGTGAATGTTGTGAGGACCAGTGTCCATGGGTGATGAGCCAGGTCCCAGGAGCTGAGGAATGGCCAGCTCGCACCTCCTGGAGCCCCTTGCATGCTGGAGCAGCCCCTGCTGCAGGACTGTCCCAGTACCCAGCTGAGGAAGGGAAGGGCGGCCCAGTCTGCTCTAGGCTCTCCTCTGCTAGCTACAGGTCTCTTTTGCATGCTGGTAGATGGGTGTTGCTGTTCTGTATTTTTTTTAATAGTGCAAAAAAACACATATCACACAAAACCAACAATTGTAACCATTTGTAAGCGTACAATTCAGTAGTGGTAAGTATGTGCCCAAGGTGCCACTATCACCACTACCCATGTCCAGAACTTCTGCGTCATCCCACTCTCTATCCATTAACCAGTAACTCCCCCTCTCTCCCCTCCCAGCCCCTGACAACCCCACCAATAAGAGTACATGGTGATGATGATGGGCAGGAACCCATTGGAAATTTCCTATTCCAAACCCACTTGTGAATTTTCTGACCCCTTTGCAAGACTTTCCAAAAGCTGTGATGAGTTCAAAACCACATCAGGGCTTGGGCCCCCTCTGTCCAAAAGGTCTACTATACTCCTCCTGCCCCACCACCAGTGTGGCTTGTCCCCTCCTCAGTTTGTGGAGCTTGGCTCTCTTCCCTTCTCCAGGGTCAAACTGACATCAGTTACTTTTTGATAACTGCTAGAATTGAGAAATACACAGACAACAGCCAGGACCAGACCCGATCTGATGTCCATGGCTGGGTATGAAATCTAAAGAGACGGCAAAAGAAAAAAAACATTTTGAAGAAGGACTAGCTCAATTTCTAAAAACCACCCATCCACAATCTGAAAATACAGAAGGATTCTCTTCTTAAAAAAACAAAACAAACAAACAAACAAACAAAAAAAACCCCAAAAAAGCAGAAAGAAAGAAAGAAAAAAAAAAAAACAGGTCTGGTGGCTCTGATACCTGGAAGGGATTAAATGCTAAAAATAGCTCAAGGTATTAAGAATGCTGAGGGAGTACACAGTTCATGAAGCAGAGGGCAGTAAAACCGGGCATTAAATGCTAACAAGAGAGGAGTTCTTCCAAAATGATCAGGATCTGTGAGTCACTGGAACCCTCTTCCATTAAATGCAAAAGCAATTTTCTTTAATAGCAGCACAGTTATGGCCCTTACTGTCTAACCCAGTGTGTTAACAAAATACTAAATGCCTAGGAAAGGATCCAAAACTGACCTGAAATGAAGAAAATGAACAATGGATTAGATTCTCTGATGCCTCCCTGTTTTGGGTGCAGCCATGCTGATGGCCAGGTGACATTTGCAGGGCCATCTGGTGACATTTCTTTTTGGGAACACATTAATAGAGACTGGGGAGGGTGGTGCAGAGGCCAACAGAAGATTCTCAGGTGGCTTGCTGGAGCTTGTGTAGGCCTTGGGGGGAAATCCCTATTTTTTTCTAGAAGAGTGTGGTTAAGCTATAGTTATTAAGCATGATCTTATGGAAGACTCCTTCTATGTAGAGTATCCCTTTTAATTCTGAAAACACCTATTAATATGACCCCAGGTATTAAGAAAAGTCCCTCATTAGGAAATACGCTTGATTCCTTTTTCTCACTCTTCCAAGATGACAGAGGAATGACTGCAGCTAGAGGTGAATTTCTTCTTCTTGGAATGGCTTCCCTCTCTGACGCCACAGACCCGGCCTCTGCCGGACTGCGATCTTCTCCTTCAGGTTCTGTGGGCCTCCTGGTGCCTGCCATCCAGCCTAACTACCAATGCTTATTGGAAGAACAAAGCTTCTCTGGCCCTGGGGCCCTTCTTTCTCTCATGCTCTGCTCTCACTGAGCTGTGGGTCTCTGGCTCAACATGACAAGACTCCAAAATGTCCTGCAGGGCCTCCATCCCTTCAGCAAGCCACTGTCCACCGTGAAAGAACAGTGAGACCTCTCCCTCTGGGCCTCCATGGAAACACCACATGGCTGCTACCTTCCTGACTCCCCGGGACCAGCAGTGGCCTTCAGCACAGCGATGCTGGCCCCGTGCTCCCAGCAGCTGCATGAGAGACTCCCCCAGTGCAGGCCCTGCGTCACCCTATTCTGAGGGGAATATCTGCATGAAGTAGCATTGGCTCATTGGTGTCAGCTCCTCTTCAGACACACTGACGAAGACCCCTTGGCCTCCAAAGAGAGAGGGAAGGAGCCAGACCAGCTTCCTCTGGAGGCTGCACACTGGATTTGGGTTTGCCCAAGGCTGCCTGGCTGCCAGGGCAGCCCTGACCTCAAGATGCATAGACGAAGGGAACAGAGGCCCCACCCAGCTGCAGAGGGTGCCCTCTGAGACACACTACTGCACATTCTGCTGCCTTCCTGAGACCCATGAAAGCAAAGAAGCGGGCCGAATCATCTCACAGACACGCCAAAATGGCCAACGAAGAGCCATGGACAGAGATCATGTGGGAAAGACACATCCAAACCCTTGCTCTCCTGCACCTAGAAGCTCTTCCTCTTTACCTGCTCTTACCTGCCAGCATTTCAAGGGTCCCTTCCATCTTGACAAAACCTCCCTAGCTCTAGTCTCTCTTCTTTGCAGACAAATGAGTCACAGAGCTATTTAAACATAGGGCCTCCCAGCTCCACGCTGGCTTTGTTCCTTACTGCTAACTTCCTTTACTAGAATCGCCAATATTTCTTGACGCAGACTCCAATGGGTTCTTTTTGGTCCTTTCTTAATTGACATCGGGGCAGCTTTTGACACACCTGACCACTCCCAGTTCCTCGGAACATTCACGTAGTGACTTCTGTGACACAACCAACCAGTGTTCCTTTTCCCTCTTTGGCTGTCCCACTGCAGGTCACTGTAAATCTCAGGAACTGGTCCCACACTCTCCCTGCTTCACTCTAGATTCTCCTATTAACTCCCTCACCCTCTATGACTCAAAGAGCATACACAGTACACCTTGCACTTAATGTGTCACTGGTGGTACAAACTGCATATGCTGGGAATGTCATGCGTGAACTTGTCAACGCGGAAAATATAAATACCAATTCTTTGTCTAATGCTTCCTGTCTCCATAAGTAGCAACACCTTCTTTGGGGTTGCTTTCTCTGGAAACCAGGAAATCATTTTGACTATGGCCATTCTTCAAGTCTCAGAGAAAATGAGGGAGAGACAGGAAATGAATTTATCTTCACATCTTAAATAACTAAAAATCTGGACACAGTATACAAAACAATTATTTCCAAAACACTGAATACCAGGCAGTGAGGACAAGAGATATGTGAGTGACAGGAAAAAGAGGAGATGAGTCCTACAATGAGTCCAGCTCACTACCTGGATGCAGCACAGAGGTGAGAATCCCGGGACTCCCGGCATTGAGAAAAGGCACTTGAGAACCCGGAAAGGCCAACCCAGCTAGAGTACTGGGAGAAGAAAGATGAAAAGAGAGGGCTCCACAGATGTATACTAAAACATTGATGAAATAAATTAACAAAAATGTGTTAAATGGAGAAACACATATTATTTGTGGTTGGTAAAACTCAGTATTTTTAAGATGTCTACTCTTTCCAAATTGCTTTTATAATCAATGAAACTCCAATCAAAATTCCAACAGTGTTTTGTACGTACGTGTGTGTGGTGAAAGTTAAGGTAACTACAAAATTCATATGGAAACGTAAAGAATAGAATAATAAAAACCACTTTGAAAAAGTAGGATGAAATTGGGCGCTTACATTATCTGATTTCAGGACTTACAAATCTACAGTAATTAAGACACTGTGGAACTGGAAAAAATAAACAATGGAAAAGAATTGAGTCCAGAAATAGACCCATATATTTGATCAACTGATTTTCTTCAAAAGTGAAAAAGGCAGTTAATATAGATGAATTACAGTCTTGTCATGGTGTTGGAACAGTTGAATACCATATAGAGAAAAAAAAAGAATTCCAATTCATACCTCACACTATATATAAAAATTAACTCAAAAGGTATAAAGCCTCTCAAAGAAAACAGGAGAAAACCAGACTGCATAAATTTGAATTAGGCGAAGATTTCTTTGACATGTCCATCAGTGTGCGCTCTGGACAAAAAGAACTTGAGCAAAATTAAGAACTTTTCCCTTTTAAAAGACAATATTAAGAGAATGAAAACACAAGCTATAGCTTGAAAGAAAATGTGTGCATATCATATATTGATAAAAGAAAGACTGGGACGCCTGGGTGCCTCAGTTGGTTAAGCCGCTGCCTTCGGCTCAGGTCATGATCCCGGAGTCCTGGGATCGAGTCCCGCATCGGGCTCCTTGCTCGTCAGGGAACCTGCTTCTCTCGCTGCCTCGGCCTGCTTGTGTGTACTCTCTCTCTCTCTCTCTGGCAAATAAATAAAATCTTTAAAAAAAAAAAAAATAAAATAAAATAAAATAAAAAAGAAAGACTGGCATCCATCATATATAAGAACTCTCGCAATTCAATAATAAGAAAGCAAATAACCCAATTTAAAAATGGACAAAAGATTTAAACAGACGTTTCATCAACTAAGATAAGCTGATGGTAGATAAGTATATGAAAAGATGTTCAACATCATAAATCATTAGGGAAATACAAATTAAACCCCAGTGAGATTCCATTCTACACCTGTTAGAATGCATACAATTAAAGACTGGTTCTACTAAATGCTCGTGTAGCACGGAGCAGCAAGACCTTTCATACGCTGCTGGTGTGGATGTAAATGGTACAACCATTTCAGTAAACAGTTCGGCAGCTTCTTAAAAGGTAAATTCTAACTACCATACATATGATCCAGCCATTCTAATCGTATATGATTATGCAAGAAAAAGGAAAGCATATGCCCATATAAAACACATGAATGCTGAGAGCAGCTTTATCTGTAATAGTCTCACACTGAAAATAACCCAAATAATCCAGTAATAATCCAAATAAGCAATGGAGAAATAGCAGTATATCCATGTCACGGAATAGTACTCAGCCATAAAAAGATTGAATTGTTACTACATACAGCATGGATGAATCTCAAAATAATTATTTTGATTGAAAGAAGCCACACAAAGCAGAGAACATAGGGTATGGTTCTTCTGTATATAAAACTCTAGGAAAATCCCAACTATCCTATAGTGACAGAATCCAGCTCAACTGTTGCCTGGGGGTTGGGGGATGGGTAGCAGGGAGTGGACATAGGAAGGGATTACCAAGCAGTATAAGACAAGTTTTGGGGGTGACAAATATGTTCATTGTTTTGATTGGGGCAGCAGTTTCACAAAATATATGCATGTCAACAAATTTACACAGTTCATTGTAGACCAATTATTCTGCAACAAAACTATTCTTTTATTTTTTCAGTGTTCCAAGATTCATTGTTTATATACCACACCCAGTGCTCCATGCAATACGTGCCCTCCTTAATACCCACCACCAGGCTCACCCATCCCCCCACCCTCCCCAAAACCCTCAGTTTGTTTCTCAGAGTCCACAGTCTCTCATGGTTCTTCTCCCCCTCCGATTTCCCCCAATTCACTTTCCCTTTCCTTCTCCTAATGTCCTGCATCTTATTCCTTACGGATGGGACTGGAGGAGATTATGCTGAGTGAAATATAGGTCAAGCAGAGAAAGTCAATTATATGGTTTCATTTACTTGTGGAACAAAACTATTTTTTAAAAAAATTTTAGAATGCTACTTTCCCCCTCCTCTATTATCACCGGACTGGTGGGAGAAACCACCGTCTCCCTCCTGGCCTTCTATAGCAGCCTGACCCTTTCCCCACTGTGTCCTCTTGTCCATTTTCTGTGCTGCAGCCAGAGTGATTTTTTTTAAGACTATAAACCTATTTGTGTCACGTCACTGTTCAAAATCCTTCAAAAATTACTCATAAAATAAAGACCCAAAGACTTGTTCTTGCCTGAATTCTAGTCTCTTTTCCATTGCTTTTCTCTTTTTAACCACTCTGCACTTTCTGCTCCTGGAACTTGCCAAATTGTTTCTGTCTCAGGGCCTTTGCAACAGCCAGCTCTTTTCCTATGACTTTGCCCTTTTCCAGGTGAACCCCTAACTTTTCTTTAGTTGCAGTTTCGATGGTATCTCTTCTAAGCACCCTTCTTTGATGCACTGATGAATTAGGTCTTGAAAGTAACACTTGCCTGTGTCCCCTTTGTGGCACCAAGCACACATGTAAGTAATCAATTGTCTCTATAATTTTTGGTTTACTCTCCCTTCTTCCCATATTCCATCTCCCAAGACCATAAGCTCCAAGAGAGTACCTGATGCTTAGTACATTGCCTTGAACATAGTAGGTAGTCAAAACATTTGTTGAAAAATGATACAGACCAAGAACTCATTCCCTGAGTTCCAAATTAGATTTTTCTCAATCCACACACGCGCAATCCATCCTGTCTGACAGCCAAGTATACTTTCTTTGTAATTACTTAAGTCTCAAATTGGTAAGAATTAGGAAATGTAATGACAGAGTAGCTTAAGTATTAAATACTTTTTTTGAGTATTAAATACTTTAAAATCAAAATATTAGAAAGTTTTGCAATGTTTGACACAGCTGAACTGATAGATCAGTTGAGATTTTTAAAAAGTCAGTCACGCTCATTTTAATGATACATTTACTCTGAAAGGTACACCCCAAGATAGTTTCAAAGTTAGTTAACGAGACAGTTAACAAAGCATGAAGGAAATAGGAGGGAGATGAGGTAAGAGAGGCAGGACCTTGCAGGAAATGAAGTCACAGCCTCCTGCCGAAAACTGACCAGTGACCCAGCACCACCATGTTTTTTAGCAAAGCAGTGGCCTAGATAGACTCTCAGGGTAGCCGAATGTGTGGGGCTGGAAAGATAAAGATTGCAAACATGGCCATTTTCCAAAACAGCTTCCTAAGAAACAGCCTACCTTCCCCTCCCGTTCACTCCCCTACCATGTTTATAGACTCCCCTTAATTAGAGCATTTCAGATGGAAGCATAATCCAATCTGAAAGAATATTTCCCTTGAGAGCCATCTGTCAGAATTAGACTACACTTAGCTGCTGGACAGTAAGGCTGTATTGTAAATACCACAGACTGCTTTGATTCTCCAAAGGCTCAAAACTCATTTCTAAGCAAGCAAACACCAATCCATGGGATAAGGCTTTCCGTCAGGAGCTGGCTTCTATTTCGGACACTAATTCGTCCACAGGTAGAAGATCATTAAAAGCAGTCCCAGGGGAACATTCTACCTGACTAGTCTCACCTTTCTTCAGGAATGAAACTGCCGCCCCTTGACAACTACATTAACTTTTCCTTTAGTTATTCAGGGTTGCAGAAGATTTCCATTGAACTAAGTAGTCCTGCATGTTCAACCGTGGAACTATTGGACTATGTAAAGGGGGGACGAAGTGGAGCCCACTTCAGCTTCCCGAAAAGCCGCCTCCCTCTCAGGAGGCACGCAGCTCACCATGCAGACACCTGCCTTTGGTACCCTTGCCCAGATAGCAAGCAGATTCTTGGCTACAAAAAGAGCACAGAGGATGGGGTGATGGGGAGAAGAGGGTCCCCTCTCTCCTTCATCATCTCCCTCCTCAGAGATCATGGCAGTTGGGGTTTCTCCTGTGTCCCCACAAGCCCTCTCCCCCTGTGCTGTTCTATCACACTGCAGTAGACCCCCTGCGTCTTGCCCAGATCCCCTTCACCAGGCTGGTGCGCCCATTTCTTAGCTGCTGTGACTGCTGGCTGCTAACAGCTCATGGCTACATCCTTTTTGGGAGAATTTCTCTCAGCTGAAGGCAGCCACCTTAAAAATGACTGGCAAGTTATGCCCTCTCCCCAGAAATGGCCTGCACCCAGTAACAAACTAGTCCAGGGTTTAAAGGCAGCCCACTCCCCTTGGCTCAGGATGGGACACCTGTGTGTGCCCTTATGCTCCACAGCTGCCTGTGGGATCAGGCTCAAGACAGGCTTTAGTCAGACCTTCGCCTCTGCCTCCCCTGCTCCCCTGACCTCCCTACAGACTTCCCGTGAGAGCAGTGCCTCAACAACCACCCGCACAAGAATCCTTCCCAGCCTCTGCTTCAAGGGAATCCCTGGAATCCCTATGTAAGATACACACACTAAATGGGAGCTATCCTCATTCCGTTCATTTATTCATTTTTTCACTCAAAAGCAAAACGAAGACAGAGTCACAGACTTTGTCCTCAGGGGCAACTAGTTTCATGGGGGTGGGCCAGGATAAACAGACACTTACAATCGAATGGGTTCAAGGCCGTGAAGAGGTGCATATAGGATATTTCACAAACACACAAGGGACGCCTTATCGGTTCTGAGTGGATGTAAGGAGGGCTTACTTAATGAGGTGATGGTGGAGTGTAGTTCTTTTTTTTTTTTTTTAGATTTTATTTATTAATTTGACAGAGAGAAAGAGATCACAAGTAGGCAGAGTGCCAGGCAAAGAGGAGGGGGGAAGCAGGCTCCCTGCTGAGCAGAGAGCCTGATGTGGGGCTCGATCCCAGGACCCTGAGATCATGACCTGAGCCGAAGGCAGAGGCTTAACCCACTGAGCCACCCAGGCGCCCCGAGTGTAGGAGTTTTAAGACGAGTTAACATTTAGTTGAACAGAGGAGAGGAGCAGAAGAAAAGGTCACTGCAGACAGAGCACAGTGTGTATACAGAACACATACATGAGTACATGAGTGAGCAATTAGAGAGAATAAGCTGGAACAGCAGGAGGGAATTGGACGTTCATTGCTATTGGATCCCGGTCTTCTCATTCACCGGGCTGTGATATTGCTCCTGAAACCTTCCCACAGCCCACAGGTCTGCTACCACCAGCTGCTTAATCCTGGTCCTCCACGTGAAAACCCCTTGCCCTTCCTTTTGCACAACCATTTTTATGCTTTATCTTCCATTACACATCTCCAACTTTACAGACCTCCCTGCTTCGGCTCCCATACTCACTAACCCCTGTGATAAAGGAAATGATGCCTCTGTGTTTATCTCAAGTCAACCCCTGTACCTGTCTTTTGGATTCTGCCTCCTACCTTGTCAGGAACCTTGTTCTAATGATTATCCCACTCTCTGTATCTTCAAACTCTACCTTTTTCGACTTTTCAGCAGATTTTTTTTCACTCATTTACTTACTTATTTTCTCCCTCAAAGGTGATTTTTAAATTTTTATTAATTTGTTTTTAATTTAAATACAGTCAAATTCACTGTTTTTGCTAGACAGTTGGATGATTTTTGGCAAATGAACAGAGGCTTATGTCCACTCCCACAATTACTACAGACAGCTCCATCCATTCTCCAAATCTCCCTCTTGTCGCCCTTTTGCAGTCACTCCATCTCCTTGTTCCAACTCCTGGAAACCAGTGATTTTTTGTCGGTCCCTGGAGTTCGGCACTTTTCATGATATCATATAAATGGAATTATACAGCATGGAGCTTTCTGAGTCCGTCTGTTCTCACTTAGCACACCACATCTGAGATTCTGCACACATTGTTCCCTTCATTACTGAATAGGATTGTATGGATGTCATGTTCTATCTCCTTACCCACTGAAGGACATTTACGCTATTTCCAAGTTTTGGTAATTATGAATAAAGCTGCTATAAACCTTCACATGCAAATCCATAGAGATTTTTTATATGTGTTTTCCTTCCTCCTATAAATGTTCTCATTTCCAAGTTCCATGTAAAGTAATGAAAATATGGATAGATTTTGTAGAGAAAAATATCAGTACCCTGCTATCTCTTTTGGGCTGTGGTACTGTCCCCATGCGCATACTCAGGAGCCCTGTCCTCCTTGTTGTGGACCCCATTGTGTATAGATGGGCTACTGCAGTTCACACTCAGGTTCAATGTAAGGTTCCTGAGCATCTCCTTCTGGGCCATGGGGGCAGATCCCTTAGACTGGCTAACTTAACATTAATTTCTAACCCCCTCATCCAGCCACATTCCAGCATAGAAGACAAAAAATTGAAAATATCTTTTCAATACCATTCCTAAATATGAATATGGTTTTTTGACTCAGTTTTGGCCAATAAGAAACAAATCACATTGGCGTGACTTTTAAGAAAGCCTTCCCTTCTCAATGTAAAGTTTGAGAGGTAGCAAGTACTGCCCTTTCTTCTTGATGCTTTTCTTTTGTCTCAAATGTGGAAGCGATGTCTAGAATCATATTATTTTATAATTGTCTGAAAGTATTATATAAGTAGATTGATAAGCTTAAAAAATTTTTAAACAGATATCGAATGTGTGAAGGAGGACGATACAAATGACCACAGCTTTGGAAATCAAAGCTGCTGGGAATGAAAACTGCATTAATAAACTGGGAGACTCAATGGAATCATTCCATACCTAACAAGAAATTGCTAAGGAGAGATTTACTGAACTGAAAGACAGATCTTTAAAAATTACCTAGGATGCATCAGTAATACAAAAAAGAGTAAACGACAAAACAAACATAAAAGACAGAGTGATAGGTCTAAAAATATCTATATCCAGGAGGAAAAGAAAGAAGGTGTCAGGGAGAGACAATATTGGAAGAGATTGTGGCTGGGAATTTTCAGAATTGATAAGGCACTCATCCTCAGACTCAGGATACCCTGTGAATCCTAAGCAAGATAAACAATAATTTTTTTTAAGATTTTATTTATTTGACAGACAGAGATAAAAAGTAGGCAGAGAGGCAGGGGAGGGAAGCAGGGTCCCTGCAGAGCAGAGAGCCCAATGTAGAGCTCGATCCCAGGACCCTGGGATCATGACTGGAGCTGAAGGCAGAGGCTTTAACCCACTGAGCCACCCAAGCGCCCCTAAATAGTAATTTTTTTTAATAAAAAATCCACAACATTCATGTTGCAGACCAAGAGAAGTCTTAAAATAGAGAGGAGAAAAGTGTATTACAATTAGATTGCAGCTGATTTCTTAGACCCAAGAATTTGGAGGCAAGGAGATTAATAGATTCATTGCTGAGAAAAAAATTATCCACAAAAGACATGTCTACTCATGGTTTTTTTTTTCAATTATAATTGCAGAAGAGTGATACTTTAAAAAAAATGAAAACTGAGGGAGTTAACACTGGCAGACCCTCTACTGAAACAGTATCTCAAGGATGTACTAAATATGAAAAATAATCTTTAGGGAAAGCCTGAAGAAATGGCAAACAAAAGTGGTGAATATGTGATAAATGTAAATAATCATTGACTATATAAAACATTAATTATAGTGTCTAACTAAGAGGGTAAAAAAGCAAGGCAAGACAGAAACAAAACACTGGGAAATAATAACATGTTAGCTGGAATGGGGGGTGACTGGAGCTGAGAGTTCCAAGTTAGAAGTATAATTTTGATTTACTTCTTCATTTATTCAATTAACCATACATGTTACAATTTTTAGGAAATACTAAACAAACAGAAATGGAGAGTATAGCTTATAAGTTAGTGGAAGGAAGAAAATGAAACGGGAAGAAAACTTAATTCAAAACAAAATAGGGGGGCACTTGGGTGGCTCAGTTGGTTAAGCAGCTGCCTTCGGCTCAGGTCATGATCCCCGGTCCTGGGATTGAGCCCCGCATGGGCTCCCCGCTTCAGCGGGGAGCCTGCTTCTCCCTCCCCCTCTGCCTGTTGCTCTGCCTACTTGTGCTCTCTCTCTCTGTCAAATAAAGTCTTTAAAAAAAATAGGAAAAAATATCAGGACAAAAATGAGCATAATATAAAAGAGTAGAAATAACCCCAAACTACTAATGTTCACAGTGACATAGACTAATCTCACTTGTTAAAAGTCAATGATTCTCAGAATATATCTTTTAAAATCCAGCTTTACCTTGCTTACAGTACTCATACTCACAATATAAGGATATAGGAAATTCACAAGTAAAAGAACAGAAAAAAATATGTAAGACAAAACTAACTGAAAAGAAGATTTTATAGTTCTATAAATACCAGAAGGCAAAAAAAAAATTTATTTAGGTAACAAGAGACACCAAATAATGATAAAAGGTTTAAATGGTCAGAAAAATATAACAAGTGCCAAAATTATAAATACACACACACACACACACACACACACAAAGCAAAGACTGCTAGAACTACAAAAAGAAACTGAAAATCTATGATCATAGTAGATTTCTAAGCATGTTTTATCAATAACTGGTATGTTAGAAAAAATATCAATCAAGATATGGATGTGTGTAATGTGTAATCTTTTCAAGCACATGTAGTATATTTATAAAAACTGAGGTAATAGGGAACATAAAGCAAATCTCAACACATATCAAATAATATGCAAATATGGTCTGTATTATCTGATCACATTCTAATTAAGTTAGAGCAATAACACTTAAAAAATGATTAAATGTGAAATTTTAAAAACATGCTTTGAAGTAAAATATATAAATCAAAGAAAAAAACCATACTTGATATTAGAAAACACTTAGATCTGAATGATATTGACAATGCTAAATATCGAAATTTGTGGACACCCAGTTAAAGCAGTACTTTGAAGGATATTTAGAGCCTTCAACGCGTACTTAAAGTTTCAGTTCCGCAAGATGCATCAGCCCTGGAGCTCTCATAGGGCCCCTGTAGCTAACAACATTGTACTGCACATCTAACATCCGCCAAGAAGGTAGATTGTACACTGATATTCTTGCTACACAAAAATACTATTACCACTATTCATAATAATAAGAAGAGAGAAGGTGGGAAGAAACTATGGGAGGTGAAAGATATGCCAGTGGCCTTGATGGAGGTAATGATTTCATGAATGCATACTTATCCTCAAACCCATCGAGTTGCAGACATTAAATATGTTCAGTTTTTCATATGTCAATCATGCCTCAATAAAATGGGCTGAAAAAGACTGAAAGTTACTGAGCTA
The DNA here is from genome assembly GCF_963455335.1 of Martes martes. Classification (NCBI taxonomy): domain Eukaryota; kingdom Metazoa; phylum Chordata; class Mammalia; order Carnivora; family Mustelidae; genus Martes; species Martes martes. The sequence goes on from NC_137898.1 coordinate 52,925,134, forward strand.
AAGATATAAGTGACGAAATAAGAAATAACTAAATAAGCCCAAAGAATGAAAAAAAAATCATCACAGTCAAAAGAAGGAATAGGAAACAAAAATTAAATATAAGTAATAAAACTAAACATTGGTTCTTTGAAAAGGCTAATAAAAATTGACAAACCTTCAACGATACTGATCAAAGAAAAAGAGAATAGGAGAAAATAGTTAATATTAGAAATAAGAAAAAGGACCTAACCACAGATGAGGCAGAAAATAGAAAGATATAATTATTAATAACTCCAAATCAATGCATTTAAAACACAGAAAATATCTAAATTCCTAAATCAGATTTATAAAGAAATAGACAACTTGTGTAGTATAGTAACAAAGGAATGGAATCAACTTTCCCTAAAGTAAACACCCAGAAGGTTGTGTGGGCCAATTCTGCTAAACACTGAAAGAAAAGATTATTCCAATTATACACAAATTCCTCAAGAGAACAGGAAGAGAGAGTGCTCCATCGACTCAGTTTGATCATGAAACCAGCTAAACAGAAAACAAGAAAATAAAATCAGAGGCTGATCTCATTCAAGAATTTAGTTGCAAAAATCTTTAACAAGATATTAACCAAGGGACGCCTGGGTGGCTCAGTCGGTTAAGTGTCTGCCTTGGGCTCCGGTCATGATCCCAGGGTCCTGGGATCAAGCCCCGCATTGGGTTCCCTGCTCAGTGGGGAGGCTGCTTCCCTCTCTCTCTGCTCATTGACTCTCTCACTCTCTCTCTCTGACATATAAATAAAATATTTTTTAAAAAAGATATTAACCAAATAACTGAATACACATATATTTATGTATATCTATGTATATGAAAACTAACACATCATGAACAAGTTGAATTTATCACAGAAATGTAAGTTTTTACCAAAATTAGAAAATAAAGCAATATACTTTATCACATTAAGAGATGAAAGGAACATAAGATCATCTAGATAAATTCATAAAATTCATCTGATAAAATTCAATACCCATTCAGGTTTTCAAAGCCTATAGCCAATGTCCTACTCACTATGGAAATTCAAAGCATTCCTTTAAAAAAAAAATTATTTATTTATTTTGGGGGAGGGCAGAAGGAGAGGCAGGGGGAGAGAGAGAGAATCTTGAGCAGGTTCCACACTGAGCATGGAGCCCGAGCAGGGCTTGATGCCATGACCTTGAGATCATGACCTGAGCTGAAATCAAGAGTCAGAGGCTTAACACACCCAGGCACCCCTCAAAGCATTCCCTTTAAGATAAGGAACAAGGCAGGGGCACCTGGGTGGCTCAGTGGGTTAAAGCTGCTGCCTTCGGCTCAGGTCATGATCCCAGGGTCCTGGGATCGAGCCCCGCATCTGGCTCTCTGCTCAGCAGGGAGCCTGCTTCCCCCTCTCTCTCTTTCTGCCTCTCTGCCTACTTGTGATCTCTGTCCCTCAAGTAAAAAAAAAAAAAAAAAAAAAAAAAAAGATAAGGAACAAGGCAAAGATCACTCTATGGGCCTTTGTACTGGCTGTCCTAGCAAATGCAATAAAGCAAGCAAAAGGGATGGTGTGGGGAGAAAAATCAAAAGGAAAATAAAAAACAAAACTGTCCTTACTCATGCATGGAATAACTGTCAGCATAAAAGAATCTGTGGTCAATTAATTAGAGAGTGGAGCAATACCACGTGCTGGAGAGAACGTAGACTAAGACGGGCTCACACACCGCTGCTGGTTAAATATCTTTGAGATAGAATGTTCTTTGATCTGGCAACTACATTCCCAGGTATAGACCCTAACAGAAATTCTTGCACATGTTTACCAGGAGGATGTACAGAAAGCATACATACAGTAGCATTTTCTAAAATAGGAAAAATTTAAATTAATTCAAATATCCATTGACAAGAGACTAGATAAATAAGGATGGTACACCACACAATGGAATGCTAAAACACCCCTGACCAAAATAAAAAAAAAAAAACTAAAAAGGACTATAGTATCTACATAAACATAAATGGTTCAAAACAAAAATACTGAAAATAGCAGTTTGCAGAAGAATACATACAATATAATTTCTCCACATAAATTTCAAAAGTAGGCAAAACTGAACAACCTATTCTTATGTGGTAAATGATTTTAAAAACAAGGGAAGTATAGATATAAAATTCAGTTTATTGGAGCATCTGGGTGGCTTGGTCTTAAATTTAAGTGTCCAACTCTTGATTTTGGCTCAGGTCATGATTTCAGTGTTGTGGGATCGAGCCCCACATTGGGCTCTGCACTCAGCAAGGAATCTGCCTATGATTCTCTCTCCCTCTCCCTCTGCCCCTCCCCTCCACCTGCTTACTCTCTAAAAATAAATAAATAAACATAAAATAAAATTCAGTTTATGAATTATCGCTGGGGTAATCTGGGGGATGGAAGAAGGGCACAGAGAGAGCTTTAAAGAGATAGACAATGTTCTCTTTCTTGACCTAAATTCTGGGTGGACGGATGTAGATTTTGCTATTATTGTTAAATCATACATATACATTTTACATACTCTTGTATGTGTCATATATGTCATGTAAAAAAGAAAATGCTTTGCCCTCTGCAAGGATAAAACCTATCCAAGTCTCTGTCAGAGACCTGCAGTTTTAGTAACTGCTTCCTTCAGATGTTCTCTACAGTTCTGCCACTTCTCACTACCTCTGAATAATCTTGTGTCAAGGGGATAACTGACATCATTAAAAACAAAAAAAACAAAACAAAAAAAAACCTCTTTATGATCCTCTTCCAGAAATGCAGCAGGAGCCCTAAATCCCACACATTGAAAAGGCAAAGCACAAAGACCAGCCCTGTTTGTGCTGCCACCACAGCTGCAGAGCAATGTCTGGCAGCAAGAAATGAAGTTTGTTTCAGTCACTACATGGCTGTAGCTACACGTGGGTGGGATTCAGAGATTTTCACGAAGATTCAGCTCATGAGAGACCCTAGGGAGGAAGGCTGACTCCACCCACATCCTTATTATGAAAGGAAGGTGGCTTCCATGTCATGTCATCAGCTGGAAACTAGGGCTTTCTATGGGGTTTTTCAAATTACTGTTCCCTAAGGATCCGTTGTCCAACAAGTCTTAGTACTTTCAGCCCTAAATGCAGAGGTGTATTAAGCCAGCTTTTATTAACTGGCACCAGCTTGCAAGAGCAAACGTGAGCATCTTCTGCCAATTCCATCTTCAGTGATGCCACAATGGTAGCTTGGAATCAGCTCTGCTAGGAGCATATACATCATAGAAATAGACAAATGCTACAAATCAGGTCCTCTTCTACTCCCTCTACCCCCACCAGCCAGATGTTACACATCTACCACTGAATCTGACATAGCCATACAATCATTATAGTAACGTAGGACTAAGGGTGCAGTGGAATGAAACAGGATTAAATAAGTAAACTTCTTCAGTACTGAAGACTGCCTGCCCCATTTGCATTTGACTGGCCTCCCTGAATACTTATATTTCCTCCTGAGTGGTTCCAGGTATCCACCTCTTTCAGGTCTAAAAATGGCCTCAGGGAGTTGGAAGACAGGACAGGAAAATTCCTCCATCAGCCACTGAAAAATACGGGACTTTGCAATGACCCACAAAGTCAAATTCTGATGGAAATGTAAAGTTTTAAAATTCCTAACATTAAAAGAGAGTCTATGCTATTGGAAACTGAGTTAGGGTCCATATTGGCCTGGAGGGAACCACATGAAAACTCTGGCAGCTCCCCCAAATTAGAGTCTAGCTGAGATGATCACAGGTTTCCAGAAAAGGTCTCTGAATCAGTTTCTAAGAGTACCATTGAAAGAGAGATTCCTACCAGGTGGTGGGTATTAGGGAGGGCACAGATTGCATGGAGCTCTGGGTGTGGTGAAAAAACAATGAATACTGTTACGCTGAAAACAAATAAAAAATTTAATTAAAAAAAAGAGAGAGATTCCTGAATGCTCAATGCCTATGCGCCAGGAAGTCAGTGTTGACTGGAGTATACAAAAATGTCAAGATTCAAACATGACAACCAACATTCACCCAGATGGCTAAATTCAAGCTCTCCCAACTCTGACGTCCCCCCAGATGCTGTCTTCTCTTTGTTGACTGATACATGTCCCACAGAGATGCATCACACTATTACTGATTGATACGGCTTCAGTTGAGAGATTTAATTAAACTACTGTTTTTATACTCAATAATTGCCATTTTGTTCCTTCACAGGAAGGTGTGAGGATTAGCTTTTATTTGACTGCTAACTTTTATAAAACCCATAATCTCCTTGGAGAAATAAAGAACGAAATTTTTTAAAAATGAAAAGATTAGTTTATGGATTTCGGCACTGCATAACCTCCCCAACCAAGTCAGTCCCTAGATCCTCACCAAATTAGCCCCTCCTAAGGGACAGCATTGTATTCAGTAAGTGCATATATTTTTTAAATATTTTATTTATTTATTTATTTATTTGACAGAGAGAGAGAGAGAGAGAGATCACAAGTGGGCAGAGAGGCAGGCAGAGAGAGGGGGGGAAGCAGGCCGCCAGCCGAGCAGAGAGCCCGATGCGGGGCCTGATCCCAGGACCCTGAGATCATGACCCGAGCTGAAGGCAGAGGCTTAACCCACTGAGCCACCCAGGCGCCCCCAGTAAGTGCATATTAATTATTTCACTTCCAGGCACCATTTTAGAGACTGGGCACATCATAGTGAACATGCCAGATATGGTCTATGTGCTTATAGAATAGTCTAATGGGAAAGAAATGAAATTGAACAAATACATACAAGAAAGTACAAGGAGGAATGACAAAAGTACAGAAGGTCATGGAAACAAATACCAAAAAACCTACCCTCCTAGTCCAGGTATCAGATACATGTTCTCTGAGAAAGTGTGGCATTTAAGCTGGGATCTATGAGCTTAGTAGGAGTTAGCTAGGTAAAGAGAAGTAAACCAGCATATATGATAATTTTGAGACATCTTTTAATGAACTGACTGAATCGGCTGTTGAAAACCTTAGTCCTAATTCCTGTTGGGCCATTACTCAGCTGTATGACCTTGGCTGAATCTCCTAAAGGCCTCCACACCTCAGTATTATGTGCCAAATGAGGATTTCAGATTACAGGACCTCTAAGGCTCTTTCTGGCTATTCAATTACAAGGCAAACCTATGATACACAGATTACTACTCAGTTAACACAAGGAAAAACTGCTTTTTTGAACAAACTTTGAGCAATATAATATAGCACATGGTATTTCCAGCAAGAGGGGAGATGTTCACAGAAACTGCTCCAGGTAAAAATACTGGATTACAAAATCATTTTTAATACATCACAAAGCAAAAAAAGCAAACAAGAACTTTTCCCTTGCATAAGTAGACGCTGGATTTGGTCTAGGTAAAGCAAGGAAAAAAAGTCTCCCCCCTGCCAGTTTCTAACCATTAATGCAAGCCTGCAATTACACATTAGGAGCCTGTATTCACCTTACCTCTCTGTGGCCCCCAAATCCTCAAGCTCAAAATTTGGTTTAGAATGGTTCCATGTTGGTTAACTCGCAAATCATCTCTGAAGGAAAGCACTTTAAACCCAGAGCTTGAAATTTTCCATTGACAAAGTTCCAAGCCAGATGAGCTCACAATCACAAATCACTAAATACGAGGGGCAATAAGGCAAAATGAGTTAGAGTCAACGGAAAACAACAAACAAACGAAAAAAATCAAAGCTGCAAAGTTGGAGTTAAGAGTAAAAGAACATAAAATCCACTATGTATAGAATGATAAAAGAAATAAAAAAGGGACCCAAAAGTATGCTGAAAGAAACAAAGACTATCAAAGATATTAGGCAAAGTAAATGGGTGAGAATTTTCCAGAAATGATAAAAAGAAACAATCTCATATTCAGGAATCCCAATAAATCTCAGTCAGGATAAATGAAAAGAAATCACCACGTAGCAACGTTAAACCACAGAACACTAAAGAGGAAAGCAAGATATTGAAAGCAAGAAGAAAGAAAAAAATTATAAGGGAATAAATATTCTATGAAATGTCAGCTTCTCAAAAGCAACTGGAGGTCAGAGGGCTATGGAATGATGGCTTTGTAGTGCCAAAATCAAAACAGCTGAGAGTTTTAAGCCCCCCACTTGTTATACCCAGAAAAACATTCTAAGAACAATAGCAAAATAATGACATATTCAGAACTGTGGCTTTCAGTTAAGGTTATTGCCAGCCCACAGATTCCCTAAGGAGGGTATCTAGAGGAATAAATATCTCAACCTCACTCTCCTCCCTTGCGTACTTCCTAAACCTAAACAGAAGCCAAAGACTAAAAGAGCTCTTTTTAGTTCAAAGAAAAATAAACAAAACCCACCAATGCCACTAGGAGCACCAAGAAGGAGCAAAATTAAAGTATCCAGAATAATCTCCCAACTGATTTTATAAATCAAGAATTACCTTGGGGCACCTGGGTGGCTCAGTGGGTTAAGCCTCTGCCTTTGGCTCGGGTCCTGATCTCAGGGTCCTGGGATCGAGCCCCGCATCGTGCTCTCTGCTTGGCAGGGAGCCTGCTTCCCCCTCTCTCTCTGCCTGCCTCTCTGCCTACTTGTGACCCCCCTCTCTGTCAAATAAATAAATAAAATCTTAAAAAAAAAAAAAAAAAGAATTACCTTGACTCCAATCCAGATAAGGACCATATGAGAAAGTAAATGACATGTATCACTCATCAGCACAGATAAAAAAAAAAATCTAAACAACATATTTGCAATGTATAAAACAGGTAATACATCAAAGCCAGTTTCAATCATACTAGGAATAAAAGATTGTTTCAAAATTAGAAAACTGATCAATATATTGAATAAAACAGCAAATTAAAGCAGAGAAAAAACTTCGCAGGATCATAGCAAGTTAAAGCAGAGAAAAACCTGGGGCACCTGGGTGGCTCAGTCAGCTGAGCATGGGACTCTTGATTTCAACTCAGATCATGATCTCAGGGTTGTGGGATCAAGCCCCATGTTGGGCTCTACACTCAGTGTGAAGTCTGTTTGTCTCTTTCCCTCTGCTCCTCCCCCCTACTCAAGCTGTCTATCCCTAAAATAAATAAATACAATTTTTAAGAAAAATAAAGCAGATGGGCATGGGTGGCTCAGTGGATTAAGCCTCTGCCTTTGGCTCAGGTCATGATCTGAGCCATGCATAGGGCTCTCAGCTCAGCGGGGAGCCTGCTTCCCCCTGCCCACGCCTGCCTCTTTGCCTACTTGTGATCGCTCTCTGTCAAAAAAATAAATAAAATCTCAAAAAAAAAAAATAAAGCAGAGAAAAGCCTCACAGGACTATAGCATTTGACAGAACAAATGTTTATAATAAAAAGTCTTAGTCAACTAAGAATGGAGGGATATATTCTTTTCTTTTTTTTTTTGAAGGATATATTCTTAATATGATAAAGACATCCACAAAATATCTCCAGCCAAATTGTACTCCATGAAAATGTTAAAGACATTTCACTTAAAAGTAGGAATAAGCCAAGGATGACTACTACCATAAATTATTATTTGGTATTATACTGGAAATCATAGTCTGTGAACTAAATTAAAAAATAAATAAAGGCATACAGATTAGGGAAAAAACAAACAAAACTATTACAATTCACATGTCTAATTATCTACAAAGAAAATTCAGAAGATTCTGCAATCAAATTAAGAGAATTAATAAGAATTTTGCTAGATTGCCAAATTGAAGATAAATATATAAAATTTAAACTGCATTACTATACAGCAGCAGAAATTAGGAAATGTAATTTTGGAAAAAATGCTACAGTTGACCCTTGAGCAATGTGAAGGTTAGGGGTGCTGATGTCCCAAGACTTAACTATTAATAGCCTACTGTTGACTAGAAGCCTTACTGATAACATAGTTAATTAATACATATTTTATATGTTACCTGTATTATATACTGTATTCATGCAATAAAATAAGCTAGAAAAAAGAAAATCATTAGAAAGAGAAAATACATTTACAGCCTTGTAGTGTATTTATGGGGGGGAAATGCATGTTTAAGTAGATCCACACAGTTCAAACTCGTGTTGTTCAAGGGTCAGCTGTAGCTGAAATAAGGAAAATTATAGCAACTACCAATACATCTAATAAGAGACATGCAAGATCCTCATGAAGAAAATCATAATGAAAGAATGAAAGAATTTTAGTTTTTCATGAATAGACTCAATATCATAAAACATGCAAAATTTTCCTGTCAATCTACAGACTTCATACAATTCCAAACAAATACCAGAAAGAATTATTAATTTGACGGTTTGATTCTAAAATTTACATGAAAGGTCAAGTATCAGCCAAGACCGAACTAAAGGAAAAGCAGGCTAGAGGACTGTTCTTTCAGATATTACGCCTTATCATAGAGCGACAGTAATTTGCAAATTGTGCTATAGTTAGATACAGTCAAAAAGAACAAAATAAAGAAAAATGATTCCAGAAACAGACTCTTCATATATGGAAACCTATATAGGACAAAGCATGCACTGCAGACTACTGAAAAAACTATGTCAGAAAATTGATTATCTATAGGGAAAGGCATGGATGCATCAGGGACTGAATGTTTGTGCCACCGCCCCCCCCCCCACTCCAATTCATGTATTGAAGCCCTAACCCTTAATGTGAGGGTATTTGGAGGTGGGTCCTTTGGGAGGCAATTAAGTTTAGATCGGGTCATGATGGTGGGGACTGCATGATGGGATCAGTGTCATCATAAGAGAAAGGGGTGCCTGGCTGGCTCAGTCGGTGGAGCGTGCAACTCCTGATCTCAGGGTTGTAAGTTCAAGCCCCATGTTGGTGGTAGAGATTGCTTAAAAATAAAATCTTTAAAAAAAAAATAAAAAAAAAAAAAGAGAAAGAGACCAGAGCTGTCTCTCTCTCTCTCTCTGTCTCTCTCTCTTCCACATGAGGACAAATTGAGAACGTAGCTGTCTGCAAGGCAGGAAGAAAGCTCTCACAAGGAACTGAATCTGCCAACACCTTGGTCTTGGACTTTTCAGCCTCTGGAACTAAGAGAAATAAGTTCGTGTTGTTTCAGCCACACAGTGTATGATATGCTGCTACAGCAGCCTGAGCTAATACAGGGTCCTGCACTCCACTGTACGAACATTATCATTCTGGGTGGGCTAAAATCATAATTAGGAAAGTCAAAATTTTAAAACTTCTAACAGAAAACACAGGAGAAATATCTTTATGACATAGGGTAAGGAAGGATTTCTTTAAAAAGACACAAAAGCATTAACTTATGAGGGAAAATATTGTTATGTTTTACTACATTAAATACAAGACCCTCTATTGATCAACAGATATGGTCATAAATTGAGAGATGATGTTTGTTAATACACATCACCAACAAAGGATTTGCCTCCAGCCTATACAAAGAACATATATGAATCAATAAGGAGAAGAAAATGAGAGGAAAAGGTGCTGAACAAGCATTGTGCAAAAAAGGAAATGTGGATGACGATCCGAAGATGATCAACCTTGACAAACAAGGAAATACGAATTACTTATCATGTCACAGGCAGGCACATACACACATACTAAACCGTGTGGCAACTGTAAGGGTTGGTGAGAATGTGGAGCATGAGGAACTGTCGTACCTCACCAGTGGGAGGATGAAATTGGACAGTCGCTGTGAAAAGGAAGTCCGCGAGGCCTAGAAAAGTCCAACACGTGTGCACCTTACCTCTGTCAGGGATACATCCTAGAGGAATTATTGCATATGTGAACTAGGAGATTTGCACAAAAATGTTCTCTAGAGTATTATTCATAATTATTAAAAACAAATAAGCACCCAAATATCGTCAATACAAGAAAGCTAATTTGTCATCTACAATCAATGGAATATTATATAGCAATGAAAACACATGAACCACCGATCTACTGATCTCTCTTGTTAAATGTCACAATAAAAGTGGGCTGAAAAAAAAGAAGTCAAAGAAGAGCTATGAAAAGCAGAAACAGACAAAACCAAATACTGTATTGTCTTACAAATATGTCACAATATATATAAAATTCAGAATAGTGTTTTCCGCTCGGCAGGAGTGGACCTAGAGGGAAAGAGAGGAAGGAAGACATCCCAAGGGTCAGCAGAAGTACTGGTTCTGGTCTATTCTTCAGATGAACAGTGGGTTCATGCCTGTTCATTTAATTATTCCCTTATTAATCTGTACGTGTACATTATATATGCTGTGTTATATACATGCTATATTATAAAGATTATTTATTTCCTTTAGAAAGAGAGAGAGCACTGAATGGGAGGGGCAGAGGGAGAAAGAATCCAAAGCAGACTGTGTGCTGAGACCAGAGCCTGAAGCAGGGCTCAATCTCATGACCCTGAGACCAAGACCTGAGCTGAAACCAAGAGTCAGACCCTTAATGTACTACGCCACCCAGGTGCCCCCTACGTGCTATATTACAAAAACAGAAACTTGGCAAGCTCAGACCTTCATGCTCAGTCTCTATACAAAGTCACAATCAAAATAGCCTCAAATAATAATTTTGAAAATGGAATTTTAAAAACTACATGGTTGTTTTTAAAATTTTTTTCTCACAAGACTGTGAGGTTTTTTTTCTCACAAGAGTGAGAAGCCTGAAACTAATGTAACATTGTATGTCAACTATGCTTCAATAAAAAACAACTATATGGGGGCACCTGGGTGGCTCAGTGGGTTAAAGCCTCTGCCTTCGGCTCAGGTCATGATCTCAGGGTCCTGGGATCAAGCCCCTTATCAGGCTCTCTGCTCAGCAGGGAGCCTGCTTCCCTTCCTCTCTCTCTTCCTGCCTCTCTGCCTACTTGTGATCGCTGTCAAATAAATAAATAAATAAAATCTTTAAAAAAAAAACCAACTATATGGCAGATTATAAAATAATCTGTAATTCCATTTTCAAAACTTGCCCTCTCCTGCTGGTAACCCAAAGGCCTAGATCAATGTTCAGAATATTTGTTGTTCACCTGAGGAAAGAGCTGAGAATTTTGAAGCCTTTACCTGTATCAGTTTTCCTCCTCATAAATAATTTTACAGTCTCCTCAACTCAGTGGAAATCTAGGATTCTCCAACAACAGACACAGGCACTTTTACTCCTTGGGGAGTGCTAAAATGGCCACCATCCCAAGGCCTGGAGGTCTCTGCAGGCTGCCATTCTATACTCTCATCCCAAGGGAAACTGGTCTAGATATTTCCATCACTCAGTGTTGCTCTGCCCATAAAGTCTCTAGAAGTCCGTTCACAGCAGGATCCCTGTTGAGCTTTGTGATAATCATTCCAGTGATTTTGCGGAATTCATCTGTCAAAAAATATAAATGGATGTCCTCCCAGATTGTGTGACCAACCCCAGTCAAGGAGCATCCTTGTTGGCCAGCAGTATCTCAGCTCATTCCCCAGGGGACTCAGTAACTGCTCCAGTAAACGAGTTCCTTCTTGAGCCCCTCGTATCTTAGTATACGCAGTCTGCCCATTTTGCTGCCTCCTGATTTTGGCAACTGGGATTGGGAAACAGTCTTTGCTTTCCCCAGCACCCATTTTTGGATTTACAGATATCAACCTTTACAAGATTGACGAGATCTGCTCCTTCTCCAATCTCCCAAATCATCTTACTTTCATCAACTGCTGTTCCCTGCGCCTTTTCCAGCTCTTTCTTTCCTTTCCTCATCGTTATGATAAAGGCCAGCCAAACTCCATGCTACACTTTGCTTCTCTGAGTAGCAGGACACACCTGGCACCGGGATCTTGCGGCACGTGAAGAGAAGGCGTCTCTTGGAACAGCCAAAGTGCAGGTGAGTCCCCAGTTCACAAAGGCAGCCAAGCGTGAGAAAGTACTAGTGTGAGGATTTGGCCATTGGGCAGAGATTTTGTGTGTTCTCTGCCTGAACGGAAAGGGAGACTTTCCCTGACTGGACTCCAAACTCAAGCTGGATCATCATTTGAGCTGAGGAAGGATTGTGGTGCTTGGTGCCTTTGGATGCCAAGGCAGAGAATGAAAATTATCCTGGCCTCAGAAGGACTTGTATTCTAGGAGACATGTGAGCAGAATTGCCTGAGGCAATCTGAATGGGAGGAAAGAAAAAAGTGGCTTTAAAATATCAGAGGTACTGGGGCGCCCAAGCGGCTCAGATGGTTAAGGATCTGCCTTAGACTCAGGTCATGATCTCAGGGTCCTGGGGTCAAGCCCCAAGTGGGGCTCCCTGCTCAGCAGGGAGTCTGTTTCTCCCTCCCCCTCTGCTGCTCCCCTGCTTGTGCTCTCTCTCTCTCTCAAATAAATAAAATTAAAAAAGTAAAATATCAGTTATCTAAGAGAGTCCCTCTTTCTTCTCTATAAGGAGTGTCAACACACATGTGCAGGACAGTGAGAAGGATGGAAATGGAGTAACAACATCACCACTGCGATCTCATTTAAAATGTAAACATGGGTATGTGGTGTCACTTCATAGCACTTCTGCCCTCTCTCCTGAGCTCTAGATTGGATGTGACCTTCCATAGATGAGCTTTGTCGGTATCTGCAGATCTTTTCAGACTGAACTCCTTACCGTTTTGATTCTTTGCTTAAAAATGTGGTGCCAACTCTCTGCAACCATTCTCACTTCTGGGATTAAAGAGGAAGATCTGATCACGGCAAATGCAGCTGAGCTGACCTGGGAACATGCTCAAGGACTTAATGCTCTCAGAGAGTCTGGCAACAGTCTCATAGCTGCAGATTACAGTTAATAGGATGCCAGGATCCATTTAGCACAAATAACCTAAGAAAGCTCTACAGAAAATGTGGTAAGGAGGGCAGATAATATCTCCTGCCAATTAAGGAAGAGCTAAGAATTAGAAAGCAGAAAAGAGAGAATGTTATGCTTCATGCTGTTTTCATGAATAATTCTGGGAACTTCTAAAATGAATATTGTTAAAGACCTGTTTCTGGGAAGGTACAAGAAGGTTCTGAAACAACAGCTATCCAGACACTGATGTGAATTTTATACTTCGTCCCCACAATAAAATAAGGTGTAAATAATCTGTTTGCATGTGGACTGAGAAGCCGCCCCCAGAATGGAGAAATGCTGGACTTACGTTGGTGACGTACTCGATATCCTTCCAAAGGATGCACTCCCTGGGGAAATCGGCCAAGTCTAAGAAGTGCTCCACCACCACTTGGCCGATTAGGTCATGGCGAGAGAACCTGTCAAAGTCATACACAGAGAAGTGAAGCTTCCGGGCCGCAAGGTCATTGTAGGGAACTGGAAACAAAAACACTTCATCAAACACCGGGTTCAGGGTCTTCCTGTGAACTTTGGTCTGGTGTTTGGTTTTCCGATCAGGAAGCAAATAGATCTTGACATAAGGATCTGATGTCCCGGAAAAGTCCTTGGCAGGCAAATTGACAGCTTTGTGAATCTTCACTATGAGCTGCTCTAAGTCACAGTCATATTTTAAAATGAAATTCAGTTTCCCACAGGCTTTGCTGTTACCCCTTGTCCCATCATCAGTATCCAGTGACCTCTGCTTATATAACTCTGGTTTAATTCGACCAATTCCAGTCAACTGTTCCTGTTTCTGAAGCTGCTGGATATTGAAGTCCGGGTTTGACAGGTTGAGTTGTCTTCGGATTGAATTATGCCTTGAGTGAAGAGCAAGAGAGAACAAAGTTACAACCTCATTAGCCTCAGCTCTTTCAGAAACTTGTGCCTGGGATGCAGGTAGCCTGTTATGTGCTGTTAAGAGCTTAGATGTGTGGGCTTTTTTTTTTTTTTTTTTTTGGCCTAAATTCAAAATGCTCATCAATGTGAGTAAGCTGCTCCCCAAGGCTTGAAGCTCAAAAGTGAGGCTTGATATCAGGAAATGAACCCACTAACACATGACCTTGGGAGCTTTAAAGGTTGAATGCACTTTTGAGAAGAATATGGTGTTAAAGAAGCTCATTCAGCCAGCAGAATGGAAAGGTTTGTACAAACCGCTTTAAAAATAAAATTGTCCACCTTCACGTATAATGTCATCCTGAAACTGAAACACTAAGCTACATGTTGTCTTAGGGAGAATGCATCCATCTCTAAATCACATAGAATTTCCTGTCACTGGCTTATAACTTTATTAGTAAGTAAGTTCTTGCTGGCTCAAATCAAAGCATTTCAGCGCAAGAGCACAGTTTTTGCTCTCGTGAGAATGTGTGTGACAGGCTGCGTCTGCCTGTGGCGGACTGCGCTGGCTCTGACAGGTACAAATGGCAGCTCCGTGACAGTGTTTCCGTCACACCACGTGGGGGATTAGTGATCAGGGGGAGGGGTTTTATTTCTTTCATAAACACAAAGAGTATAAAAATTAAAGGTAAGCTACCCTCAGTGTACACAGGGATTCAGAGAAGGTTGAATACTGATATTTGCAAATTAAATATTTGCTGACAGAATCTACTCTTCACCCTATAAGCTTATTGCTTTGGGTTAGTGGTTTCTCTGGAATTCTCTTTGAAACCTACCTTACCTGTGTGAGTCCTCATGAATTGAGAGAAGTAGTCATTACATGCAAGGATGTTTTTAATGTTATTTGTGTTTGTTTTCAGCCCAGAGTTCAGAGTCACTGTATTGTATTTTCTGCTCTCTCTCAATAACCCTAATTAAAGTAGCCTCTCTCCACCAGTAGGTGGAAGAGGACAGCCAGGCTGTCTCTGAGGGACTGACAAATTGTTGGAGAGGCAGAGTAAACATTTGAGTTTGTCTTCTTTTCCTTTATGAAACGAAGATGTAAAATGGCATTACTAGATCCCCAAACATGTTTGTGATATAGACACTGTTATGCTGAACACCCCTCTTCATCCTCAAATATGCTCCTGGCCACTCATCACCCACCTGGTACGACAGGAACCATCACAGAGCTGTCAGGTGCACCTGTCACAGCCAACACAGCCCACTGCAGGCAGAAACACCCAGGCACGTACATTCCCATATGTGCAAAAACCATGTGGTCTGAAAGTCTCTGTTGTCAGATTTTCATTTTTCACAAAGAAATCCACCATCTTAAGTCTTCTCAGCATCATATGATTTCTCGGGAGAGGGGGGAAAGCAGGGGATGCTGTAAAACACTTAAAACTGGCCCCCTGTGCTAGTACAGCTCAGCCATTCCCTGTCCAGACACTGACTCTTTACACTGCTGGAACAGAGCTCCAGTCTCACTCTACTGGGATATCTGGGCAGAAGGGACTGGCAGGGAGTGGTCAGTGTCCAACCTATGAAGAGGCCATAAGGGGCTGGGGCCCATTCTGGCCTCTGCTATCAGCTTTTCCCTCCAGGCTGGATTCAAACAAGGACCATGCTTGGGTCTGGTGTCAGTACCCGCCTACAACAGGCCGTTCCAGAACTATCTAGTGATGCTGTTTGAATACTCAAGTACTCTCTCAAGGCCTACAAGATGTATTTTCTTTGGGCCAATGTCTGACGGAACACCTGCCCTGTGTCAAGGCTAGACCCAGAGCCTGCCACTCGGCTACCACTTGTCTCCCAAGGTGGGTGCTGAGCAGATTCTCTGTGCATAACAACTCATCTCTGGGTTTTCTGAGTACTGGCTTTAGTCTTCTCACAGCAACATTTTGTCTTAACCCTATCTGTAGGACTAGGCCTGCCGAGTAAATTTAAATTTGTAAATTTAAAGTACACAAATCTGACTACTTAGCAATGGAACACATTCCATTTTACTTGTACATCTTCTAGACAAGAAATCTGAACAGAAATCAGTTCCATGTTCTCTGCTCCTCCTAACCACAGTGGATTGCCAGGGGACTGAGGGGTGGACTGGGGAGGGCATCACGAAGAAATCGTACTTCAAAGACCAAAATAAGATCCCAACGGCACAGGATGCTTTCATTCAAAATTCCAAGAGAGCCGAAGATTCTTCTTAAAAATCAAGCAAAGGTATGAACATTATTATCTACCCAAACGGTTTCCATCACTAGTTTCATTCCCAACACTTCCGCCTCCATTCAGAGTCACACTTACTAGTAGGAAAACAGTTGAATCCCACTCTAAGGCGGTGGCTTAAAGCAGACAGCAGACTGTAACAGGCCATGACAGTTCTTGCTCCCTGGGGCTCTCTTTCAATTTCCTTTCAGAAGAGAGTCAGGGATTACTGGAGTTGCGGGGTGGGCGAGCAGACTGGAGAAGCTCAGAGCAGTAAGGGAGCCAGGGTAATTCACCACCTCCCTGCGTAACCTCTGCCGCTCTCTGGACTGAGACATGAGCAAGGGCTGCCCCCGGGATGGGAAGACAAGGGGAGGAAATGGAAAATCAATATCCAATCGCTCTCATAGGCAGCTCACATGGAGGCGGGCGGGAAAAGCAAGTATGAAGCAAGAGACGGTAGGGAGAGGGTGGGGGGTTATGGACATTGGGGAGGGTATGTGCTATGGTGAGTGCTATGAAGTGTGTAAACCTGGCGATTCACAGACCTATACCCCTGGGGCTAATAATACATTATATGTTAATAAAAAAATTTTTAAAAAGTACGAAGCAAGAGAGAGGATAGATATGGACCAGAATGTTTTGATCTGGCTCCTGCCAACCCAGGCGAGATGGTTCTAAAATGGTCAATGGAGGTGGCCCTTGACTGTAGTAAACTAGAGGCCCCAGGGCAAGGGTTTGGAATTTTAATGTCACAGAGTATGACAAGGAGGGATCTGTGTGTGAAGCAGGAAGTCGTCTGAGTGGGTCTGGGGAATCCAGCATTTTGGTGTTCTCAGGACTTAATGTGCAAAATGAAAGGAAGGGGAAGGAATGGTTTCCAAAGACTGGGAGCGAAAAGGAAAGCCAAGAAACAGGGTCCTCTGGAAATAAGTCATGCTCTGACGCTGTCTTAGAGAAGCCAGGCACTGGGGTTGAGACCCTCAGCTTTACCCACCTCCCATCCCTGCTTAGTGCAGGTGGAAGACATTTTCCCATTGTGGAAGAGAGCTGAACATTTGGATGTGGCCGTCCCAGATCTGAGTTGGAAGACTGGTGGCTGAGCCTGGAGAAAGCCTAATTTCAAAGATGATTAAGAAAATCTGTAAAGCAGATTTCCCACAACAAACTCAAGAACACTTTAATGCCTAAAGGAATCTGAGCTTCGCTGGTTGCAGCCTCAGGTCAGCAGAGGCAGGAGCCCAGATGCAAAAAGCTTTTCCTCCTCTCCTTTCCTCAAATTTGAATTAACCAGTTCCAGGGTCACACTTCGAGTCCCCAAACAAAGTCTTGGTCCCTGAACCATGAGCCCAAAGCCCACTACCTCCACTGGATTTTAAGAAAGAGGACAATACCACAACTCACCAAATAGGAATGTGCAAAGCAAGGGATCAGGTAGGGTGGAAGGCCCAGAGGGGCAAAGCCTACTGCCTGCAAGGAGCTGGCTAGCCAGGGGCGTGATAAAACAGTCAAACACCAACTACATAGCAGGTCAGAAGAGGATAAGAACTGACCAAATATTAAGGAGCCACACAAACAGAGACAGAGGCCCCTGGCTGGGGTAACAGTCATGAAGGAAATGGTATTCTCACCAAGCCTGGCTACTTAACTTGGCCTCATATTATCAGCCTCCGAACTGATGCTATAGACCTCATACGAAATTAAGTAAAGTTTCCACATTAGCTCCCAGCTCTCCAGCAGGATAGGATCTTCAACTCTTCTGCCCCCACAGCTTTCTCCTCACATACGCCTACATCTTCCATCCAGGGTGTGTGTGAGAGCCAACGCTCATCATTCCCACCATCTCTTCCACCTCTGGGTCTCCCATGCAGCTACAGGCAAGTGCGGGCTCTTCTATCCACCATCACCTCAGTGACCCCATCTCAGAGACGAAACCTGGCCTATCCCTTCCCTGGTTCTGGGGCACCAGTGACGACAGAGCTTCGGGGTTCAAGGAGAGGAAAGATAGAAGCAAACTGTGATTTCAGAACTGCATGGCTTTCTTCATGAGGTTGAAGTCAAGACAGAAGTTTGGAAACAATGGGGATAGGATTGTTTCCCTTCTTGGAAACCTCCCAAGAGATAGAGAGGAGAGAGTTGGGCTGTCCTGAGCCAAAGGCAGACATGGGAAAGGAAGTCTCGGACAAGGCAGATGCAGTGAACTGACTACAGGGCAGAAGGAAATGGGGTTCTTTCTTAGCACAGGATTCAGAAGTTTCTGGAATGAATGACATAAGCAAGATTTAAGCATCACACCTTGGCCAGTGGAGGTGTGTGGTCAAGTATAGTCGGAAACTCTGAAGCATGACCTGCTTCCACCTACACCTCCTACTCAAGTTCAACAAGTTTGAACTCTTGGTGTCACTTCTAATATTTTATTCCCTATTTCTTTTTTTTTTTAAGATTTTATTCATTTATTTGACAGAGAGAGATCACAAGTAGGCAGAGAGGCAGGCAGAGAGAGTGAGAGGGAAGCAGGCTCCCTGCCGGGCAGATAGCCCGATGCGGGACTCGATCCCAGGACCCTGAGATCATGACCCGAGCCGAAGGCAGTGGCTTAACCCACTGAGCCACCCAGGTGCCCCTGTTCCCTATTTCTAAGAGCCTATGTCCACCAACACCTTCTCAAAAGTAGCTCACAACTCATGCCTGTTTCCTCTCCAATTGCTCCCAGCAAGTTCAGGCCTCAACATTACAGGCCTGAATCAGCCCCTATAGCCAGCCTTCATCCTGTCCCAAGTATTTTAGACGCTCCTGCCCGATTAATCTATGAGAACAATTTGAGCACTTCATGTTTTTGTCTATTTCCCCAACTAAGCTGTGGACCTTTCGAGGTCAGGGCTGTATTTTTTTTATCTCTTTATTACCAGTACACGATAGAAGACTTTGCACGTAGCAGGTGCTTAATACAACTGTCTAGAGTAAATACATAAATGCCAAGGACATAACAGTTTCCAATAATTAAATCCCAGTAGAGAAAATGCACATTTACATCGAGTTTCAGAATCTCATAGGAGCTGAGAGAGAGCTAAGCAGCTTCCATTTTTGAAGCCATCAGTTTATTAAAGCCTGAAGAAATACCTAAGAGGTAATTCAAAAAAATGTTGTGTTTAAATGCTTTCATCTAACCAATGTTTTCAACACACACACACACCATACACAGACACAAACATAGCTTAATAGAACTGTGCTACTTCTAGAGTAATTACATTATTTAATCCCAGCATACCACTTACTGAAGTTGTGGCCTGCAATGGGACCCAAATCTAAAATGCAATGATTGTCATCTTCTTTCAACTCTGTCAGACTATTTCTGTGACTCTAGGGTTTGCTTAGTTCAGAGATAAGGCCAAAAGTCTACGTGTAAGGCTCTGAATGAAGGTAAAGACCTGGAACAAGAGGCCTTCCACCAACCTCATTCCATATAGGCCCTTCCTCAGTTTACACTTCTGGCTTTATGCCATTCTCGTCAGCAGAACACGAGACTAGTGGCTGGATACTGATGAAGGTATTCTGTCAGTCATTGATGCAAAAAGTCTGCTCTATGCCAGGGGCTGCACTAGGTGTTAGATATATAGGGAGAAACAAAGCAGATGCAGTTTCCAAGCTCACAGAACTCACAGATGAGAGAGGGGGTACAGGCAACAAGCAAACAAATAATCATTGAGTTAGAAGAGTTCAATCCAGGAGTACCTGGATGGTTCAGTTGTTAAGCATCTGCCTTTGGCTCAGGTTGTGATCCCGGGGTCCTGGGATTGAGCCCTGGGTTGGGCTCCCTACTCAGCGGGAAGCCTGTTTCTCTCTCTCCCTCTGTCCCTGCTTGTGTTCCCTCCCTTGCTGTCTCTCTCTCTGTCAAATAAATAAAATCTTAAAAGAAAAAAAAAAAAAAAACAGTTCAATCCTGCGAAGAAATGCAAGCAAGGCAGCTTGTGAGAGAATGAAGAGTGGGAAGGGGTGGGGGAAAGAGCACATCCTTCACACAGGGTGATCGGGGAGGTCTTTCTGAGGAGGCGATGCTTTAGGTGGGATAGTAAAGCTGCACAAGAGCTGGAGAGGAAAAGGAAAAGCATTCCAGGCAGAGGGAACTTCATGTGTGAAGGCCTCAAGGTGTGAAAAGGCAGGGGTACTGAAGGCACTGAGAGAGAGGCTAGTGCAGCTGGAACACGATGAGCTTTCCCAGGTGAAGCTTCCTAGTGAGACCGTGTCCTCCAGGGTAGTGCTGTGTGGCACTGAGGCAGAGAGCTGACAGAAGGAGACTGTGGCAATAACGTGCAGGCCCTAACAGGCCTGATAAAAAGATGACAGTTTGGTAATTGAAATTTTTATAAAACCTAAGTGTTACCTAGGTCCCATCTTGGGATATGAATCAAGAAATGCCTTAGACAGCCTGTCAAGGTCCCTTCCATTTTGAGGACCCAGGGATTTTTTAAGATTTGGAATAGAGATCTTTAAAAGGTTCTGGTATTGAAGCATTCTGGGAAAAAAAAATCCATATTCCCAGGATATTACACAGAACAGATTTCATCTAAATTGAAAAGAATGAACAGGAACTTCGAAGGGTTCTAATAATAACTGAGCCAACTAGAAAGAGAATGTTAACATGCTTGATCTTGAGAAAACAACAGAAAGTCATCCTGACCAGAAGCCCTCCGAGGAGATAAAAACAACGCCCATCTTTAGGGCCTTCCATAGACATTGGTGGGAAGCACACATATTCAAGCTCAAGAGGCCAGGAGAGGGTGAGCTTCCTAACGTTAATGCTGTGACAGAAGCTATGCCGATGGGTCACAGGGACAGCAGGGACACCCTTAATGGAGAGTCTAAGCCTCAGGTGCTCTGGGTCAAGGAGGTGTCCCGGGTCCCTTGGGACAAGTCACAATGGCTGCAGGAGGGAAGCGGTAAGAAAGAAAGAGACAGCACTGAGGAAGTAAGGAGCATCATGAGGGGGGAAAAAAGGGAGAAATAAGAACTAGCAGAAAACACTGCGGAGAGCCATCTCAGCACAGAGAACCCTCCCCCTGCCAAAATCAGTATAAAAAATGTTACTAAAAAAAGAATGTAAAAATGTTTTGGAACACGAAGGAAATTTCATTCATTTCTCTCCTTTCATCAGTAAAAAAGATTTTGTGTTTGATTATAACATAACACAATCCCTAAAGAATTAGAAGACCAATCACCACTCATTATGGTGAGACCATGAATCATATAGATATGAATCACATAGATATACATTTTCAGACATAACCCATAACACTGGGGCAGTAGCAATTTAGGTAAGAATGTTTTAAATGCATAATGATGCAAATTATCAGTATTAGGTCAAATGCAGCTAGAACGAGTTTAGTTTTTTTATGGTCGGATATTACTAAACTTGATTTGGTCATCAGAAAAGATAATTACAAGACTCCAAAATCTAAATGTAAAGTTCATTTTATAGGGATCATTCCTTTGTTTTCCTCTTTTTATCTTTTCCTCCTTCTACACAATTTCCATAAATCAGTGGTGAAGATAGCAGTTTTTATTTTTAAATGAAATCTATTTCTTGATTTATAGAGCACTTATACATATTTTCTAAAATAAGTATTGTGATAATAAGAGTGATATAACTGCTATCAAGTCGTTAGAATTATGGCAGAGACCTCAGATCCATAATCTAACAAGAGCACAGTACTATCACCTTGCTGTGATGGGACACGGATCAGAAAAATTAACACGCAGAAGAAAACCGAATAGGAGACACTTTTCATGGATGCCCCACCTGAAAGACTCTGGTTATTGAAATACTGAAGGAATTTTATTCCGAGTTTGCACCCCTGTGCGAACGCCATGACAGCATCAAACATAGCTCCAGCTATATTTAAGTCTACATCTAAAGAGAAATCCTAGTGATAAAGTCTGAGAAGTTCTTCTAAATCAAATGGCAAACAACCATCCATTTCCTCACAGAGGAATATTTTAGGTTTAGCTCTTTGATTCAGAATTGGAAATGATGCTAAAATAAGTTTGTGGAAAAATTAAATTATAAACTGTCAGATTCTATCCCACTTAATGTGAATGTGCAGAATCTCTAGGATAAACTCGATTAACATAAAAGAGGGTAAAATCTTATTTCTGTTTCTCAAGAACAAATAAAGATTTTTTTCGAGAGGCCCCCAAACCACACTCATACTTTCCGAACGATGGCACATGCTCTGCCTCTGGCTATCGCTTGAGCAAAGATTTTCATTTAGAAAAAGCTGCTTCCTGTATCTCTCTTCCTGAAATCTCCTGTTAAAAGTAGATCTTTATATCCAGTGATTCAGAATTGGCTGTTTAACCTCAAAACCATGTCTGTGCCACATCTGAGTCCTGGGAGAGCCAGTCACAGTGAGAATGATCAGGACAAAATCAAGTACTGGAATCAAAATGGCAGCTCAGGCTTCGGAGCGTGTACCAGGTGCAGCCCATGCGAAGCATATGATGTGCATGTTCCTGCTTCATTCTTAAAACCACCCAAATGCTGCTATTCTCACTATACCTCTCTCACAGAAGAGGCAATGGAAACATGGAGGTTAAGTACTATATCCAGTGTCACGCATGTAAGTAAAGCCAGTTCACTGACCCCAGAGCCCTTGTTTTTTACCACTGCCTTACATGATTTCTCTATTGCTTAAAGCACAGGGCATCTGGCCCACTGACAGAGAGTGACCCTAGGCCTGGGTACTCTAGGCCTTGCAAAGGCTGAAGATGGACAAAGACCTCCAGCCACTCTGCGGACCACAAAGATAGCCTGTGTGAGACAGCTAGGCTAGGTCAGAAGCACGGAGCACAAATTCAATAGCACTAGGAAGGCAGCAGGAAGAGTGGTTAAGAGCTCAGGCTCTGGTGTTGGTAGCATCAGGGTTCAAACCCTGAGTGCGTGCCAACATATGACTTTTTTACTTAACATCTTTGACTTAGGTTTCTTCTGTGAAATGAAAATGTTAACTTCTGCATCTCATGCAAAGTTGTGGACTATCGTAAAATAATGCACATGAAGTTCTTAAACTTGACATGCTAAGTCTTGGCAATGTAACTACTGTTATTATGGACTAAGTGGAGACTACTTAGAGAGCTCAGGAGAGGTAAGGAACCTCACTGGAGCAGAAGAAGCACCCGATTTCCCATATTTATGTCTCTGACAGTGAAAGGACGTGGGAAAGGTTGCAGGCTCTGGGGCTCATCAGTGCTACTCCTGGCAAGAGAGGAAAGCGAGGTGGTCCCTGCCTTGCATTCAGAAAGGAAAGGGGTATTACTGACCGGGCCGACGAGGTTGGCTCTGTGACTTGGCGCTGCACACGGACGCCATGGGCACAGTTCTCCTGGCCTCCGGTCTGGGTCGAGAGGGGAATGTCAGGGGAGGTGTGGCTGATCTTCATGGAGGCGTCCGGGCAGGGGGTGGGAGGGTCTAGGAAGCCCTCACTGTTCTCCTGCTCATTGGTTTCTGTGTCCGTGTAGTTAAGAGGTTCCCGATTGTTTTCTTTGCTACCAGAGAGCAGGCCTCGTTCTCGCCACGGAACCCAGCAGAGTTTCCAAGACACAAAGAGAGACACGCCAAAAAGTGCGAGGCCACAGGCAGTGACCACGAGGGTAAGCAGGCTCACCGAGATATCTGCAAAGAAGCAAAGATCAAAGGTCAGTGTGATTGTTCTTCCTGTGCAATTCATTGCACGGTGTGGGTAGAAAGACCCATTCATCCCTTCGCCCCTCACGAGCTGGCCGCAGGGTCACCTGATTCTGGCGCAGGGAGACTGAGACGCAGACACAGCACAGAGCAGGTAACGTGCAGGCAATATTTCAACAATGAACAGTCTGCTCTAGCAAGAGACAGAGTATATCCAGGGAGACCAGGAATGCCCCCCAAGTCAACTGAGAGCCTACACCATGGCAATACAAATCCCTGAGGTTCTGTGAGCAGGGAAGTTTCAGCGGTCATTTCAGAGAGCTGTAGAATTGAATTTGGGAACTGTTTAAGTAACAACTTTCTAAAACAAGAGAAACTAGACTGCTTTTTTCCTCTTTCTGATCTTGATTTTGAAGGGTCTAAGCAAAATGAAGCTCAAGCCCTCTGAAGCCTCAAGAACACCGTCCTAGCCAGGGGCCAGGGGCCAGGGGCCCGGGCCCTTGACCATGAGGGTTTGAGTTTCTCAGTAGCAGACCCTGAGACAAGTATTCAAGGGCAGGTGGTTTATTTAGAAGGTGAAGAAAACACAGGTAGGGGAGTAGGGAAGCGATCCAGGGAAGGCAGCCAGCAAAGGGGACTTCCGCAAGCCAGTTACCACAGATGGAGGTGACACCTCCTGGGTGAGAGTCACACCTCAGTCACCCCACACAAGGGGCAAGGACCAAGGCTCTTCGTAACGTCAACTCCCTTCAGTCACAAACTGGAGGACAGCTCTCAAGGGGCATTTCACACTGGCAGCACGAGCAGCAAAGTAATAAGCTTCAGCAGCCAAATAAAATCCCACATTCAAATAAACGCCGTGGTAGGCCTGTGGAGGTCAGCAGGCAGGCGCCGAAATGGTGCGGGTGAGTGGCTGCAGCAAGGCAACCCGGGCACTTGTTAGCTGGACCGTGCGGCCTCAGCTAGGGCCCTTGGCAGTGCGATGCCTGTGCCCCTACGTCTCAGAATAAAGTCTGGCCTCCTCCAGGCTTCCGCCCCATGCAACAGCCAGGCTGGGAAGGCTGAGGCATCAACGGGAACCCGCTGCTGGCACTGGGGTGGTTGGAAAGCCCTTTTATTCAAGGACACTCCCACCTGCCCTTCAGTGCTCTGTTACACTCAGGAGCTCCAAGGGTTCTCCCAGGTTTGGCATTTACCGTCCACCATCAGCATTTGCATTGCTTCAGCCCAAGTTTCCCGAATGTCCGCTATGTGCTGGGCACTGCACTAGGTTTTGGAGATACTACAAGGGGGAACGTGACAGCTGCATTCCACACCCTCTTCACAAACCCATATTTTTGCAAAGGGGAGAATTAGGAATAAGTTAATTTTCACAGTATCAGTTATCCACAGCATGCCAACAATCCGTGACGCGAGACAACTGGTATTCCTGCTGGGGCATGCATGGGAGCCCCGACTGCGAGTCACTTACTACGGAGCCAAGCTGACCACCCACCATCCATGTGCTTTTCGACACGACTCTGAAGGTATTTCATCATTCTTATGAAATGATAAAGCAGTTTCTTCATGAAAAATTGCTCTCAAGAGAAGGCTGGCTGCCAGGGCTGGTGATGGAGCTAATGTATCTCCCCCATGCCTCCCCATCAGTCTTTGTCCTTTTGGCAAAGTAGTATTCCATCTCTGCGCGACAACACTGGAGTCTCACTTGGCTAAGCAAGCTCAAATCTGCCACCTCTCTCTCCTCAGGTCCCACCGCAAGGGGGTTAGCAAACTATCCAACAATAGAAAACAAGGATGGGTTCCATCAATCCATCCATGAGCCAGTAACACTGAGGAATTTCTGGAATTGTTTTAAAGGAAAAGCCAGTTAGTACTGAACACTGAACGCGAGCAAATGAAGGGACACTAAGGAGACAATAAATATTAAAACTCCCAGGTGCAGAGCAGCAAGGGCAGGGATGGGGACAGGAAGGAGCCTCAGTGGGAGCAAAGTAAAGGGCCCCAGAAATCACACCTCAAAGTAAAGGGCCTCAGAAATCACACCTCATGGAGACCCAACATGAGGTAGGGAGAGGGCATGGTCTGGCCACAGGCTCCACTGGGTCCTGACGGCTCATACAGGAGAGTGGCAAATTTCTCAGTGCAGACTTCCAGGACAGGTGGTAGAACTCGTGACACAGAAAGGAGGAGACCCTGTCCCAGTTAATCAGGCTGCCACAGCAAACATCAACTCCCACCTTGTCCAATAAAATCTAAAACCAAAACAGGCTCCACACCATACTGAAATCCCTTAAAAATTCTGTAATCCAAAGGGAGGCCAAACTCCTCATCTGTGTCCTGTCAATCACTTGGGCGCTGTCCTGACACAGCCACCGCTACAAGATACTGGCAAAGGCTGGAGTTGGGGTCTGCTGGAAAGCAGTAGGGTTTAGAAGTGCAATGTGCTCATCACATTGTTATTCACCATATACTGGCTCTCCCCCACCACAGTGCCCCCTATGCCAAGGAAGGAGAATCAATCCCAATCCCTAGATGGTTTTTGTCCCTATGACTTGCTCTAGTCAATAAAATAAGAGTAGATATGGTCCATGCCGCCTCTGACCAGAGGGATTCTTGGATCCCACCCTCTGCCATGAGAAGAAATCTCAAAGCTCAGTCTTCCAACTTAGGTGCTGTAATGGGAAGGCTTGTGGCACAGGCCCCAAGTCCAGAATAAGGACCAAACTTAAACCAGATTCCCAGACTGGGGCAGAGCTGCAACTGATCCACAGATCCATGAGCAAGATCTAAATAGTTGAAGTTTTAAGTCACTAACATTTTGAAGGTGTTTGTTACCATGGCAGGAAAAATCTGACTAATACACATGACCATATAATTCACTGCCCAAAGCTGGGAAACATTTAAGAGAGAGAAGGGGTGGAGGCACCTGGGTGACTCAGTCAGTTAAGCGTCCAACTCTTGGTTTTGACTCAGGTCATGATCTCAGGGTCGTGGCATTGAGCCCTGCATTGGGCTCATTTTCCCTCTGTCTCTGCCCACCCCCATTCCTCCAGCTTGTGTGTGCCCTCTCTCTCTTAACAAATCTTTAAAAAAGACTGAGAGAGAGTGAAGGGGTGATGTTAATGATTGATTGGGACAAGAGCTTTCACCCAGTACCCAGGGTAAAGCAGAGCATATGGTCACTCTGACTCATCACCTTGGTACAACATAACCTCTCAGGGTTAATGTGGCATAGACAACATGCCCACTTTTGCTAGTAACCACAGGGCCCTAACCCAACTCAAGAATGACCCCAGCTTGTTAGATGACTCTCAAGCTCGTGCACCCAAAAAACCAGCTTGCTCATAAGTCCAGGCATGGGGGATCCATGAGAGCAACAATCTTGTCTATCTCAGCACTGAATGCCAAACAACTAAAAGAATGCCTGGCCCATAGTAGGCGTTCAGTAAATGTCTGATGACACCCACCTGAGGAGGCCTGTAGCCACCTGCTACATTTACCATGACTTATGCTTGTGGCCTGCAAACTCTACTCACATTCATAATCATTATTGATTTTTGTGCATATAGGTATTACAGAGAATTGCTGGCAAATGGCAAAAATGATTTTTTTCTTTTTCACACAAAGGTGCCCTGTGGGTTAGCAATGGGCTAGGGAATACCTTCCCGGAGAAACCAATGGTGACCAACACAGACACACCAACCGCTAAGCACAATCATCTGGGCTTCTATTTTGCAAACAACTCAGGGTACCCTCTGGACATTTTTCTCTCTTTCTTCAGAACAAAGTTAGAAAATTGCTGTGGAGTAACCAAGCGGTAGCTACTACCCACCTCAGACTCATGACCTTAGGAAAGGGAGAAGGAGAATCGGCTCAGAATCACATAATAGTTCTGCTTAGAAGAGAAGTTATATCTTAAGTTAGGTGGTAGGTACATGGCCATTTGTTTTATGATTGATCCTGAAACCATATGTATTCACTATATATATTCTTTGGCATTTACGGCATACTTCATAACAAAAAGGAAAGAAAATAGTAACATCAAAAAAATAATTATTCTAAAGATAAATTTTCTAAAAAATGGGAAAGTATAATTAGCTCTTTTGACCAAGAGCCAAGAGAATAACCAGATGGTGATTCAGGGATGAAAGGAGGCAAATGGCAACCCAGTTCCGATCCAGATCCCTGGAGGTGCTGCTGCTTAGGGTGACTGTGCATGAAAACTGTATCCAGACCTGACAGAGGGTGACATTCCTCCAGGGAGGACATGGCATAGAAGACCCTGCCATTAGGACTGACCATCAGAACTCTATTCTCCCTGCTATTAGGTGTAGTGACTGGACATGACGTAGTGTGGCAAGACCCCACAACACCAGATCCAAGACACCATGACATCCCTACACTCAACAAATATCCCAGTTATACACCTATAATCCTAAGGGATCCATGCAAGCTCAAGACTTGTTTTGGAACAGCAAATATTATTGTCCAATGAATGGAAGGCTAAGCGTCCATCCACTACATAGGGACAGATGAACGGCAGTTGTTCCCCTAAACTGAGGTGGGCCATGAAGAACACATAAACTGACAACTACAGAAAAGTCATGGGACAAAGGAGTAGCTCAAGAGAAGTTAGCCAAGCTGAGCATTCAGAATAAACTGGCCCTTGGCATTAAACAAATCAATGCAAGAGGCAAATTAATTCTTATACTCAGTGAGATATATAAAATTGTGACTAAAACTAAGAAGTATGGCTGCATTAGTGATCAGAATCAGACAGGTCCAAGAGCCCACCTGATCTAAGAAAAGAAGATCATAGTCCTAGAATTCTATAGCTAGCCATATTATCACAAGAGAGGGGGAAAAAAGCATTTTCAAGCAGTTGATGACTCAGAAAATATACCATTCTCCTTCTTAAGGATAAAACCTCTCCTGCATTAAACCTAAGGAAATTCTCCAAATGAACAAATAAACATTTATGTAAGAATAGAGAACCCAAGAAAGGAAGGACATACTATATAAGATACATAGTTATATACTGTGTATCACAAAAATTAGTGATAAGCAAAGAAAATAACATAAAGTGCATTAAATCTAAATAATTGCTGGTTATGAGGTTATGAGTTTAATGTAACTGTTCAGGAAAAAAAAACTTAAAAGAGCAAAGAAATGATGCTATACACACAACTTAAATTTCACCAATTCCAACAAAACATGGGAGGCAGAAGGAGGAAGGAAGTGAAAACAAATTGAATGTCCTATATTGTTAGCATGCAGAGATTATCAATTTTCAACTTGATATTGATAAGGAAGTACAGGTACATAAGTAATGAATCTTGGAACACTGCATCAAAAACTAATGATGGGGCGCCTAGGTGGCTCAGTCGTTATGCGTCTGCCTTTGGCTCAGGTCATGATCCCGGGGTCCTGGGATCGAGTTCCACATTGTGTTTTCTCTCTGGCTGTCTCTCTCTGTCAAATAAATAAATAAAATCTTAAAAAAAAGAAATTCAAGTGTGCATCCTAAATTTGTTAAAAAAAAAAAACTAATGATGTATTTTATGGTAACTAACATAAAACAATTTTTTAAAAAAAGGAAGTATGGGTGCAATTATGTATATAAAATACTTAAGGGGAACTTTGATTCATAATGGTACATTTGGTATATATTAATAACCTTTCCTTGAGAATCACACTAAGTGGTAGGACATATATTAAAAAATATAAACAACAGTCACAAGGAGTACAGCATAAGACAATCAACAAACCAAAAAACTTTTCTGGAAGACTGTACGTAGATAGAGAAACAGCAGAAGATGCAGAGGGCAATATACCTAAGGGTGTAGGCCTGACCTACTGAACTCAGGCTCAGGACACAGACATTTCCAGTGTGGCAGCAGCTAAGACTGAGATACAGAGCTAAAAATATGGGCATGGACTGAAAATCTTCAACAAAATATTGTTAAATCTGTCTAGAGAGAAACCAAGGCAACTAGTGCAAGAATTAGTACCCAAAAGCAAAATCCTCCACATTCTTGCAAAAAACATAACCCCTCAAATCCCTTTAAAGTAAATTTGCCTGTTAAAATATTACCCACAGTTACAAAGCCTCATAGTTAGCTTTTCTACTGCCTCATTATTAAATACAACTAAGCTGCAAAGAATCACCAGCCATGTAAGGAAATCTTACAGCATCCAGATCAATGTACAGAAGCCAAAAAGAGGTTCCCAGAGAACACAGATCAATCAGTGAGGAAACAAGAATTTTTCACTCACAGGATGTTTCCAGAAGGTTTTTGGTCCACAAAACTAGAGGAGACTACTAGTAAATGAATGAGGAATAAGATAGTGTTCTTTTAAAAAAAAAATTTTTTTTTACTTATTTATTTGCCAGAGAGAGAGAGAGAGAGTACAAGGAAGGGGAGCGGCAGGCAGTGGGATAAGTAGGCTCCCCATGGAGCAAGGAGCCAGATGCAGGACTTGATCCTAGGACACCGGATCATGACCTGAGCCGAAGGCAGATGCTTAATGACTGAGTGAGCCACCCAGGTGTCCCATTACATAGTGTTCTTAGAAGTAAAATAATATGATTGCTGAAACAAATTAAAAATTTCATGGGGGGGGTGAGGAGGGTGGGTTGGCACGTGATGGATACTAAGGAGGGCATGTGTTGTGATGAGCACTGGGTGTTATATGCAACTAATGAGTCATTGAACACTACATCAAAAGCTAATGTTGTACTATATGCTGGCTAACTGAACCAAAAAAAAAATTTCAGGGGCATCTTGGTGGCTCGGTGGGTTGAACCTCTGCCTTCGGCTCAGGTCGTGATCTCAGGGTCCTGGGATAGAACCCTGCATTGGGCTTTCTCCTCAGCAGGGAGCCTGATTCCCCCTGCCCCCTGCCTACCTCTCTGCCTGTGATTTCTCTCTCTCTCTCTGTCAAATTAAAAAAAAAAAAAATTTCATAGGGGGTCAGAGAGTTTCTGACTTAGTAGGTCTGCTTATCAAGTTCCTAGGTGCTGCTGCTGCTGCTGCTGGTCTGGGATATACTCTGAGAACTACTTGGCCTGTTGTTGAACTTCAATGAATTAACCACTAATTAATATGTGGAAAGTGCAGAGAGGCATGAAGAGAAGACATGCCTCCTCCTGTCCTCAAGAAGCTTAGCTTCTGGCTGGAGAACTGCATATTCAGGAACCATGAGCAACAAAGTGGAGACGATACATATGGAAGTTCTAAGAGGAGATGCTAAGTAGACTATGGACCACTCAGTTGGACACTCTGCAGATGTGTGTCAGGGAGCTGTTGCCCATAGAACCACCCTTGTCCTACTAGTGATGGGAGCTGATCAAGAAATATTTTTTATTTTTGTCTCCTGGATGAACAATTCTTACATGCTAGGCTTCTCAGAAGACTGCAGAAGAACAAGAAACAGTTGCTTGCCTGTGTGCCAACTGAAAAGCTAATCCTTGCATTTGTTTTCCCTTAGTTCCTGTTTCATCCCTCTGTCCCTCATATCATCTCTCTAAGATCACATTCCCAATAAGCTATCTGCACACAATCCTTTTTCTCAGTGTAATATTGTGATTTATAATAAAAAATATATATTGGAAAAAATGTAATAGAGGATAAAGTCAAGGATCATCTACCTGAAGTAGACCAACGACACAGGAAAACTAAGTGAAAGATATGAGATATAGAGTTTGCATTCAGAAGGTTTAATAGCTACGTTTTCCAGAAAGTGAAGACAGAGAAAATGAAGATTAAAAACCATCAATGAAAAAAATTTTTCATTCCCTAGAGCTGAAGGACAAATTATAGGAGTCCACTGAGCATGTACAATAAAACAACTCTACCTTAAAAACATTGTGAAATTTCGGAACAAAAAAAAAATTAAGGAAAAAGTCACAGAAGCTTGAGAGACAAAAATAACATGAACATGAAGAAATTAGAACCACACTGGTACTGGCCTTCTCATAAACAACAACAACAACAAAAAACCAGGGGCGCCTAGGTGGCTCAGTGGGTTAGGCCTCTGCCTTCGGCTCAGGTCATGATCTCAGGGTCCTGGGATCAAGTCCCGTATCGGGCTCTCTGCTTGGCGGGGAGCCTCCTTTCCCCTCTCTCTCTCTCTGCCTGCCTCTCTGCCTACCTGTGATCTCTCTCTCTGTCAAATGAATAAATAAAATCTTTAAAAACAAAACAAAAAACAACAACAAAAAAACCCAAACACCAGATAATGGAATAATGCCCATAAACTTCTGAGGAAAACTTATGATCAAGTTAGAATTCTATACCCAATCATAGTGTCAGTACAGTATGAGGGCCAAAAACAACAGCAAGATTACTTTCTGTGCACCTATCATAGGGAGTTACTTGAGGATAAATGTATGAGATGAAAACAGGAGAGAAGAAGACAGAGTGCACAGCAGAAGCGGCAGCTCCACTGGGAAGACCAGGAACGGCACTGCGTGAGAGGTGAGCGGCGTACTTAGAGAGGGGCCAGTCCAGCCTGGAGCAGGGAAGACGGGGCTGGAGAGAGGAGGCCTCCTCAGATGAAGAGGACTTCAAAATAAATAAACAACATTATGGAGAGTTTAGTTTCTACTGACATCATTATTTGTCTTTGAATGGGGGGGGGTAGAAATTAGGAATTCCACGAGGAAAACTCTTTGGGAAAAGGAAAAATAATCACAGTACACCTTTTGGTTCTATACTAAATAAAATTTTATATTCATGATAACATGAAAACCATTTATTGACTTTCAACTCTTAGAATCAAGTAATAGACAAAGCATGGAAGACAAAAGTGCGATGGTAGAACAGAATGCAAATTCAACTCTGACAATTTAAAATTAATAGAGAATATTTCAGAAATTAAGAGATAGAAAAAGGCAAGAAGCTGAAGGCATGATTGAAGGTTGCCTTCCAAAATGAGGGAAACAAGATATATGGTCTGTAATTGATAGACCTGTACGTATCGGTATTTTCACGCTCACAGAATTTATTTTTACATTAAAAGCCATGCAGAGACACAGCAAGCCATTTCTGTGGGGATGACATTAGAAGGGACTTTCACTTCCATACTAACATTTTATAAAGAACAAGTGATACTAAGAAGAAAAAAAAGATTTTTCAAGCTACTATAGTATATAATGCATATATGGCTTAGTAGATTCTAGTGAACTTGGGTCTGTAATCCCAAAGCATTTCTGAAAATAGTCCTTATTTAATTCTGCTCCTTGGTATATAAGGAACAAATGAATGAAAATCTTGATAATCACTATAATAATGATCTTTGGAGTCCTTAGCACAGTTTTCCTTCCAACTTAAACCTATAAAAGATATTCATCCTTGTCTACTCATCTTTGTTCCGACTTCTAGATTCATGAAAAAAATATCAAGGGACTGACACAGGCTTATCAACTTTTCTCTTTGCTAATACTGATGTTAAAATGTAACTCATTTACTATCATGATCACGTTATATAAGAAAGAGCACTTTGGGGTGCCTGGGTGGCTCAGTGGGTTAAATAAGACTCTTCCTTCGGCTCAGGTCATGATCCCAAGGTCCTGGGATCGAGCCCTGCGACACGCTCCCTGCTCAGCGGGGAGCCTGCTTCCCTTCCTCTCTCTCTGCCTGCCTCTCTGCCTACTTGTGATCCCTGTCAAATAAATAAATAAAATCTTTAAAAAAAAAAAAGAAAAGAAAGAGCACTTTGACACCAAAAACAAATGGCCTTCCCTTAAAATACTGTATTGAACTTTGTGAATAAGACCATTCCACTGTCCTTACTTTGCCAGTTCACTTCAGACCTGTGTGAGCCTTGTAAAGGATACACAAGGCACAAGAGATTGAGAATCACTCTCTTAGTCTCTCACATGTCAGGCTGGCCCCACCTCTGCTTCTTAACGCAACAAACACAGCTCAGGGCAAAACAGTGAAAGGGATGACGTTTTCAATCCCACCCCAGGCTTCCTGTCCCAAGCTCTCCTCTTTCAACTGCCCTCCCAACCTCGCATTGTCCCAGAAGACTGGAATTTTCAAAGAGGTTATGTTGGAACCTAAAGATTTAGTGTCTGCGTCTAGTCCTTTCCTGCCCAGAGGAAATGGACAATGAGGACACAGAGGTGCCAGTCCAGGCTCAGGATGAACAAAATGTGGTATTTCCAGGGTAGACGAAGGAAGCTGGTGATCACAACTGAGAAGGGAAGCAAAAAAGATCAGAACCAGAAAAATGGTGCTGAGCACTGAGCCTGAGATGGAGTGGGCCATAAAAAAGAGGAAAGTCACGGTCAGAAGTTCAGATGATAGGACCCGGCTTTAAAGACTGGTGCAAAATGAAGTAAGGCAAGGGGCTCCAGGTCACTGATATGCTCATCTACATACAACTTACCTTTTAATAAAAGGATCAGAGGCAGCTTAAAAAATATATATACTGCCCTGGGCGCCTGGTTGGCTCCATCCGTGGAGGCTCAGGTCATGATCTGGCTTGTGGGATCCAGTCCCGCATGGGCTCTGCGCTTGGCGGGGCATCTGCTAGAGAATCTCCCTCTGCCTCTGCCACTCCCCTTGCTCATGTGTGAATGAGCGTTCTCTCTCCTCCTCTAAAATAAATAAATCCTGAACAAATACACACACACACACACACACATACACATGGCACAATAACATAAACTTGGTGAGGAAATCAGGAGTGAAGAAAAATAAAAGTAAAAAGAAGCTGAAGTCAGGAGCAAGATACATAGCCAAAAAACATGCGTGGAGTTTGGTAAAGTTGCCAGAAGTGGCTACAGAATTGTCTCCCAACATCCCACTTGTCAGAGAAGAGAATGAAACATAACTAATTATGTGATTCAGCACCCAAAACACTCTACAAGTAAGAAACATTTGAGACAAGGAAAATCTGAACCAGAAATGCAATGATACTAGAGATTACTGTTAATTACTTTCTAGATAGAATACTTACATTCTGGTTATGTTGTGTAGATACATAGGAAAACACTCAAATGATATCTCAAATTTGTTTCAAATTATAGATGAAACAAGACTGACCACGGGTTAACAGTTGAAACTGAGTATGTGGAGTTTATTACATTTTTCTCTCTACTTCTGACAATTTCTTAATGAAAAATAAAAAACAAAACGGGTTTTGGCCAGGAAAAATGTTGATCCCTGACTCTAGTCTTAGACTTTCATTTTTAATAGGTCTTGGGTGAAGATCTTTAATCTCCATTTTTAATAAGCATCTCAGATCTCAGACCAACCTAATGCAGATGGTACACAGATAACACTGAGCAGACCAGACCAAGTATATACGTACTCCATATATCTATGGAGTGCCTAGATATACGCACGCATGCACACAGGTAGTGGTTCGGAACACAAGACGCCTTCCTAATCCTTAAACAATTGTGTCTTGAGGGCCTAATAAAGATAACGCTGGGAAATTTCGTTAAGACAGTTAGACCACAGAGAACTGGAGGCCATCACCCAGTGCCTGGTAGGGAAAGCAGTGATGTGATTAGATGGAGGAAACAGGCGAGACCAGTCAGCGCTGGGGAGGAGCTGTCAGGTGTTTCAGGGAACGGAACCAACATGGAAACCCTGTACTACAAGAAACCTCAGCGATCACCCAAACAGCCCACGTGAGAATTCCCTCACCAATAATCCCTTCCATGTGACCATGAGGCTTCCATCTGAATATGTTATTTACTGTCTTTTTAACCTTAATACAATAAACATGTACTACTCTATGATTTAAAAAGATAATAATAATAGTAAAATTGTTGTGTTAAAAAATCAGAGCATTCTGGAGTTATCCAGTGAAGGGAAACTCAGCCCCATACACGTCTCATTAGCCCAGGGGGCATCTTCTGGATGGAGAGCCTCAGGAGTCTTGATGAGAAGCATATAATAGATTTCAGGCTACAATTAGACGTGTTGGTGTTTAAATGACTGCACTTAAGTTATCTGGGAAATGCAATCTTGCAGACTTTTCTCTTTAATTATCCTGCAGGCATCACAGCACAAGAGTTAGGAGCACGTGTTCTAGAATCACATGGTCAAGGTCTGCAGCCCATCAGTGGTGTAACCTTACTTAGAACTCTCCTTATCTTGTTTCTCTTTGTAACACTCAGATAATAATCGTATTTACCTCTTGGGGTTGTAGTGAGTGCTTACAAAGTTCCTGGCACTCAATAAATTGTTTCTCGTTTTTTTCAGGATTCAGTCACTCCACACCCAGTCTTATTCTTAAGCCAAAAAGTGGTCAGTTTGGTTAATAAATAGCAAGACCTCCTATAGCTTGATGAAATGGGCCAGCAACAAGCAAACATCAGGTGCCTAATAGATGCTTAATGAGCTGAATTACCGAGGACAAGAAAAGGATCTCCTATTGAACACCCGGTGCTTGCTTAGGACTAAACCAGGGTACAAAATAAATAAAACAAGCCTTCGTCCTCAGGGAACCACTAGTCAAGAGAATTTTAACAATGCTATTCATGATTCACAGAGTGCTACTGAAGCCCAAACATGGGGGATTCACAGCCCAATCTGGGTTTTAGAAAAGGCTTACCATAAAAGAGGAGTGAGCCGAGTCCTACTTATAACCTCTTCTCTTATACAAAGACCAAACTAAGGTAACTTGGCCATGTGGCCGAAAGACTTCACCAGAAGAAAGGCCAGGGTTTCTGTGTATGGTTACCCATGTTGTAGAGGACACAAGTACTCAGCTGTACATGGAGGCCTCAGGAAAGAACCACCATGTTCCAAGGGCTCCAGGACCTGCTTTGCCACCATTTATAATTTGCAACCTTGGGTAAGTCACTGCCTCTCTCTGGTCTTCCTTATCTGTTATAAAGGTCCTGGGCATGGCTCTCATATTCTGTGGTTCTTGTGAAAATGCCAAATGACCTTGAGTTCACAGTAACGTCTGTATCCAGAGCTAAGGCCATTATAAAAATTCCCGTTAGTGACCACAAGCCAATGGGTGCAATCCAACTGGAGGCTATAGTTTGGGGCTATTCCTACTTTTCATCTTTGCAGCAGACAGGAGGTTCTCTTAGCACTAGCTGGCTCATGGTGCAAATTGCAAGGATTGGGAAGCATTAACGTGAGCCTGCAAGGGCCAGGCCATCATTAAGGTACTGAACCAGATAAACGGAGCCCTTGGCTGCCTTAACCCCAAGAAGCCCGTGGACTAGTAAAATGAATCAGAACATAGAGCTTGGCATTAACTGCGTTTTCCTGTGATTGACACAAAAGGTGGAGCATATTTAGTAGGACTGTGTCTCTGGCTCTTAAATCCTCTCCTCAGAAGGCGGCCCCAACAATCCTATCTGTGTGAACTAAACAGCTGGCCTAAAATTAGCACTGAGGGAACACCTTCTGTTACACCTTCTATTTGCAAAGTGCAGCCTCCTTAGTGTGACCAGCTCCTCTTCACACCGCCATCACCCCCTCTGCCCCGGCCACATTGGGGCAGGGGCTGCTCAGAGGATGCTATGGCTGCAGCCGCCAACACCCACAGCTAGGTTCTGCATCTGGTACCCCTGCCCTTCCCATCCTGGGGTACCTGAGCTCCTGCTTTTTGCACCACAGGAAGGCTCGGGAATTATCATCAGGTTGGCTGCTTGGTTCCCAGTTTCTTTTTACTCTCTACAGAAATGATTTAATTGGAAACAAAATCTACTTAAGAAAATATTTTACCACCCACCGTAGCTTCACTTGGAAGTGCCTGCAAATCTACAGTGTTCTCCATAGCATGGGATTCTGGCCTGTACAGAGTAATTGGAAACACACAGATGTACTGAGATTCCTGCAAAATAATAGAAAATCTGATGATCTGGGTTTTAGGCAATAGGGACTTTTTGCCTGAAAAGAACACCACGAAACAGAACTCAAGAACATGTGTGGGGACTGGGCACAAGCCAAAGAGGTCAGCAACCTTCTTTGGTTTGTGTCTGTGGAAAATGGGAGCCCCGGCCCACCCAGAGCACGAGCACAGGGGTCAGCAACTGGAGACCTGAGGTCCACTTATTTTACCTCCTGTGAGACTCTGAGCTGCCTGCACCCTCTCCTGGGCCATTTTTTTTTACTTCTAAAAGGGGTGAGGGGAGAAATGCCTGCTTGCCTGGCTCTTTTGAAAGCTAGGTATCTCGGCATATGTCTAAACGCCTGCCAGATGCTCTCACAGTGCTGTCTGAGATTCCTCTCTAGCCCGGTGTTGCTGCGTCGACCCAATAATTCACACCTCCCCAGGCCCCTTTCCAAACCTCCTCAGTCCCCGTCATTTCCTAGACCAGATCTGGTCTTGCGTTGATCCAACTAGCATTTAAATCTCTCCTCAACCCTGCGGTACCAGATCAAAAGGTTGCTGACGACCACTATTTTGAACCAGCCTTTAGAAAAACCTCATAAAGCAAAATGGAATGTTAGGGCAAGAATGCTTCTTCCCATTCCTGGCTCCCATGAGGAGTGACTTTTCCCCTACTCTACCTCTTCCATCACTCAGAGGTAAAGTGGGTTGCCCCATCAGAAAGCATCTTCCATTTGCCACCCCAAATTCATCTCCTTCCTTCTTTACCTCACTTTTGGGACGTGGAAGCTGACCCATATGGACTATATCCAGGAGGTCTCCTGCCTTGGCTTCTGTTGAGTTCGGCCCAGAGGAGGCCCTGAGAGGAAATCAGAAGGTGAGGAGAGAATGTAGTGACAGTATTTATTCCCCCAGCCTTCTTCCGGGTAGGTTTCCATGCCGCATGTGTCCCTCTAACTGAAAGCCACAGCCCCTTTTTTGGATTCTTTCAGGCCCCCTGGGTGGCAATGGCTCCTTACTATTTCAAGCCCTAGAGTACTGTACTCTCCCTTGCTGGTTTCCCTGCATCCTGACCATGCCTTCGTTAAAAAGGCCCTTATTAGGGGCACCTGGGTGGCTCAGTGGGTTAAGGCCCTCCCTTTGGCTCAGGTCATGGTCTCAGGGTCCTGGGATCGAGCCCCACATCGGGCTCTCTGCTTAGCAGGGAGCCTGCTTCCCTCTCCCCTCGGCCTACTTGTGATCTCTCTCTGTCGAATAAATAAAATCTTAAAAAAAAAAAAAAGTCCCTTATTAAGCTCTCCTCAAATTACCTAGTTTGACCATGGTGCGTGTTTCCACTGGGACCCGCTGATATGCTGTAGAATGAGTTGTTTTCTATTCCAGGCCCCACCTCTTGTCACCTGAGTAACCTCAGGGAACCTGAACTCATATTTGGGCCCAAGTTTCCTAATATATAAAATGAGATGCAATGAGATGGAAGAGCCCTTCCAGATCTCACATTCTTGAAGTGAGAGGGATCTTATATCTAAAGTCTCTTCTACAACTTAGCATGATGTCTGGCACACAGGAGGCACTCAATGTTTGATGAATGATAAAATTCTAAGCTGTGTATCATTTCCATTTTCATATCCACTAAAAAATGTGCTTCAGGAAAAGGAACTGCCAAAGAAGTCGTGTGTTTCAGTATATATAGAGCGAGCATTAAGATAACCTTTTCATCGTGATTGAATACAATATTTCATGTTCTCTGAACATTTAAGACTCCACAGAGGCAGTACGGTGCAATGGAAAGAGCTTGGGCTCTACACACATGCCTCACTGCTGAACTTCACAATGCCTGGTATGGAGCTGCCTTGACGAAGAGATTACACAACTGGGGGTAGAGCGACCTAACCACAGTGTGCCAGAGAAACTACATGTTCAGGAGACACTCTTACAGCCAGATAATGTCTCCAGATAGGCTTGCTTTTAGGGCAACACTAACCCTAGAAGCCCCTCTCCTAAGAAACAGTTCCAAGCCACAGGCTGCTTAAAGTCAGAACAGAGAGCGAACTCCTGGCTCCAACTCTTCCCTATCTTTTTTTTGTTTTCCCCCTTCTGTCTGGCTAGAACCCTGGTCCAGGGCTAAAAACACAGGCCCTCTTCCAACATCTAAGCTCTTATTAGTTTGGCTCTCTATATCTGAAACCCTAATGCACAGCCCAGGTCATGGTTCTGCCTGTGCTTGCATAGTCAGGCTTACATGATTGGCAACTGGTTAAAAGCATGGGCTCTCATGTCTTTGTAGGTAACTGGTAATTTTCTACAAATTATAGTTTTTAAGTCAGTTTCCTTTCAGTAAATATTTCATGCTGCTGAAATGAAGATGGTTTCTCTTAAATCATTCATTTTCATTAGTAGCTGTGCATAGAAATTGGCACCTATTCAACATCAGAATGATTAATAATACTGGTATAGAACCGAAAAATGTAGTAATTGTTCTAAAAAGCACTGGCTATAAAGAAAACAAAATACTTTAGATTTCAATACCAATTACTCTTCATTCTAATTGGAAGATACAAAGAACATCAATGCTTCTCAAAAATGATCTCCTTAGGCCTGCCTTTCCTTGAGTCACAGAAATTCTGCCTAACAGGCAATGGACAGAACTACAGCTATAAGCAGGCACGGACGTTTTCTCCTAAGACATTTCTGCAGTTCTCACTTCTCTTATATTGGGTATATTCTTTTGTATTGTGGTAAAATTCTGCATAATGGAAAATTCACCATTTTTACTATTTTTATACACACACTTCAGTGGCATTCACACATGCACACTGTGGTACAGCCATCCCGCCATCCATCTCTAGAAATTTTTGTTACCTCATACTGAAATTCTGTACCCATTACACAATAACCACCCATTCACTTGTCCATCCCTCCCCCCAGCACTCCCCGTAACCACAGCTCTACTTTCTATCTCTGTGACAAACCATACAGTTTGCTTCATTTTAATGAAAGTTGGTCACTCACAGGCTCTGCAGAGGGAACGAAAGACAATGCCAGCCAGAGAGCACAGGCAGGTGGCTACCCAAATGCTGAGGAAAGGGGAAAGCCTAGGGGGCCAGCCCACATAACGCTTCAAAGACTTAAGTGGGAAAGGGGGCCACATGTAAGTGTTTTGCTAACATTCTCCAGATCCTCAGACCCTGGAGGGAATGGGCCCTCCTGCAGCTGCAAAGGACTTCCCCCACTTTTCAGGCATTCGTCAGCATCCTATATCCCCAGTGGTCCAAGAAGCATTGCCGTAAGACACTCTATACAAACAGTGCTTGAGATACGGGAAGTATTTTCCTAAAGACCAAAAACATGAGTGTGGGAGACACTCCAAACAGCAAGTAGAGAGGGCACAGTTCTCACACATAAAGGGGTGGAAGAAATTGA
Source organism: Martes martes (assembly GCF_963455335.1). NCBI lineage: Eukaryota > Metazoa > Chordata > Mammalia > Carnivora > Mustelidae > Martes > Martes martes. Next base: position 52,965,943 of record NC_137898.1, read on the forward strand.
GGCTAGATCACTAGGAGCACTAAGGACACAACAGAGATTAGCAGGCAGCCAATGCCAGGAAAACAGGGGCAGCAATGGAAGACAGAAACAGCAAAAGCATCAAGTACACATTAGAGGGATGACACGAGCACCAGGTTCAGCTGAAAGATGGCAGAGCCAAAGGAAGTGGCTCACTTTAAGTGGGATATTATCATCTACCATAGTCCCCATGGGAGACTCACAAGAAAAAACAAGAAGTGGGATGACAAGAGTCGTTCCTATCCCTTAGTAGAGAAAGGACGATGGTCCAGCAGGCCTAGGTATCAAATGTTAAAGTTGCCTCACAAGGCCCATATTCACTTATGTGAATAATCAGTTAAAAGGAAATAAGAATTATTGAAATCATCAGAAAGGATGAGAACTCATCATAAAAGTACAAGAATTACTAGGCCAGGAGCTGGTTGATGAAGAGTTAGATTCCTAACAAATATGTCTAACTCTACAGCTTTACTAAATACCAGTAGTAGCCAGGCACACTGTTTCTCTCAAATCCTTTGCCAAAATGCTCTTAATGGAGTATCGCCCATCCCACAGTTTGGGGTTCCTTCTATAGTTTCCCAGAGCCCTAGCACTCACTCACTTATTCCCACTGTTAGGACTCTGGAGTCTGTGTCACAGGAGCCTTCAACAATCTTGCAAAATCAAGTCTGGGAAGCATCTTTGCCATTTGCCATGAAGTCATGATGTTTCTTTCCACTGAGAACATATGGGCTGCTATATACCACTTGGAAAATGTGGCACATCAGAGCCTAAACAATTCCACTTCCATAAATAACTTATAAAATATATAAGGAAATGGAATGAAAGCATAAAGTGTTTGGTTGTCTTTATAACTTGCATACTATTTTGGAAAATTCTAGATGTTTGCTGTTTTATAATTTGTTAAGAAACTAGAAGGGGGCCCCTATCTCATTGTCCCAAAATGAGAAAGAAAAAGTTGCAATTAGATATCATCACTACAAGTTAGGTTTAAAATAAGAATGCAGACTATCTCAAGGTGAAGAAGGTTATAATATGAGCTTGACCCTCTTCTAAAATGGAGAGTGACTCAATTTCTGCTCAGATCTTTAAACAAGTAAGGATAGAGACCACAACCACCATCAAACTGAGAAACCAATGTGGGTAATTATATCCAATCATTACTCAGTGTTATCTTGGGAAGAAGTAAGTGGACTTTGCTGAAAACCCCTTCTGACTAATGTTGATCACAGAGTTCTGAACCTTACACTCCTGACTTTATAAAAAGAACCATTAATTTAATATGGGCATTGAAAAGAGAGAGAAGCCTGGCTGATCTTCAGTCTCAAAATTCCCTTAAGATAGGTTGTAGGGGTGGCTTGTGCTATAGACTGTGTACCCCTAATTCACATATTAAATCCTAACACCCAATGAGTTAGGAGGTGGGTCTTTGGGAGGGTGGAGCCCTCATGAATGGGATTAGTTCCCTTATAAAAGAGACTCCAGAGAGCTCTCTAGTGCTTTCCACCAGGTAAGAACACAGTGAAAAGACGACCATCTATAAACTAGGAAGTAGGCCCTCAGCAGACACTGACTCTGCCTACACCTTAATCTTGAACTTCGCAGACAACAAAATTGTGAGAAATAAATTTCCATTATTTATAAGTCACCCGGTCTATGGTAGTTTGTTATAGGAACCCAAACAGACTAAGACAGGTTGGCCTCTTAAGGATGCGGAAATAAAACCCAATGGCCTGAGTAAACTCACACTGAGTGTCTTTCTCTTTCTCCATGCTCAAACTCCATGATTAGGTGAGAGGGAGAATGTGGAAAATTATGGTGAAAGGGTCACATAAGGGTAGAAAAGTATGGAGAAGTGAGTGGAGGAAACAAAAGATTCCCCACACTAGACTATTCTGATGTAAATTTTTGCCTTCCAAGACACTAATAAGAGTGTAGAACAGGAAGGAAAAAGCTGCAGAGAAGCTGGGAAACAAAGAGGATTAATCCAGGAGGCCCTGCCCCCACAAAGAGAAAATGAAGAGAAAGAAATTCTCATAAAAATAACATTTCCCAGAGTGAAAGAAAGACATATGGTTTTGGATTAAATACCCCAGAAAATGCTGAGCAAGATGAATGAAAAAAGGCATATATTCAGACACATTGCCATGAAATTTCAAAACCCCAAGGCTAGAGAGAACATCATGAAGAGATCTAGAAGAAGGCACCTTTAGACTTCTAAGCAATTCTGTAATGCACGAAGACCATGAAACAGTACCTTTAAATATCCAAGAGAAAATTATTCTCATTATAGAATGTATGCTTAGCCAAATCATCCATAAAAATGAGGGCAAAATACAAGCATTTTTAGAATGCAAGGATTCAATATCTATATCCTATGTCCATCTTCTGAAAAATTTACTTGAGGATGTACTCTAACTAAATGGGGAAAAAAAGGGAATTCAAAAAGGAGAAAGTAGGGAAACTAACAAACAGTGTTCTTACCCTCCAAGTGCCATTGATATGGGGTCCCAGGACATCACCTCTGTCTAGGTTAGAGAGAATATTTCTAGATGAGAGCAGGAACTCCTGGGAAGAATACCATCAAGAAGAAAGTAGGTTCTAATAGCACATATATGATCAAGAGACTGCCTATTTTTAATAAAAATGTGAAGAAAAACGCTTCCTTTTATTTACATACTATCCTAAGTATTTGGTGAGAGAAAATACTATAAAATAGTGTAAGAAACACAAAATGTCACAAAAGGCAGTAACAGTCAAATATCAATGCAATTAAAATATGACAAAATTGTGAAAAAGAGATGGCACATAACCGAACACTTTGGATACAAGGAATCGAATTCTTCAAGTGGCACAAGACTAACAGAAAACTGTGTTTCCCTTTCCGAGGTCCAATCCCACTTCAAGAAGCAGTGTTACTAAGTTTTACAAAAATCACAAAATTACAATAGCAATTAACAATCGCTCCACCTCTGAGTGCCTAGCAAGGGCCAATGCTGTGATAAGCATCCCCGATGTGCTAATTCACTGATGACTACAGAAACCCTACAACTACCACAGTGTAACAGATGAGGAAACCTACACACAGAAAGGTAGCTTGCCAACGGCCACTCAGTCACTGCACTTTCGCTAACATGACAAGCTAATTACACTTTGAGCTCATGTGGTTGGTGCCAGTTAACTGAAAAAGTCAGTTAAAGGAAAACACCTCATACCTCAAATATTTAACCTTAATGTAAACACTTTATTTTAACTTAAGCTATTAATTCACCAATTATTTGATAAAGGGTAAAGTTCTTTTCTTTGAATATGGGTCCTTGGATTATAGTTTTGTGTTTTCTTTCTTACATCACAAATAACGTACAATACAGTCTGTGTTCAACTCAAGTTTGTTAAAGTAGAATAAGAAATTAAAGGTATTTGCGAGGCAATCTGAGAGGGGAGTCCTAGGTTTTTACCACTGTTTTCAGTCTTTCACAGTGGCTCCTCCATTCTTACTTCGCAAGCGTTTAAAAAAAATGACTCACCTTTATTGAGCCTTAGAAAGCATTTGATTCAGTTTTCACAGAAAACTGTGTATTCATTAGTATTCATATTTCACCAGCATATGTAAGATTTAATTAAATTACATAATTGAAATAATAAATATAACCAGAATAAACAAGTTCTGGAACAAAAATAACTGCTTCCTGGGAAGCATTCAGCTTAACTTACGGAAACAGAAATAAACAGGAATAGTAGTGAGACGCCTGCTGTCTCAGAGCACTCAGCCTCTCATGGTATTTACTGAAATGTTTTCTAGAAGAAATGGAAAGCCCTGATAATTCTAGCCAACCAGACAACTGGAAGCTGTTTAAGAAAGCCTCAAATGTACCATAAAACAATTTGTTGGTATGTAATATTTAGGAGTAACATATGGCCCAAACAAGGATGACTTCATGATTATAATACAGAATGTAAGAATTTTACCTTCACAGTGTAACAACAGCATGATAGCCAGCCAATTTACAAAGCAGAGGACTCAGAAACAATGTCTAAGGTTGATATAATAGGAGATGGAAATTAAAATATTTTTTAGAACTTAACATGTAGCCAGTAAAAGGATCCAAAACATAGTAACAAATAAAAATTGGGACTGGGAAAATTCCTCACCCTGTCTACATATATTGTAAAGCTGATAAATAAAAAACTGAACACAAGTATATTATTTACATTGTGAAGGAAACCTAAAATTTGTAAAGAGTCGAAAATGGTCACCTCTGAGAGAGGACCCACAAGTAAGAAATAAAGTTTTTCTTTTTTTTTTCCCAAGTATTGTATGGTTTCTTGAAACACTTTTAAATATATATATATATATATATATATATATATATATATATATATGACTTAGATAATTATAATTAAAAACTGGAAATAAAATGTGGAAAAGTTAAATGTAGCATGAATTAAGCAAACATGCTTTAAATTAGGAAGCTGAAACATTCCCGGTTCTGGTGATAAAGGATCATTAAGGACCCAGAAACAGATGCCAAAAACACACAGAAGCACCTGGGAAGATCTCTGCTCTCCGAAACTTCCCACAGAACTGCCTCCAGGTAACCCTGGGGTGGGGGACCCAGATGGCTGCCCAGGAGTCCTGGGGTCAGCGCCTGCGCACAGTGCCTGGGAGGTGCGCCCTGGAGGAGCTGTAATTAGGCACCGCCTGTTATCTTGCACGTGAAGCCCAGGGTGCCTAGCCTGCCATCTGTCTACCTGCCTGCCTCTGTAAACTCACACCTCGATACATACCCAGCCGAAGGGTATTTTAGAGAAGCCCTCGGTCATGGTTCCACTTTTTGCCCTGAACCAGAACCACAGAATCATCTGCGCACCTAGTAAGAAAGCATCTATGAACATGGATTTGGCTTAAAGAGAAAAATAGAAAGATGGTGTCAATACTGTAAAATGGGTTCGGGGTCTTCCTCCAGCCAAAAGATTGTTGGGTTTCATTTTATGTTTTTTTTTAAATATGAAAAAAATGTTTTTGTTCATTTTGTAAATGTAAACTTTTACTACAATATTAGGAGAGACACTTCCTTACCCCAACTGAGAACCGTGGGGTGACCTAAGAATTTTAACTTGATGTATTTGAGAGCCTGTAGAAGATGTCTTATGACTGAAATAGCAGCGAAGTTCGTGGATGATATAGCCAGTATCCATAGCAGAAAAGAACAATTAGCAACTTAAAGCAATTTTGCGTTTATATTTGTTAGGCAAAAGTCTGTTTAAGTAGGTCCCAGTGCCATAATTACAAGGGTCAGTACAGAAAATATTGATAGAACCTAGGTCCCTACAGTGGGAAACTGAAACAGACTTCAGGAAATGCTCTTGGGGAGAAGGATGAAATTACTCAACAATGTGCTTGTAAGCGTAACAGTGAGAAAGCAGGAAGAAAGTATATGATTGTGCACTGGAGGCATATTACTTCCTTCCTGACTATCCAAAAATTCTATCAAAGAAACAGCACTGCACAGCACTGTCAGTTTTAATAAGGACTTAGGTAAAAGTGCAGCTCAAATTCTAATTATCTTTGGATATTGAGGCAGACAGCCTCAAACTTCCAGTTCCAAAAACTTACAAATTACAAACAAATTCTATATCTGGCTTTGGGCAAATGGCTCCAAAAATCTACTCTAATGCCCACAGCCAGCCTGCCATCAGATTTAATAATGAACTGACTGCCTGTTTACAGAACAGGTGTAGAAGCAAATGGAAAAGAAAGAAATAATATCATAACATACTTGTGTTCAGGTCTTCCTGACTGGAGAGTGTCAAAATATCAAAAACAGTTTTGCTGGAATCAGCAGGATGCAACACAAGAGAGGTACCCTTACATGTCAGAATATCTACTGATGCAAAACGCGAAGCTGGCAAAGAACATGAGTCATAAATAGTTTCCCAGACATGACAGGGGAAACCTGTTCTATTGGATCTGAACTCATCTGTTTAGGAATTTCTTCTCACTCTGATGCCCAGGGGCGGGACACATTTGTCAGGCATGTTATTGCTATGCTCTGGCTTAGAGGACCTGCGTTTTATGCAAATATGAAAAGGTACCTAAGTGTCTCGTCTGTACTCCTGCATAAATGCAGGAATATAACCAAGTAACTGATCTGTGGGTTCAGAAAATTTGCCCCTATTCAGCAGGAAACTAGAGCCAGCTCACAGAGCTCATAATGGCCAATTGTCAAATTTTCAGGGATTTTGAGAGCTGCTTATTAAAGATAGCCATTATTTTAAAATTAAGTGATGTAAACTTACAATTGTATAAATTAGATTGAAGACAAAAGTAGTAAATATTCACAAATTGCCATTTCCTACTCATTTTACTTCATTTACTATTCTCTGTGTTCCCAAGGTTATTTACATATATTGTATCCATATGGCGGAAATACTATATAATGCTGTGCCACTGCTCATGCCTTCTAGCTCCGAGTTCAGTGATGTTATACTGGTAGGTTGAGATGGACCATGGTAGAAATACATTTAGACCATGGAGATTTCACACATGAAAAATCAGGGCTTGATTTCTTATTAATAGAGATTAAAAGTGTATCACGTTTGTAGCCATTACACTGTGAACAACATAAGAGATTAAAGATACATTCTTCCAGTATTCAGCATATTACCTGATTCAACAAAGAGGCTGCTCCGGTTATTGAGGAATGAGTGATGTTAAGACATGTGTCACTGTTGTTCACTTTAATCTTACTTGATCAACCACCATGCATGTTGGACCCACACTCATTTGTCAACTGCAACCAAAGGTTGCTATGGATACGGATGTTTGACAAAAATCACAGAAAGCATTCTGGAGGAATCGATGGTAATGCAATCAATAAAGTATAATTTGTATCACGAATTGTGTGCTGTACTTCCTTTATATCAATAACATTCATAATAAACTTATGTGTATATACTTATGCACATATTTTTAAATCTGTGCATCAATGGTTATTATACATAGGGCAGCACCCCAACTCAGGCATCATGGAGACTTTCTTAAGGAATTGTACAGAGCTAAGTTTCTTCAAGTATGCCCCCACGGCTCTTTACGTAAGGTCTTTACCTGATACAGAATTCTTATTTTAGTGCTCAAAAGGTTTTCTTCATCAGCCCTACTTTTGCAGCATAAACAGGCTATCACCAGATGGCAACTGAGTTGGGTCTGACCCTGGGCAATTAGATATAGAGGAAGATCGGAAATTTCTGGGTCATAACCATATACAAAAAAGGAATCTGTTTATAAAACAACTAAAAAAAATCCCTATACTTCTCTAACTGGGTACTGGGTAACTTTCTTGACAGCAGATGAGCTTATCTTTAAAGCAATAGTTCTGAAATTTAGGTGTGCTTGATAATTGCCTGAGCAGCTTATTAAAAGTACAGATTCCTGGGATGCCTGGGTGGCTCAGTGGGTTAAGCTTCTATCTTCAGCTCAGGTCATGCATGGTCTCAGGGTCCTGGGATCGAGTCCCGCATCAGGCTCCCTGCTTAGTGGGGAGCCTGCTTCCCCCACTCTCTCTGCCTGCCTCTCTGCCTACTTGTGATCTCTCTCTCTGTCAAATAAATAAATAAAATCTTAAAAAAAAAAAAAAAAAGTACAGATTCCTGGGCTCTGCCTCTAGAGATCCTGTTTGTGAGTGAGGCCCAGGAATCTACATTTAAATGAGCATGGCCAAGTATCTCTGAAGGCAGATGGCTCCCGGCTCCCTGTTTAAGTAATGCAGTGCTAGGGGCACTCTGGACACAACAGCTTGTCGAAGCTCCCCACTCTTTCTCAAGCAGACTCTGACTGGCTCTGTCAAGCTGGCTACAAGGCAGTATCGCCCTGCCTCTCTGGCTTTTCTCCACAGCAGACAGGAGCCTCACCTTACACACCCTTCCCCCAACTCTGTTTCTTCATTCTCAGTGAAAAAAGAACTTGTGTTGGGTGTCATAAGCAGCGTCAGGAAAAATCTTGCTGAAGTTAAGAGTGATTCTTTTAAGAAAGAATGTACAGAAAGATTACTATGACTTGGTTTTAATAAAGCCAATTCTGGGGCACCTTTTCTTTGCAAGGTGCTCACAAACCATCTGCTAAATTGGCTTAGGACTTTGCCAGAAAAGGACACCACACTCACAAGCCTTGAATTTCTAGATTCCACATATCCTCCACTGTGAGGCCCGGGCCATCTGCCCGGCTCTCTCTGCTGGTATGGCTTCTGCTTCTATTGGATGTCTCCTGGCATCTGTTATTACACCCTCTCCCCAGGCAGGGAGATGTCTTCCTTCTTGGTTTGAACATAAATTAAAATAATACACTTCAGATTATTCCTTGGGTGTTTCCAAAATACCGATTCATTCTTGCCACTAGCATTCCTGGAAACATCTTTGTTGGCATATGCCTCCTTAAAATTCCTGGATTGTATGTGCCCGGCCCCTTTAATTTTGTGCTCACTGGCCCTCGTTTCTAAGATGGTGGGGTCCTCCCCTTTCCCTCTACTCTTAGAAGTTAGAATGTGAGAATCTAGGAGCTCTTCTATGTTTTTCATTCTTCTTAAGCTATTTGGAATCTGAATACATGAAATTATACCTAGCTCTGTGCACTTGACATTTTTACTAAGTTATAGAATACAAGCCCAGCTACCTTCAGCCAAATCAAGCCATGTACAGTTTGGAGGGAAATCTGATTCCTGAACCACCCTCTATAAACCAGATACCAGTGTTGCTGCTCTGGTGCGGTGGGAGTGATGGGCAGCTTCCCTTTCACCCCTTAGGTCCAAGTGTAGCCAAGACCATGTTGCCGAATCTCAGGGCTCACTAAAACAGAGTTTTAAAACCACCTTGCTGATTTAAGCGCTTACCTCAGTTTAGGACTGACTTTCCTCTGCCATTTAAGTCATGTGCAGCTTTCCTAGCTCTGAATGAGTTTACAGTATCGTTGGCACGCTGCTTTTCTTGGTGAATCTCTCCGTGCCACTGACACAGAACTGTTCAACTCAAAAAATTCTGGGCATGAATTCCAACAAGTTGATGATAAAATTCTGCAACAGAAACATTTATTTCCACATTGAAAACTCCAATCCAGTATGTACTCTGGGGGAAGGAATAGTAACTTTCAGCTAAGCACACTCTAAGTCCTTGAGAAATTGTCCACTAACCCATAATGTCCATGTGGCTGACACATACATGTTATAATAACACCATTACTTCACCCTTGCAAAAAAAAAGTCCTTTTATTCTTGTTTCAGAAAACCCTTCAGATTCATACGACACAGAAACGAATGGATGTAATCTTCCAGGGGTCCCTTTTTTTTTCTTTTTGGTTATTGTTGATTTGGGGTCTTAATAGGACAACAGGGAAGGTAAGACATGGCATTTTCTGAGAAGCAAGTATAAGGAGAATGTTCTGTAGCACAAAGCACAAGAGGAACCCCCATCCTGCATATTACACTAATATCTTTCAGGTTTTGAAAATGTAATTCCGTGCCATCACTTGATGACAATGACCGGACTTCAGCCAGAAAACACCCATCTTGACAGGTTATTCATTCTTTCTTTCATCTATTCAAGTATTCATCAAGTACTTATTATGCTTCAGCCACTGGATTAGACGAGGGGAACAGAAAGATGAATAACACACAGTTCTTTCCTTCAAAGCATTCTCAATCAAATGAAAGAGGCAGATACATGGACAGATAATGTTTTAAGTGTGGGTACCGTGATAGTGGGAAGAGCACAGAGAATGCACACGAAAGAGACCCAAAGCTGAGTGCTAACAGAAGGATACGAAAGACTCCACTAGAAGGGAAGGGGAGAGTCATTCCAGGCTAAGAGGACAGCTGAAGTAAGGGGGCAAGAAACTTCATGGCACACTCTACTGTTTGTGTAGGGCAAGGGACAGCACACTGTGTGAGTGATGGAGTCTCTCACATGTCCTGCTAAGGAGCTTGGACTTGATACTGTGGCTCATCAGAACCAATGAAGAGTTTTTCAAAGGAAGGCAGCAGGGTCAGATCTGCTTTTCAGAAAGACCACTCTGGCTTCAGTAGACATTAGATTTGGGTGGTTAATAACAGAGGCAGGAAGCACATTACGTGCTCCAGTAATGCAAGAGGGAGTCTGAGGCCTAAAACAAAGTGGCAGAGAAATGGACGTGGAAGACAGATTTGAGCAACTAGCTGGAATTGGTGACTATTGGATAAAGGAAGGCAGTGATGTGGTAATAGTGACCAAAATTTCTGGAATGATATCTAGGTTTCTGATTTGAGTGAGGAGGGATGGGTGTGGTGTCACCCATCAAGATAAAAAAAATACGGAAATCAGCCTGGGAGCGGGGGTGGAGGGAGAGGGATCATTTATTCATTCACTCAGTATTTGGGTACCTATTATGTTCCAGAAGTTGGTCCAGGTCCTACAAATATAATCCTGAACTAGATAGAAAAAGAGAGCTTACATTTTAATAGGGGGAGGCCAACACTAAACAAGTAAAAGTAAATCTATCATATCAATTCAGATTTATGTGCTCTGAAAAAAAAAATGTCCGGGAATAGGTAGATATGGGGTGTTTGTGAGAAGAGTTCAATGAGCAGAGAGTCTTGATGAAGAGAATAGTAAGCCCCAAGGGACCAGTGGGAAGCATATTCCAGGCAGAAGAGCATCAGTGTAAAGGCCAAAATGATGGCTCCAGTTTTGGACATGTTGAATTTGAGGTGACCTTCTTCTATCCAGATGGAGATGTCCAAGGTCCAAGGCAGTGAAATACACAGAGCTGATGCTCAGCAGAGTCTGTGTTAGAAGTCGATTTGGAACTACCAGCATATTAGAGTCTGTTGAATCTTGAGTAGAGGGGACGACTTGGGAAAAATGCAGGAAGTGGGAAAAGCAGTGGCCAAGCTAGGTAATTAAGAAACATGAATAGTTCAAAGGCAAACAGAAGTAGAAAAAACCCATGAAATGAAGGAAGAAGAGAAGAATGGGTTCGGTGTTGCAAAATGCAAGAAAGGAGGAAGCAGTGAACACCATGTCCAAAGGAGCATCATTCCAGTAACTGCAGTGTGGCCGCTGGGATCAGCAATTAGCAGGTCCTTGATGACTGTAGCGAGAGCAGCCTCAGAGGAGTGGGGGTGTGGAAACTGGATGACGGGGGTTCGCAGAAGACAAGAAGGAAACTCAGCAAGGATAAGGCATCTTAGGAGAGTGTGGCTGTTAAGAGAGAGAGGTCATACGGAGAGGGGACAGGCAGCAGAGAGAATATCTACACTGGGAGATTCCAGAATCTGTCAAGTCTGGAGAAATCAGCTGGGGCAGTGCTGGCAGGCCAGGGGCATGCCCTAAGCTGGAACAGAGGCCATTCAGGCTTTGCCAGCTGGCTTTGTGCAGCCCTACCTCCCAAGAACTCATTCCAGCCCATGCCCTGGACTTCACAGTGCTAGGATAGAGCTGTTAGATCACCTAGCTTTCCTCACTCCCGTGGACTATAGGAATCTTTAGGAAGTCCTCCCAAATCTGTATGAGGAATTGGGTGTAATGGGAGACACCGTAAGCAAAACATAACAAATGATGTTTGTCAGTGGAAAGGCCTGGCCAGGAGGAAGGGTTTGGGAAGCCTGGGCTTCCTGAGAAGGTGGCCTTATATGTGGTGCTGCCTTCTGTAAGGGAAAACTCCTCATTCCTCCATTTATACCATATGGCATCAGCCCCTGAGGCCAAGGTCAGATCCAGTTCCATGTATCAGGGGGGATGTGGGAGGTGTAGAAGGGAAAACTTGAGTAGTGATGGAAATGAGAACCCACCTGTATGGGAAAAAAAAAAACCACACAAAGTAACATCATAAAAATATGAACTTACAGAGGTATGACCAAAGATTATACAGTCAGGACTGGTATAAATTACAGAAATATGCATGTGGCCAAAAAATTCTGAGGTATCAAAAGCAAAAGAGAAGCACTAGAAAGCAAAGGAGAGGTCAGGCTCTGACTAATCAAAGGCAGCTCTACACAGCTCAGCAGGTAATAAACTTACATAGGATTTCATCTCAAAGGACACAGAGGCCAGAAATAAAAATAGATTCTAAACATCTTTAGATAAATTTAGCAATAACATAACCACAGTTGTTTCTTAAATGAAATTAGCTGATTTCAAAACACCTCTCATCTTGGAGGTTGAGTTTAGGCAGGATAAGACCTTACTTATCACCTACCCCCAAACTCTCATTCATACACTTCCCTTGGGGCCACCATCGGTCCATGTTTCCATGGGACTCACTTAGAGTGGCACTTCTGCTTCTTGGAAAGAAGCCAACCTCCAAGTTCCTGTAGGCAACTCCTATGATCCCAGGGGTTGCACCCTCTCTATTTTATTCTACTTGCCCTCACAGAGAGTGCATACTGGATTCTCTCTTCCACCACAGCTATGCTCTCACACTTGGATCCTGCTTGGATACATATAACTGAGCCATTATTACACAGCTGTGTATACCAAAATATAAAGACAGGCAGAAGGACCAGAATCATACAAAAAGATACCAGAAAACTGCTGGCAATGACAAATATGATCAGTACCATAATTTCAAAATAATATTTTAAATCACTTTTTCATTTCAGACCCATGTTTATAACTCACATTTACTATACATCACAAACACACATTTCTAAAATTCAGCTCAGTTTCTTTCATTCCTTCAACCTGCTCCTTCTTGTGCATTCTGTATGACCTAGCTGCCTAATTTAGAAATGAGGTTTTACTTCCTTTATACCTACCTCCCACTATACTCCATGCCCTACAGATTCTATTGTAAGATAGAGCACCATTACCACTAGAATAAAGTCTCAATACTTAACATGGCCTGCAAGAGCCCTACTTACTTTTTTGAATTTATCTCTCTTCATATAGCCCCACTCTAGCTCCCAAATTCAACTCCACCAACTCTAAACTCATTCAGACTCCCTAAGGTCACTCCATACTTCAAGTGTTCAAGCCTTTGCACATTACTTTCTTCCCTAAAAACTCTTGCTCTGAATGCTTTGCTTAGCCTCACACTTCCATAACACGTCAGAGCTTATTTACTTCTCAGTTGGAGATGCTGTTTTTGACACCACTCCTGGCAAGTTTGAGTTAGGTGCTCCTCCTATGTGCTTCCATAACACACCACACTTTCCCTTATTGCACTAAACTGTAATTGTCTGCTCACTTGTCTATATCCTCCACTGGAAGGTCCTCTCCTTGAGGCCAAGGACTATGCATTTCTCAAGCACAATAATTCCAGCACCAAGGACAGCATCCAGCACATGGTAATTTGGTGTTAAACATAGTGAATGATTAGCCAGACTACATCACATCCTCATATATGAAAAGCAGCACAAAAAAAGCCAAAAACAAGTTTGGAGGATAAAATGAAGCAAGGGGGAATAAGAAGAAGAAAAAGGAGAAAAAACACTCATGGAGTAAGGCACCAGAAGGAAAGTGGAAAACAAACAGATTAATGGAACAAGTAAAAGAAGGCAAAAATAAAGGATGGCATCAAAGTCACTTGTACAGACTTTCATGAAGCTCACACAGGTCTTTTCAGAGGGGAGTAATAAGGGAACTAACACTTTTTGAGCTCTGAAGGCCAGGTCCTGCCTCAAATCCATGATCTCATTTATATGTTAGAGGTCCTCTATCAACGTTACTATCTTCCTTTTGCAGATAAGAAAACTGAGGCACCAAGAAGTAAGGTAACTATCTTCAAGTTATACACATATAAAGGAGTGAAGCAGTCCTTGAACCCACTTTACATGCACTGTCCAGGAAGTATTTAACATTTAACTGTAGAACAAAGGTAGATTTGAAGGTTTAAAAAAAAAATCTAAGCAGCAAATCTTTTTTTTTTTTTAAGATTTTTTTTTAAAATTTATTTGACAGAGATCACAAGTAGGCCAAAAGGCAGGCGGGGGGGAGGGGGAAGCAGGCTCCCTGCTGAGCAGAGAGCCCGATGAGGGGCTCAATCCCAGGACCCTAGGATCATGACCTGAGCAGAAGGCAGAGGCTTTAACCCACTGAGCCACCCAGGCGCCCCAGCAGCAAATTATTTAAACGAAACTGCAATTTACCTTGTGATAGTTCAGTTCCTGCTTTTCTTCCTTCCTTTCTTACATAGCTCCTCCGAGAGCAAACAGACCGTCCTGAAGTCAGCATTTGCCAAAATCTGATATGGAATGGATCTCAGGGCCATCCGTTCCTCCCCAGCCTCCTCTAGGGAAATCTGTGGCCTGCAGGGGCCTAGGTCCCATCTCTACAATGAAGTTGTGCTAGCCCCTTCCCATGCTATAGGCTCCAAATATGGGGCGGTGGTAGTGCTGTTATCACAATAACCAGCGATCCTGCCCGTGCTACGCGGTCCAGCACCACGTGTCCGTGTCCTAGCAATACCCCCAAAATGTACATTTTCTGGAAATGTGTGATTTGCAGCAGCTATAGGCCTCAGCTAAGGTACCCATCGGGACCAAAGGAAAATTCTTCCTAAATTGACATTAAAAATGTGCTTGGAGCAAAATATATATTGTATGTATATTTTATTATATTATAAAATGTATATTTTATGTGGGGGAAAAAAAACCTGTTCTCCACCTTTTTCCAAACGTCTTTAACAGTAAAATAGCTTTGTCGTGACAGCATTCATGGATACGAGGGTAAGAAGGCTACTTATTCCTGTAGCTGAACAAAAGCTCACACAGTGACTATTATGCTTCAGGTTCCTTCATTTTAAATCATCCCTGTCCAGGTAGAAGCAGAATCCTTACAGGCAGAACCCTTGCAGGCTTCCCTCATCTTCCCCACTTTTTGAATTTACTTGGCTTTGCAGATTTTTATCAAATATTCTCCATATCTGATGAGATACACACACACACACACACACATACATATATACACATATGAATTTCTTGTGCATCTAAATATTAAAGCCAATACTTTCTCCTAGAAGCAGATTTTCACAAGAAATTAATTTTAACTGATTCAATTCATCATCTAACAGTGGTTACCAAGGATACCAAATAGCCGAAATCATTTGGCTCCAACTTGCTTGTTAATCAGAAGATATTAACAGAAAGCTGCAAAGAGTTATTGTTGCCAGAAACAGTACCCCCTCCCAATGCCCCTCAGTCCTGAACTCAGTAAAAACATTCCAGTCTGTAATAATCATTAAAAACATGCAAAGTTTTTTCTAGGATTTGAAATTCAGTGATTAGAAGATTTTAGAAAAATGACCACTAATGGTTTCACTTTAATTCACTTCCTGATGAAGCACGAAATGGAGAATGGCTACTGATTTGATCTTCTCCTTCTGAAAGCAGATGATTCTCACCATAGCAGTTAATTGAGCATTCAGGTAATCTAGCTGAATCTGTCCTAAATCAAATAGCCCAGCAATGTATGTGTGTTAATAGAGGGTAGTATCAAACAGAGGAGTCTAGTATTATCCCTTGAGGGGCAGAGAATTAAAATAAAAACACCCCAATCAAAAGAAAGTTTCTCCTTGGTCAACATGGTTTTTTAAAAGAGTAGGCATAAGACTAAGTTTTGTCTCATCTATAATGTACATCTAAAGAAGAACCAAAAAATTGATACTTTCTCTCCAAAAAGCACAGGCAATCAAGTTTTTTACTAATTAGTATATTTGTTTACATTTTAAGAATATTAATTACATGTCATTCTTTGCAATTATTCTGTCTCATTTTGTGGCTTGTTGTTATTTTGTTTATAATGCCTTTGGCAAAAGAAAATACTATGGCTACTGTGTTTGCAAAAATCTGTCAAGCTTGTCTTTTATGGTTGTTGGCTTTGGGGCCACACTAAGGAAGGCTTCAACTACCTAAAATAATGCCTGAAACTGGTAGTTGCCACCCAATACCTATTTTTCCCTTTTCCCAAAAACAATGAAACGTAAATTGCATTTGGCTTGACACCAAAAGACTACATTCCCAGGTTTGGTATGGCTATGTGACTAAATTCTAATCAAGAGATGAGAGCACAAGTATTGATTGACAGGGACTTCCAAAAAGATTACTTAAGAAGAGCAGACTTGGGCTGGAGGTGGACTCTTTTGTCTCTCCCAGGAATGTATATGTGAGCGCTGGAATTCCAGCAGCCATCTTAGCCCATGAGGTGACTTTCAGTTAGAAGCTGTGTATGGGTAAGTGGGTGGTACAGTCAGTTGGGCATCCAATTATTGGTTTTGGCTCAGGTTGTGATCTCAGGGTCATGGGATCAAGCCCCAAGATGGGCTCCATGCTCAGCATGGAGCCCTACTTGGTTGGGATTCTCTCTCTCTCCCTCTGCCTCTGCCTAACCCCCTGATCATGCTCTCTTTCTGGCTCTAAAATAAATAAGTACATTAAAAAAAAAATGAACCCTCTGTATTTAAGTCACTGTTATTAATGTTTTCCTGTCACCTATAAAGAATCCTGATTATAAGTTATCTTATAATTTCCTTTAGAATTTTAATGATTTTATTTTTTGCAAAATTTAAAACACATGACAAATTTGCATAATAGAGCAGAAATACAGTGCTTTTCCCAACACCATTTACTGAATAATCCATTTCTTCCCCCCACTGATTTGAAATGCCATGTTTACCAACTACTATAATGCCATGTTACTCTCTGTCCGTTCTATTGGGTTTGTTTGTTTTTGCTTAGTCTTTATTTTCTCTGAGAAGTGGAAATTGAGAGTAGAGGTAGAGCTTCAGAGGAGGGAGAGAAGGGCAAGGAAAAGGGCTGATGACAAGTAAGAGTGACCAAGCAGCACTGAGGACCCAAAATGAGATTCTATACATCACAGCATAAGCATTAGCAGGGTGGACTTCGCAGCCGGAGTGGCTGCATTCAGTTTCCAGCTCCATGACTTACTGGTTGTGCGGAGGGAGACAAACCACTTACTTCACACTTTGGATTCCTCTTCTGTAAAATGGGGATAGCACTAGAACCTACCTCAAGGTGGCTGTGTTAAATTAGTTATTATATGAAAAGCTTAGAATGATATCTGGCATCAGGTTCTATTATGTCTCATTGGTATTATCATTAATTTAATAATTTAGTAATCTCAGGGTGCCTGTGTGGCTCAGTGGGTTAAAGCCTCTGCCTTTGGCTCAGGTCATTATCCCGGGGTCCTAGGATCAAGCCCCACATCAGGCTCTCTGCTCAGTGGGGAGCCTGCTTCCTCCTCCTCTCTCTCTGCCTGCCTCCCTGCCTACTTGTGATATCTCTCTCTGTCAAATAAATAAATAAAATCATTTTAAAAAATAATAATTTAATAATCACAACTATTATTAATAATTATAATTTATTAATTATATAATTATATCAGTAATATTAATATAATATATAATATTATATTATATATTATATATAATAATATATAATAAATAATACTAATATACTAATATTATTTAATAGTTATATTAAAACAAAACAAAGGGAATGAGAAGAAGGATTTAATAACATATATAGAAGAGATTACAAGAAAATTCCATATATGCCAATGATGTGGAAATTATAAACATCTCAGAGCAGGTATAGAAATAGGTGATTGGTTTCCTAGTGCTTTACCATTCTTGTATTCTCAAAGTAAACATCCAGTAGAAAATTCCACTGGGTTACATTACATCATCCTTTTTTTTTTTTTTTTTGAAAGAGAGAGAGCACATGCATGGGGCAGGAGGTAGGGGGAGGGACAGAATCCCAAGCAGGCTCTACACCTAGTATGAAGTCCGACATGGGGCTCAATACCATGACCCCAAGATCATGACCTGAGCTGAAATCAAGATTCAGATGCTTAACTGACTGAACCACCCAGGTACCCCTATAGTATACCATGCTTTTAATACAAAGCTGTATTTATTCTGTTATTTAACATAGCTCTTGGGCATTTATGTGCTTAACTGATCTTTTATGTGAATAAAGATATTTTTTCCTATTGTCTTTGATAGATTTGATATCAGTTCATAAAATTAACTGGAATGCTTTCTATATCTTTTCTATGGTTGAAATAGTTTTAAAAGTATGGAATTGTTAAATCTTTCCAGAGGAGGGCGCCTGGGTGGCTCAGTGGGTTAAGCCTCTGCCTTCTGCTCGGGTCATGATCTTGGGGTCCTGGGATAGAGTCCCGCCTCGGGCTTTCTGCTCCCCAGGGAGCCTGCTTCTCCGCCTCTCTCTCTCTGCCTGCCTCTCTGCCTACTTGTGATCTCTCTCTGTCAAATAAATAAATAAAATCTTAAAAAAAAAAAAATCTTTCCAGAGGACAACTTGATAGTTTTTTTTAATCAAATATTTAAAGTGTATAAGCCTAGATCTAGCAATCCCACTTCTAATAAAAAGAAGTTAACAGTGACTCTTTCTAGACAGTGAAAGTGGTAGAAGATGTTTATAACTTACACATCATTGGCATATATGGCATTTTCTCTTAATCTCTTCTATATCTATTATTAAGTCCTTCTCATCCTCTTTGTTTTATATTTGTGTTTTCACATTCTTTTCTTGGTCAGAATAGCAAAATATTTATTTATGTATATTTCAAATATACATATTTACTTATGTATATTTCAAAAAACACATCTTGTTTTTGCTTATTAATACTGCCTTTGTTTGTGTTTTTTATTTTTTACTAATTCATTAATATGTTCTTTTGGTTTTTACTATGGTTTTGCTAATGCTTTGTTCCTACATGTTTTTAGTTTATTTTTCCATTTCCAAGTTCATAAATTTAATGCTTGGTATATTCATTTTCTATCACTCTATTTACTACAATAAATGAAAGTTATGAATTGTCACCTAAATACAGCTTTGGCTGCACTCAACAGTTTTAACATATGTGCTTTCATTTCCATAGTATTTTCAGTGTCTATAATTTTAGTTTCCATATCTGATTTCTTAATTAAAGAGATCTCTGAAAGAGTTCAATGTTCAGTTGTTTAGGGTTCTGAAGGTATTGTTACTTGTTACACACTAAGATAGTTTTATTACATTACGGTCTATAAATGTGGCCCATAAAATTTAATTCTTTGGAATTAATGTTCCTTTTATTATGGTACTGACACATTTTTAAAAAAATGTTCCATGAACATTTTTTTTCTCTCTTGGTAACTAGAAAATTCCATTGGTATTTCACATAAATCAAACTTTCAGCAGCATTATTTCCATCCACTTCTTTTATCTATTGATGTGTCATTATTGGTGAAGTATGATAGTTTCCCTCTAAAATTCTGATGTTTCTAACTTCTGAAATTTGGACATATTTCATTCAATACATTTGAATATCACTTCATTCATTAAAAATTAATGACTGATAGATCTTGTTTATGAAGCTATTCACCATTGTTTATGAAGCTATTTACCAAGCTAAAATAAGTCTTATTTGATGACTTTTAGGTCACATGCAGTGTGTTTATTTATTTATTTATTTTAAGATTTTATTTATTTGAGAGAGAGAGATCACAAATAGGCAGAGAGGCAGGCAGAGAGATGGGGGGAAGCAGGCTCCCTGCTGAGCAGAGAGCCTGATGTAGGGCTCAATTCCAGGGCCCTGAGACCATGACCTGAGCGGAAGGCAGAGGCTTAACTCACTGAGCCACCCAGGCGCCCCTGCAGTGTGTTTATTACAGGAATGTTAGTTTGATTAGCATGAGGCCTTAGAAAAAGAGCAAAGAAAGATAAGGTAAAATCTACAGGGGGTGCCTGGGTGGCTTAATTAGTTAAGCATCCGACTCTTGATTTTGGCTCAGGTCATAGCCTCAGAGTTGTGAGATCCAGCCCCACATCTGGCTCCGTGCCCAGCCTGGAGTCTGCTTGAGATTTTCTCCCTTTCCCTTTAACCACCCCCCCCTCCTGTTCTTTCTCTCTCTTTCTCTCGCAAAATAAATAATAAAATCTTTTTTAAAAAATCCACAGATACTGGGGCGCCTGAGTGGCTCAGTGGGTAAAAGCCTCTGCCTTCAGCTCAGGTCATGATCCCAGGGTCCTGGGATCGAGCCCCACATCGGACTCTCTGCTCCGCGGGGAGCCTGCTTCCTCCTCTCTCTCTGCCTTCCTCTCTGCCTACTTGTGATCTCTGTCTGTCAAATAAATAAATAAATAATTTAAAAAAAATCCACAGATACCTTGTACTTGCTATTTTAAGATTTTCAATGAAACCATTTTCTGAACATTTAAAAATCAGGTAGTGGACATCCAACTCTGATCTTCCTCTGACATTTCCCCATGTTCTAAGCTGTATCATTAAGGCCACTATTTAACACCCACTTCCATCCATTTCCCAGATCAAATCTGATGACTGTCCTTAGGGCTGTGACTGCAAGCCCTAAAACATCACCTTTTACTATAAAGACATACGCTATGGGGCCCTCCTTTCATGAATCTATCCAATTCAACTTTCCATTTCCCAAATACTGAGGCACTGGGAAGAGCACTGTGATTGAGTCACTGACGTGTAAGACATAAAAATTAAAAGATTAAAAAAAAAACTGAATGTAATGAAAAAGAGCTGTGATTTTAATCTTTATCGGCCTACTGCGTGTATCTCTCAAACTGCACCTATGGCGATTCGATGCCCCCAGAGAAGCCTGTAGTAATCCACACAGAAATGGCCTTGGAAGCAGTGTGGAGTTAGAATCAATGCATGCTTCTCCCAACAGCATGAGGAAAGGAAAAAGAAACACTTTGGGGGATTTTCTAGCTCTCTTTGTAGACTCTCTCTGAAATAGATTCCATAACATGATGAGTTTTGGCCACCTCAAAATTAAAGTAATACACACAAAGTACTTTAAAAGCCCCAGAAGAAGGATGACCTATAAATTCAGTATATTAGTGACATTAAATCTCATGTAGCAGTCCTGGTTGAACAGATTACAGAAGAGCAAACAACAGTCTCCTTCTTCTGAAATAACCGGGGAAGCCTTTAGAGCTCACTCAGTGATGCTACCAACTGGCATTCATACTATTTGAACAAAAAAATCACAATTCAAAATAGGTTTGACCTGAGATTTTCAGCATAAAGTGTTAAAAGTGGTTCAAATGTAGCCCCTCATTTATGCCTCTTTCTTTGTTCCCTGGGTTTTTCTGATAGGAAAGGAACATATCTGCAAGAACAAGGGATAGACTGCAGCAATCAAGCATCATGGTCCTAAGCTCACAGCCTAGCTCGAGTTTTTAGAGAGCTTATTTACAGTATGGTTATCCTAAGTTAAAAATAAGTGGTAATCACATTACATGTCTAGCAATAAAGAAGACCATTATTTTAGTTAGTACCAGGATGCTACAGTTACATCCTACGGCTAAATTTTCTACAGAACGTATTATTAGTTGTGCCAACAGCAGCTGTACTAATAATCTGAGATAACTCCCACTGTGGTTAAAAAAAAAAAAAAAAAAAAAAAAAGAAGGATCAATGATAGACAGTAAAAGCATTTCCATGCTTGGATTTCCTTGCCTAATATAACAGTTTTATATGGATGGTTGAAGCATTTACCTTGACAATGGGGTTGTAAAAAATAATTTCAATCCATAAAGACCATAAATGCATGCCATTTGCAACCCCAAATGCACACCAGACTTATGTGCAGGGGTACTTTAGGAATCACCCCTAAAGATTCTGATTTAGTCAGTCAGGAACTGCGCAATTGTCTTCAAAAGTTCCCACAATTGATTCTGATGCAGAGCCGGAACTAAGAATCACTTCCCCAAACCCTTCAAGTTGGAAGGAGCCTTAGTGTTCAACCATTTTTCACCCTCCCTGATTTCTAGTACCTTCTTCGCTAAGGTCCACCAGTCAACTGTCCTGGATGTTTGCATCAGATCTCCTGTACATCCTCAAACTTAATGCATTTAAAATTAATCTTATTTTTTTCCCCGATAAAACATGCTCAAGGGGCACCTGGGTGGCTCAGTCGGGGTTAAGCAGCTGCCTTCGGCTCAGGTCATGATCTCAGGGTCCTGGGATCAAACCCCGCATCTGTTTCTCTGCTCAGCAGGGAGTCAGCTTCTCCCTCTCACTGTCTCTCTTTGTACTCTCCCCACCCAAATAAATAAAATCTTAAAAAAATTTTTTTTTAAAAACCATGCTCAACTTCTTGTCATAAACCTAATAAATCACATGACCATCCTCCCAGGCACTTATGCCAAAACTCGGAGAATTAGGATCCTTCTACTTCGTATCAGTATACTGATTATTTTTACCCCTTAAATATGTTTTACATCAATCCCCTTGTCTCCAACTCCATCACCTTAAAACATTCCTTCAACATTTCTGCCTAGACAAATACTAATAGTCTACTACTTCTGGTGTTTCTCCAAAATCCCCAGCTCTGAACCTCCTAGGGCCTCACTGCACCACTCCACCACTGTGACCCATCTTTGTCACAGATGTCTACATTCCTCAGGCTACTTTCCCACTTCCCCCCATTCCTGGCTTGTAGTCACTCTCTCTAGCACTACTTTTGTCTTAACCTGTGGTTAATTCAATACTTCCAAAACCACAGTCTTTCTGTTCTTATCCCTGTCTCCTTCAGTAACTTGTCCTTCATGCTACCTTAGGGCCTCACTCTACAATCACACCCTGAACCTGGTTATACCAGCCACTGCAGCCCCTCCTCTTCACTGCGTTCCCAATAATCATCCCACACCAGAGGGCCTACAACCCTCTAATCCCACCAACTCTTCACTACCTCCACATGTCCACTTCTCCCTCTTTACTCAGATGAGATTTCAGAGTCAACCATCCCAATCCCTCCATTCTAGAATCCCTCAGTTCTTTTGCCCGTCTCTCACTGTCCTACATCAGCGTGACCCTTCTTAAACACAACCACTGTCTCTTCGTGCCTGCACAAACACAGGTGCATGTGGTGGGAAATCATGCAAGCCTATTGTGGTGGTGGATATCACTTTAAATTCAAGATCACTACCTTCAAGTGGGCCCTTAACGATGCCTGGCAATGACACTGCTCTTCTCTGATCCACTCACTTTCCCATCTTCTGGCCTATCATTTACACCTGTCCTATTTTTACCTCCCACCCTATCCTCACTCTCAGCTGGTAATCTTGCTGCTTCCTTTTCACTAATAATGGAAGAGCAATCATAAGACAAACTTCTATATGATCTCCAAACCATATCTGCCCACCCGGGCTCATATACTCTGCCCTGACTCCTTGACAATGAATGTACTGTTGAAAAACCCACCAAGTACATTGCTCAGGAAATTCAATCCCCTACATCATTTTTTTCTTTT
This sequence comes from Martes martes, assembly GCF_963455335.1. Taxonomy (NCBI): domain Eukaryota; kingdom Metazoa; phylum Chordata; class Mammalia; order Carnivora; family Mustelidae; genus Martes; species Martes martes. Next base: position 52,989,239 of record NC_137898.1, read on the forward strand.
TTTTTTAATTGAAGTATAATTAACATGCACTGTTATATTAGTTTCAGGTGTACAATACGCTGATTCAATGCTATACATTCCTCAGTGCTCATCACAATTAAGGGTCCTCTTGATCCTCTTTACCAATTTTACCCATCCCCCTACCCATCTTCCCTCTGATAACCATCAGTTTGTTCTCTATATTTAAGACTTTGCTTTTCTGTTTCTTTTTTGTTAGTTCATTTGCTTCTTGAATTCCACATATGAGTGAAATCACATGGCCTTTGTCTTTCTCTGACTTATTTCACTTAGGATTATACCCTCTAGATCCATCCACATTGATGCAAATGTCAAGGTCTTATTCTTTTTGGTTGAGTAATATTTCAGTGTGTGTACGTGTACCATGTCTTCTCTATCCATTCATCTATGGATGGATACTTGGGTTGCTTCCCTATCTTAGCTGTTGTAAATTATGCTGCAATAAAAATAGGCATGCATATATCTTTTTGAACTAAGTGTCTCTTTTTCCTTTGGGCAAATACTCAGTATTAGAATTACTAGATCGTACGTAATTCATCTTAAATTTTTTGAAGAACCGCCATACTGTTTTCCACAGTGGCTGCACCAGCTTACGTTCCGATCAATAGTGCATAAGGGTTCCTTTTTCTCCACATCTTCACCAACACTTGCTATTTCTTACTGATTTTACCCCTTCTGACAGGTGTAAGGAGACATCTCATTGTGGTTTTGATTTGCATTTGCCTTGATGATAAGCAATGTTAAATACCTTTTCATGTGTCTGTTGGCCATCTGGATGTCTTTTTTGGAAAAATGTCTATTCAGGTCCTCTGCCTATTTTCATTAGATTTTGGTGGACTTTTTCAGTTTTGTTTTTGTTCTTTTGGCATTGAGTTTCATAAATTCTCCATCTACTTTGGATATATCAAAATATCAATAAATACCAATATCAAATATATCAATTGCAAATATCTTCTCCTATTTAGTGGGCTGCTTTTTTGTTTTGTTGATGGTTTCTTTCACTGTGCAAAAGCTTTTTATTCTGTTAGAATCCCAATAGGTTATTTTTGCTTTTGCTTCCCTTGCCTGAGGAGACATCCTCTGCATGATTTTTAACTTCTCTCTAGCATCCAATTACAAATTACGTAATTATAAATATGTAATTATTTTCTCCTCTCTTTAAAAACCATCTTTTGACTTATTTTCTCCTCCCTTTTCTTTCACAATAAAACTAAAAAATGTAGTATATGTTCTCTTCAACTTTTCTCATTTTTTCCTAAAGAGACTGTAGCCAGACTATCACTGACTCCATTTGCCCACAACTCCTTCAGAATCCCTCAGTTCAAGGTCACCAGTGAAGCTACATGTTGTTAAATGTAATGATCAGTCCTGGGTTCTCATCTTACTTGACCTTTCAACTACATTTCACAAACATTTCCAAGAATACTTTCTGCACTTCCAGGCCACCATACTCCTGATTTTTCTCCCACTGTCCTTGCTGATTTTTTTCTGTCTGTTTTGTTGGTTCCTTCTCATCTCTCTAACCTCTAACTAGGTGTTTGACTTCTTTTTTTAATCTTCATTCATTCCTTGGTAAGCTCATCTAGTCTCTTAGCTTTAAATATCATCTCTATGCTGATAGCTCCCAAATGCATAACTACAGGCTACCCTTTTTTCTTGAGCACCTAGGAAGGATATCTCAATACCCACTCAAGAATACCGCTTCAATTATTGTCCTCCTTTATCCTACATCATGTGTTTTTGTTTTCCACTAGATCATTCCCATCACATTAGTGATGTTCTCTCTTACAATTTAAAACAAAAACAAAAACAAAAACCCTTTGATCTCATTTCCCTTACCAACTACTTACTCATTTCTCTGCTATCTACAGAAAAACTTGAAATAGTCTATATTCACTGCCCCACTTTTGCCAGTCAATTCCTCAGACAGCCACTCCAAGAAGGCCGTTGTCTCTGCCTCTTCACCAAAGCTGCTTATCGATATCACTTCCGATGACCCCTATGTACTCATATGGCTCAGTATTCAGCGTTCATTCTACTTGACCTAATGGCAGCATGGACACAACTTTTATGCCCTTTTCTTTGATATACCATTTTCTTGGCTTTTCATTTTGGCTTTCAGGTCAACACTCTAGGATTTTCTGGTCCATCTTTATTAGTTTTCTTTTGCTGGTTCCTCAACTTGTCTCCATCCTCTTAGTGCTGGAGAGCTGCAGAATTCAGTGCTGGTCCTCTTCTCTCCTCTGTCTTCCTAGATCATTCCAGCCAGACTCATATTAAATGCCATCTCAATGCCTACAATGCTCCCATTTATATAAGCAGTCCAGCCATCTTTCCTCAACTCCAGGTTCATCTATCCAGTTTCCTAATCTGTAGTCCCAAATGATTCACTAATAAGCATTTCCAACATAACACATCCAAAACTAAGCCCTTAATCATTCCACTCAAACTTACTTCTCTTATACCTCTACTCCCTTGCTCAGGCCAAAGTTTTGGGAGTTGTTCTGATTCCTTTCTCTTTCACACCCTACATCCACCCATTGGTAAATCCTATCAGCTCTACCTTCAAGCTACCTGGAGTCTGACCACTTCACACTATCTCTACTGCCATCACTCTGGTCCAAGCCACCATTATCTCCCACATAAATGACTATAACAGTCACATCACTTCCTGACTCCACCCTTAGTATTCTACAGTCTGGTCAGAGTGATCCTTTCTATTCTTAAGGCAGAATTACTGCTCCGCTTTCCATTGACTTCTCATCTTACTCTGAGTAAAAGTCATGTTCATTACAATGACGTAGAGGGCCCTATGATCACCGTGCCATCACCCTTCCAACCTCGCCTACTATGTCTCTCTTCCCTGCCCCTGGCTAAAACCTGGCATGTGTCTGTCTCAGGACCTTTAAACAAGCTGTTCCCCTGCCTGGAATGTTCTTCCCCTGACATGTGCATGCCCTACCCTTGTCATCTCCTTGTGACCTCTACTCATCAACTTCTCAGTGATGCCATTTTGGTCCCCACACCTGTGCTCTTTCCATGTTTTTTTTTTCCTCCTTAGCATTTATTACCATCTAACATACTATGTAATTAGTTAATTTATTTATGCATTATCATTTTCCTTTCAGCAACATGCAAGTTCCACAAGAGCAAGCTTTTCATTTTGTTAGGTTCCATACTATATGTATAATGCTGTATTTAGGTAAGTAGATATGTACCCTACCTAGAACAGAGCCTTGCACATAGGAGATGCTCAATAGTCAAATCACTTGATGGTAAGAAAATGGCATCTCCAATTGTGATCTCTCCAATCAACCTTCATTTTGTCTCCAGAGTGATATAATTAGTAGAAGATAAATCTGTTTACCTTAATTTTCAGCTTAAAACCCTTCAATGGGTCTGCCGTGCCCATTACTTGGCAGCCTCTGTACATAAAATAAAGAACCCTCTCCACAGCCTGGCTTGGTAGGCATGAGGCAGGCCTGCCATACTTACTCCCTCCTGGGTCCTATAACATCAGAGAAAACAGACTGTGCATATCCACAAACCGAGTGGTTGCAATGCAACTGAACACGTTACTTTTTCATTATTAAATAAACAGACGAGGAAGCAAGATGTCACTGTTGGCATTGTCTGAAATTATATCTGGAGCCCAGATGTTTGAACCAGATGACTAAACTTGCTAAAGGCAATTATGTGAGGTAATTATACCTGAGTTTCAGGGTAAAATGACTGGGGATCTAAAATAGGTGATCTCCCATTCAGTGATTCTCATCTCTCAGCAACTTACCTTGGACAGGAAGAGCATCATCACCACCAACTTAAGCTTATTTCTCGTTCCTCAAGGAACCACAAAGACTTGAGATGTGCACTCACAGAACTTCCCTCATCCTGAAATCTCCCAGAGTACTCTGCTGAGAATGGGTCCTTTGGACTCATCACAGTAAACTGTACTTCTTTCACGATTTCTATGTCCTCTGCAGGACTTTGACAGTGGCTTGTCAAGATTTCCACGATCTGACCAGTGTTCATTTGAACAGACTCATCCCTCAACAATCCCAACACACACTTCGCTTACTATTACTACCAAAGATCCATCCTTCCTGTCATAGGACCTTTATAAATTCCTAGAATGTCCTTCCCACCCACACATTCCAGGCAAAGGGCTCCACCCAAGAATCAACTTCTCTAGGAATCCTCTGCAAATCCACTCAAGCCAGCTAATTACTTCTCTTCTCTTTCCCTGTACTGTGTCCCATATACATCTCCCTTCCTGTCTTCATTTTATTAATTGCAATTGCTGTTTTATCTCAATTCCATAGGGGCAGTAACCATGTCTAATGGATCTTTGAATTACTGATGCCTAACCTAGTACCTGGCAATTATGAGGCAATCCAATGTCTTCTTAATTTAACTTAATTATAATTAGAAAAGAGTGATCTGGTCAGTATGGCTAGCGTAAGGCTTCCTAAGTGCTAGGAGGGAAGGAGGAGTTGGAAAGAGGGAAAGAGAACATAGAGAAAAAGAGACCCAAGTTATATTAAATTTTTTTTTCATATTTCACATAAAAATTGCAGTACTTTGCATTGGAAAGCATGTTACACTGTGTCAATTTTTTCTTCGCCCTCATGGGTAGAATATGAAAAGCTCTAAATTCTCAACAGTACTCAATCAAAGCTTAACTTCTCCCCCCCAAAAAAAGAGTATTACGATGAATCCCTATTTGTTGAAGCACCCTTAAAACTTTAAAAGGCAGTCTAGTATAATGATTGATTGTAGTCAGGCAATGAGAGCTCATTACTGTACAGTGACCTAATCTTTCTGTGAGCTAATCTGACAGAATATTTATATTCCAACTAATGCAAATTAGCAATAAAAACATTAAAATTCTCAAAAAATAAACTGCTCCATGATAGTAAACACAGAAATTTCATATAAGAAATATACACAGTTTTAAAGTATTAAAAATATTCAATCTTGCCACCACCAGCAAAAAAATGCAAATTGAACCAGTTAGTACTCAAAACCTGTTATATTAGCAAGTTTTTGTTCACATTATTACCACCTAATGCTAGTGGATACACTGTTGATTCGTAGCAGGCATAAATCTTGTGAAAATTAATAATGGGAAACCTTCCTAAAATGGAGTCAGGAGGTTTGGGAAGGGGTGCTCCCACGCCCTGCCACGCTACCACTCTTAACTGACAGCAGACCCAACAGGAAGAGATGAACTTGACCCTGCACAAGGATGCTACTTTACTGTCCCAGCTGAGGCAGACATGCTTTCCTATCCTCCCACCCACTCAATGGCTCAGCCAATGAGAAGCCACTGCACTTGGAACCCAGTTTACTCCAGTGGACTTTGAGTTTCTAACAGCCTTCCCAACTGACACCTTCCCTCAGAAAGTGTAGAAAGTGTACCTTTGTTCTCCAGACTTCTATGGTTTTGCCAAAGTTTGTTTGTCCCAGATGGCAATTCTCTTTTATCCTTAATAAGCCCATTTTTTGCTGGTAAAATAACTGGAAGCATCTATTTTTAAGGTTGACAACATACAGGAAAGCAATTTGAACCCACTGCTGATAACTTATCATTAAGAAATTTTCCACCTCTTCCTCTTTAAGGAGGTGGAGGAGCAGGTCGGTGGCCAAGGTCTTGTGGCAAACGTAGAGATGCAGATCTTTGTGAAGACCCCAAGGGCAAGACCATCATCCTTGGGGCTGAGCCCAGTGACATAACTGAGGATGTCAATGCCAAAATCCAAGACAAAGAGGGCATCCCACCTGACCAGCCTCATCTGATTCTTGCAGGCAAACAGCTGGAAGATGGCTGCACTCTCAGACTATAGTATCCAGAAAGAGTCCACACTGCACTTGGTGCTTGGCCTGCAGGATGGCATCATTGAGCCTTCCCTCCGCCAGCTGGCCCAGAAATACAACTGCCACAAGACGATCTGCCTTAAGTGTTATGCTCACCTGCACTTTTGCACTGTCACACAAGAAGAAGTGCGGGCAGACCAACTCCCTGCATCCCAAGAAGAAGGTCAAATAAGGCCCCTTCACTGGTTCTTCTTTTACTGGCAGGGCAGCTTCCTGACAAAGCCCCAAGGCCCTGGGGCCACAATACAGTTTCCTTTTCATAGACCAGAGAAGGAAGTAAGGAAGGGAGGGAGGGGAAGAGGGAGAGGAAGGGGAGGAGGAAGAGGAAGGGATGGAGGAAGGAAGGAAGGAAGAGTGGGAAGGGAGGCAGGGAGGGAAGGAGAGAGGGGAGAGAGGGGAAGAGGGAGGGAGAGAGGGATGGAAGGAAGGATAGAAGGGAAAAAGAAAAGGGAAAGGGAAAGGGAAGGGAAGAAATTTTCCCGAATGGAGTAGGATACTACAGATACATCACAGTATTTTTAGGTATTAAAAAATTAGAAGCTGGAAATGCCCCAAAAGCATGATTAAATGAAAAAGATTCACCTACTCTTCAGAATATAGATATATAGTTATCCTAAAAATTTCACGATGACTGTTCATCAAGGAAAAAATACAATAATAGTAATAATGGGTAGTTTTTATTGAGCATTTACTATGTGCTAGGTACTATGGTAAATTTTTTTTTTTTTTTTTGAGTAGGTTCCACACCCGGGACGGATCACATTGTGGGGCTTGAACTCATGACCCTGAGATCAAGAACTGAGCTGAGATCAAGAGTCAGACATTTAACTGACTGGGCCACGCAGCCACCCCTATGGTAAGTATTTCACATGCATTGTGAGATAGGTACTAAATAGGGTTTCCAGATTTAGCATATAAAAATATAAGTGCACAGTTCAATTTGAATTTCAGATAAATAACAGGCATTTAGTTTACATCCATCCCATGCAATATTGTTCATCTAAAATTCAAATTGAATAGGGCGTCCTATATTTTATCTGAATCCTGGCAATCCATTTTACTGATGAGGAAACTAAGACACAGAGATTGCCTAGGGACATACAGCTCATGAGCAGTGACAAGATACTAAGCATATGAAAGAAGCAGAATCGAAACTTGTGTGTCTGAGTGATTACAAATGGGTAAAACATATGCATGCCCAGGGATCACAGCTGAGAGGAAGAGTGACAGATGACAACACTGCCACCAAAGTCTCTGGAGCACTTGGTCTGGGCACCTTGCTACAGCAGCCTCCACTCCCATTTTACAGATGAGTCAACTGAAGAATTAAATACTGTGCTCGAAGTCATAACACTAGCAAGAGCAGGATCAGATTCTGACTCTAAAGCTCTTGTTTTATTCTACTTTGTCATCTGGATTTCCCGGGCGAGTTTTCATTTTTCCCCTTCAGGTGTAGTTCCATCAATGTGGATATAAAAGTTTTTGTGTGATAAAGTACATGCACAAGGACACATGAATATTTCAAGGAGATCTGCAAAACCTAGCCATTAAGGGTCTGCTTTGGTTTAAAACCGTTTCCAGAACCCAATAAAACACTTAGAAGAAAAAGTCACGATGCACATTATGACTTAATTTGTGATTTCATTTAGGAAGTAGAAACACATACTCCATACTTTTCCTTCTAAAAGTGAGATTGCAACTCCCACTTATGCTTCTTGCTAAGCTCCTCCTCTTTCTCTATACATTTCAGCATGTGAACTTGTTAGTTCCTTCAAGTAACTCAGTCAAGAAAGGAATCTGAATTTTTGCAGGCCAATCATATAGGAGAGCACACGTACACACACACAAACACAAAAGTGCCAATATGTTTCACAGTGAAAGCAATGGCTACACTCTAGCCATGACAGGAAATTTTAAGTGATTTCCCTTAGGTACTGGCTTAGTATTTCCTTAAAAGGTTAGCCCATATCAAAAAGTTTGTGCTTTTGATTGTTTATTCTGAAAGAGGCAGCTGGCCACAGGGCTGCCTGCAATGCCTTTACCATAGTTTGCTTTTGTTTTTCCCTCTTGATAATTACATCATGACTAAACCACTCACTGGTCCATGCAGAAGAGTCCCACAGAGATGAAAACACACTTGTTTAAATAAAATATTTATGAAGAAGCCCTAAAATGTCACTGAAGTAAATGCAAATTATCTTCACATATTGTGCATCCAATATGCCACTCGTTCCTTAGAAGACTATTTCCTGATTGCAATTAACATTAATTTTTAAAAATTAATCCCATTGTGCATAATCATCCCAATGTCTATTCATAAAAAACCTAGTGTTTTAAGGTTAACTCTCTTTTGACTATCTTTGAAAGTTTTAATAAGACTAATATTTAGTCTTGAGGATTACTTTGAAGATTTTTCCTTAGAAACTATATTTAATTATTATTTTATATGTACATCTTCTAACAAATGATTTCATTCTAATTCAATACTAGGTGACATTCGTGAAAGTTCCACATTCTGGTCTTTTAATAAAATACTATCTGGACACAATTTTCTCAGTTAGTTCTTTTTTTTTCCGCTGAGTCGGGTGAACATAATGGATTCTCATTATATTTTTATAGAACATTTAAAATAAAAATTTGAAGTAATATTATCAAAAGAAAGTTAAGAATCGGTCAATGTGTGTAGTAACTGTTACAAGGTCCCTGACTTTAGATACCATCTTTCCCAAGTTTTCAGGAAAGAGATATGAGCTGAGCTGAGAAGACTAGGTGGTTTCATCCTCTGCTAGGTGGTCTTGACAGCTGTCCTCCACTTGGCTACACTTTAGAATCGACAGAGGAACTTAAAAAACATACACATACCAGGCCCCACCCCCAGAAATTCAGATTAAATTTGTCTAGAATAAAACAGTCATTGGTAGCTTTTCGTTTGTTTTACTTTTGCTTGTCAGAGCTCCCTAAATGTTTTTAATGTGCAGCCCAGGTTGAAAACCATTTGTCTAGAAAAAGTTTTCCTAAGAGGGTTAAAGTCCATTTGAAAAGAGGAGTCATTAATGATGAGCCATAAGGCTCTGCTTCACACCCAGACCAGAAAAATGAAGAAAAATCTCTAGAAATACAAAGCCAATATAAATCCAGTATCCTGAACAAAAAAAATGCATAACCTATAAACTAAGCTGAGTCTTCATAACTGCATAGAATTTAACCTACAGTTAGAGATTAAATCCTTTATAGAAGAACAGAATAGACAAAGTGGGTCTAAAGGGGGCTCTTATGAAAAAATACCTAGGAAATTTTCATTGACAGTAAGTCTCAGATTCTTAGTACATGTGATGTGTTTCCCTAAGAAGCTACTTTGACTTAGACTCAACCCTTTCTCAATGGAACGCATGGCCTTGCTGCTAGTTTTGCTCTGAGCTTCAGTTTTCACCTGTACATACAAATCTCTCTCAGCCACATTTCTCCAACTTGAACATGCCTACAAATCACCTGGAGATCCTGTGAATACACAGGTTAATATGCAGTAGGTCTGGGTGAGGCCTGGGAGTCTGCATTTCTAATAAGCTCCCAGATGCTGCTGATGCTGCTGGCCTGCAGACGAATGTTGGGAGCAGCGAGGTCTTGGAAGACATCATGAGGATTAAATGAAATGACCTACATAAAACACTTGGCACAGATGTGGCTGGCATCCTACAGAAGAAAAGCCTTACCAAGGAAAATAATAAAACGTGGTGGAAACCTAGAGGTCACATGATCCAATCCTTCCTCCTTTTCCAGATGTGGAAACGGGAAGTTAAGAAAAGTTAAAATCTCTATCTCCTTATAGCCAAAGGAAAAAAACCATTGTTTTTAACTGCAAAAGAGTGCAACCAAGGTCCACGAGTGGAAGTTAAACAGAGCTCTTCATTCCATACCAGGAAAAATCTTCTAACAATAAATGCTGTCCTACAATCATTTGGCCCTCTTGAGGAGAGAGTGTGAAGTCTCCAGTTACAAAATGTGAGCACGGACCAGTTGCTGATGTGAAAGAACATTCATGTTTCAGGTGACTGTTGAACTAACTAAGAGACATCACACACTTAATATGTACAAAAGCATTTTTTTAAATTAAAATAGAAACCTTATTTCCTTCCCCACTCCCAACTCTGCTCTTCCTGAAGTCTTCCCTTCTGCAGTAAATGGGAGTTACTTGGGTCAAAGAGCTCTGGAGTCTTCTTTATCTCTACTTCTCTCACCCCTCGCATCCATTCCATCAACAAATCCTTGCTTGCACTGTTACCTTCAAATGTGTGCACAGCCCAGTTACTTCTCACCACTTCCATTAAGATAACGCTGGCCAAGCCACTTTCCACTCTGTCTGGATCACTACAACAGCCTCCTGACAAGTTTCTCTGTCTTTGTCCTTGATCTTCAACAGCATTTTTTCAGCAAGCAGCCAGAGTGCTGCCTCTTCTCCACCCCTTCCTTCTCGTTGGGAGTAAAACCCAAAGTCCTTCTACAGGTTGTCAAGGCTTAGCGTGATCTCTCCGCTCCAGCCCTCAACCACATTTCTAGTCATTCTCAATCTTTTTCTCTCCCCAGTCACCCTTAAACTCACTGTTCCTTAAATCACATCCAGGACGACCCAATCTCAGGACCTCTGTCCCTGATCTTCTGTCATGAAGGCTATACTCTGGGATTTGCAAGTGTATGTCCTACATTGCCAATACATGAAAAAACATAAAAACACTTTATGTTGGATTCTAACTGCTCTCTATGGAAAAAGAAAAAGTGCCCACACTCAGCTTAAAGATCAGCACTTTACTTTCCATAGTTGGTACAGATGAAAAGCTAGGTGAGGCATTCCAGTTCCAATTGTGACTCAGCCTCACTTTTAAAAATTGCTCCTTCATCAAATCCTCTCTTAATGGAAGACTAGGGGCTGTATTCCCACCTCGGAGCACCATAACAACCTGGGCAGAGGATAACCCTTCCAGATGGCCCACTGGTCTGTTCCCCAGGGTAGTCCACCTCTGAAAAAATGAACAAACATCCTAGATGCGGTGTCCTTCTGCTGCCCACAGGGAATTATGTCCATTTTCTTCTTTTAATGCCAAAGTTCTGCGGTTGAGCTTGAGAAGACTGAACTACCACGGAGTTAGCCATGGACGGACAATGGACAGACAGCACTGGTACATGGCCTTCAGGTGAGTTCCTCTGCAGAAAAGGAAGTCATTTGCTTCCAGAGAGGACTGTGTGTGCCAGGGACCCACGTCCCAGGGCTACGGCGTGGGCTTATTCTGGTTCACACGAGCCAGCGGCAAGGGCACCATGCATAGGGTTGTGCAATGCAGCTACTTCAGTCACTCAGCTTTTAGGGCTTGAAATGAAAGCCACTCTTGGTACAGACAATCAAACAGCATCAGAGGGATGGAGATAAAGGCATCTAATGTAGGAATTACTGCAGGCGAGAGGAAGGAAGGAAGTGAGGAGAGATTCTGGCCTGAGCTGAAGTGCCCTGAGAGAGAGGATGCACTTTGGCGGTGCGTTTTGGCCTCACCCCCTCTCACCCTGCGCTCACAGTGCCCCCCACTCCTGCCTCATGAACAGGCTACTTCCAACCCAAACCAAAGATCCAGAGGGGCACAGGCTATCAGAAAATCACTGTGCCCCAGTAAGGAAAGCAGGACAGTGCTTTCGGGAACTCAAAGACTAGCAAAAGGCTTACTCTTAACTGTGGCTCTTTCTCAGCCAAGGAATCCGATTTGTTTCTTGCAAGGAGTTTTTTTTTCTGTGACTCTTCCTCAAGGGTGGCCAGGTACAAGGGTTGAGGAAAGCCCAAGAACATGGAATCCAGCCCGTGCATGAAAAGAAGCAGAGGCATAAAACCGGCCAAAAAGATGTAGAGTGTTAAACAGGAGACTCAGCAAGAGGCCTCATTCATCTTCTCTTTTAAAGCCAAAAAGCAACTATTCCCTTATGTGGGATAACAATGGAAACTTATGGAGCAGTCACAGGCAAGGAAGTGGGACATTTCAACACTAGCATTTGCTTTGGGTGAAGCATACTAAATAATTTTCTTGTTCCTGCAGCTTCAGGAGAAAACTTTGCCCACTTAGGAATCATCCAGGTCTCCCAGTTGATGAAATAAGGAGCTCTGTTTCCTATGTGTGGTCTCTGCAGCACATCACAGCCAGCAATGAGTCACGCAAAGGCTGGGCATTGAACCTCCAGGGAGATCATTTGGGATCAACAGTTATTTCTTGACTTAATTCTGCACTTTGAAGTAACACATTAGGGATTATCCGATAAACCTAATTAATGTAACCACAGGCAATGGGGAACAATAATCTTTCTTTTTCAATAGAGAAACAGATTTCCAATAGGGAAAATCTGATATCAACTTTTAGCAGATGATTTCTCTTCACCCCACAGACCCATTTTGAATATGCTATCAAGGAAATGTTATTTAAGTCAGGCTCCGTGTATAAAGAGTCAGGCTCTTTATAAATCAAGCAGTTCCCTAACTTATCCTTCGTGTAAGTAGACTTTAAGTAACATATATATAATATAAAACGGATTGGCTTAAAATAGGCAAATTTGTCCTGGATAATGCAATAGCTCATTTCCAATATTTATACACAGGAATATCAGGGGCAAAGGCCATTTTCTCACCCCATCTTTAACACAGTATTTTTTTTTTTAGGTTGAGAGAATATTCGAGAAAATGATTTCTCCAGGTAAGAAGAATCTCAAGTAAACATATGGAAGCAATGTGTCTTCCCGTAATCAGTAGTGGGTGAGATGTAGGAGACCCAGGGCCCTTAGGGAAAGCAAATGGCTCCACTAAAACTCCTTCTTCCAACCTTAATTGGTCAAATGCCAAAATAAACGAACTTTCCAAAGTTAGGAGCTATGCAACTTTCACTAGGGATAACTGCAGGTGCCCGGGCCATGACCAGCCAGCCCACCGAGCCCGGTGTGTCCGGCGGCGGCAGCTGATAGAGTCGGGTGCCCAGGCCCAGGCCGCCTCCACGCCAAACGACCCGCTGGGAACCGGTTCAGGCCCGGCTGCCCAGGACCCGGAGCTCCCGGTTCCGGCCCAGCGCCAGATCCCGCCCCGCCCTTCCCACCCCAGACCAAGGAAGGGAAATGGGCACTCCGAAGCAAAGGTGAGGAGCGCCCAGCGGGATTCAGCCGCAGCCGGGGCCGTCCCCAACTCCCAACTTCCTAGAGTTTCCTCCGGCCTCGTCCCCCTTCCCACCGCTGGTGAAACGGCCGCGGCCTCCCCTCGCCCGGAGCGCAGAAACCGGGAAGTGGAGCGCAGAGCCCGGAGCTCGGGAGCCGCCCCCCCCCAAGCCCCGGAGACCGGAGCGCAGGTGGCGGGCGTGGTCCCTCCAACCCTGCGCCAGCCCCCACCCCCCGGACTCGGCCTCCGCCGGGGTCCCCGCCCGGGTCCAGCATCAGGCCACGGCGCGCCGCTTCCTGATCCCCTCCTCTAGCTCGGCAGCCACCCCCCTCCTCGCCCCAGTCCGCGTCGCTCTTCTGCCTCAGGCCCCGGTGCGGCCCCAACTCCCAGCCCAGGGCCCTCCGGTCGCGCCCGGCAGCGGCGGCGGCACTCACCTGGGTCGCGGAGCCGGGGTCTGGCGCGGTCCCGCAGGTGGTAAATGAAATCCTGGCAGCTGTCGTGCTCCAGGGCCCCACGGGCACACAGCTCGGCCAGCAGCTGCAGCGCCTGGTGACAGAGCGCGTCCCTGGCCCCGGGCATCGCCCCCCCGCATCCTCGGACCGCGCCGGGCAGGCGGGCGCGGGAGACAACCCTCCGCCTGCCAGCTCAGAGCCGCCGCCTCCGGGCCGTCCGCGCTCGCCGTCAGGGAGCCGCCGAGGAACGGCCCGAGCCTCAGCCCCGGCTGGCCCGGCCTCCCACCGGTTGCATGCAGCTCTTCGGCAGCCGGTCGGTCGGGCTTTCTCTCTCTCCCGCCCGGCCGCTCCGTCCCTCCCCCGGCACAGAGGGGAGGCGGCGCCGCACAGCCCCGCGCGCCTCTCTCCCGGCGCCCCGCCCGCCACACGCGGCCGCCGGGGGCGGGGCTGGGTCAGGGGCGCGCGCCGCGGGCCGGGATCCTGGTGGGCCCGGCTACCCGGCGAGCGGCGGACGGGGGGCGCTCGCCGGCTCCTGGAGGAGCGCGGGGCTCGGCTCCGGACCAGGCGCTCAGAGCGGCTGCGCCCAGGCTTGGAGAGTGGGAGCGAGGCGCGCTCCGGGCACTCTCGCCAGCCCACCCCTCCGTTCTCAGGCAAACCAACACGCTCCACCACCGTCTCTCGCCGCCTGTGTTCAAAGCACGCGTCGGGTGCGTGGCGCGAGAGGTACAATTTGGACCACACCCGCCCGATCTGGAGAACCGAGTGGTGGCTTCGAACTTGAAAAAGCGCCGTCTGGGCAAAAACCAGGGGCCTAAGGGTGCTAGATCTCCAAATGCGGGTTCGGCGCCGAGATCTGCCAACAAAGGAAGGATTTCCCAAGGGCAGGACCTTTTCGACCACGGCGGTGTTTGGGAGACGGTGGAGGCTTGCTCGTTAGAACTAAGGTCAAATAAATGGCTTCTGAAAAAGACGCTGGGACAAGGATCCTGGCTTATTTTCTAAACAACTGATTAGAAATCCGGGGATTGCCAACGCGTCTCCCATATCCACCAAGTTAGAGTATCACAGAATCCGAGCTTTTGGGAAGGGAACTCTGGGCACCTCTCGCACACCCACCTCTTCAGCATCTCAGGCAATAAGCCCAGAAATAACTTCGAAGTACTGAACTCCTGGGCGGGGGTGGGGGGGTGGGGGAGGAGAGGGTGCGAGGCACTATGCCACAGTCTTTTAGATATGTAATCTCATTTAATTCCCTTGATAGCCCAGCAAGGTCTATATAACTTATCTTCATTTTAGTAATGAAAAACCTGAGACTCAGACAGGCATCACCTGCCCAAGTTCAGACTTGGGGAGGCAGGGTAAGGTATTATTATAATAGTAATAATAACAATTATCATTATATATTAGATCATAGGTCAGGTAATATAAATATATTATATATAATTATATAATAATAATAATAATAATAATTAGCTTTAAGAAAAACTAGTGTCCAGGCCCTACACAAACGATTACCGCGGACTCTCTACAGCTGGCATTCAGCCATAGCTCGTGCTGTTGCTAGGGCCACCTCACAGCAAATCATACTGTGCAGTAAGGTATTTCAGGATGCCATAGAGTGTTCACCCAACAGACAAGCTTTGAAATCTTGCTGCGAATGGTGCCGGGGCCTCAAGGATCCGATATTAGAACAGTAGAGAAAATGCAGAGTTATAAAGATAATTCCAGAGAGTGAAAAGAGAAGTAAACTCTCAGTCCTGGGAAAACTAGGAAGGTGAGGAAGCCAGCTGAAAGGAACGCTTGGAGGAGGAAGAGCAGAAGCTGGTCCTTGAAAGGAGGGAAAAGACAGCAGAGGAGGAGCCAGAGAGAGTGGGATGCTAAGGCTCCCACAGTCATGATGGGGACGAGGGTGCGTGTTCAAGCATGCAGAAATATACCACTGATGTGACTACTTCAGAGAGGAACCGCAAACGGGAAGTCCACTAAAGAAAGCACTTTGATAAGCCAGGCAAGATATGATGAGGGCCTAGATCAGGCTAAAGAGGGCCTAGATCAGCCTAAATCAGCACTTAGCTGATTGTCAAGAACATCAAAATTTGAAAAATATTTCAAGTATTAACTGACAAGATTGCACCCAATGGAATGAGACAGAATGAAAGACCTAGAAGTTTCACAAACTGACCTGGATCATATGTGATGAGTAATGAAAAATGCTTAGAATTGGAAGCCTAGAGTTAGGAGAGAGGGGAGACTGGAAATCAGCCATAGAAATATAGAAATTGAGTTGTCATGTTGGATGGATTTCTCCAGGCAAGGAGAGCTTGGAAAATGGGAGAGATCGTTGTCATTTAAAATGTGGTTCAGTAAGGGGGAGATTGAAAAGCATCAGTGATGAAGAAAACATTGGACAGAGGGGAGTCATGGGGGCCAAAAGAGGAAGAACATTTGATGGAGGAGTGATCTACAGTATCAACAACTGTCAACAGAAACTACAGAGACAAAAACTAAGAAGTGCCCTTTGGATATAGCAGGTAATAAGACATTCATGATTTAGAGGGAATGGTTACTCTGGAAACTTGTGGAAGTTATTTAAAATTTTTGTGCCTAAGATTTCTCTTCAGATAATACCAATATGTGCATTAATGAATTGTTATACAGATTACATACTTGGAGTACTTGGAATAGTGCTGCCACATAATTCGGGCTCAATCAACATATGTTTTTATTGTTGCTGTTGTGTATCTACTACAATGTACTAGATGCTAACTAAACACACTCAGGTCTGATCTCAGGATTGTGAGACTGAGCCCTGCCTTTGGCTCTGCGCTCAGCGTGAAGTCTGCTTGAGATTTTCTCTCCCTCTCTCTCTGCCCCTCCAGCTTCATTTGCTAATTATTCCTCAATAAAGCTGGGAGGAAATATATATATATATATTTTTATTTTTTTAGGAAATATATATATATATATATTTAAATCTGTAAATCTTTCATGCTGCTCTTAGACCATATCCTTACTCCTCTGTCCAAGACACAGATTCTGTTCTTGGGAAATAGTTCAGCATTCCTAATGGCAGAACTTCCTATTCTTTGGCCTTTTGTTTGATTCCATCCCTTGCCAGGTCATTGCCTCTAACAAAGAAGTAAGATTCGACTGGCACTTGTTTTTGGTGAGCCTGTTCTATTCCCCAGTGATTATCGCTCCTATGAAATACTCCCCGACCTCCTGCTTAATTAATAATGATAGGAATCATCCTCACACCTGGTTTAGAGCCTGCACTATGAATCACCTGGACCAGGAGACAGGAAGCGACATCATGTCCTGTGACAAGCATTCTCTCAACTTGGGCACCAATCTCCTTTTAAATCTGTGAGCCCTGTTTGGAGTGAATTTTTCCTGAGAGATGAAATTGAAGCAGATTTTGGATCGGGCAGCCCGACTTTGCCCAGGCGTCCGTTATCATTGCACCAACTGGCAGGTTGCGCTGGGATGTTCAAAAGCTTTACTCTTCCTTCTTGAGCTGTGCAGTTCCTTGCCAGTTTTATGATTGCCGGTTACAAAATTATAACTCCAATTTCTTTGACTTTAAAGAAAGTAGAGATTTATTGGCTTCAGCATTTAAAAGATGCACCATAAAAGGAGTATATTAAAAGGAACAGAAGGCAATGTTCCGGGTCAGAGGGCCTGGCACTCCTCTGCTGTCTCTTTTTAGTAGACACTCTTGGTTCTACATTTGTTCATCTTTTCTGAATGAGGACAGGGGAGAGAGCAGAGGTCAGATTTCTGCTGACTGACAAAAAGCCACACCTAAGTCCCTTCTGCCACCAAGTAATTTTTGTGTAATATTTTTTGTGTTCCTGGAGCTGCCTCTCAAAGTGGCTGATGTCCCTCACCCTGGACAAGTCTGGAAAACTGCTGGAGTCACTGTGGATGCTGGAAAGAGAGAAGAGGGTGATGAAATCCAAAACTGGCTATACTGTGTCACAATGGTTGTGAAATAGCCAACTAGCTAAAGAGGTGTCAGAAGAAAAGACTCCAAATAGCCAATACTTTTCCTTGCCTTCCACATTAAACTCCCTTTCATCAGTGTTAAAAATAGGTTGACCTGCACTTAAGGGCCTGCTTATTAAGAAAAGGGGTCAATGTGCATATTTATGGGCAAGAATGTAAGCATTAAACATGTAAGGAAGAGTTTCAACAATCCCGTTCTTGATCTTTGGTAGCAATAAATGGCTTGAACAAAAATCTACAGTTATACAAAGACACAGAGAGAAAAGGAAGGAGGAAGAAGAGAGGGAGGGAGGGAATCCATTTCATTGTCTCTCTAGCCTTATTCAGAAGACCATAAGAATGTACACTTTTCTCAGCCCTCACTCTATCCAAAGAACCCAGCTTCAGGTTCTCAGCTGCAAAGTTCCGTGTTAAATCACATTTAATCAACCAATCAATTAATCGTATGTCTACTGAGTGCTCACTAAATGCAAGGGGTTTTGGAGAGAACTTCTGGGTTGAATATTAAATTTCCATACTTAAGCTTTCTTCTTGTATCTTTTGTTATTTAAAACTTCACCCTCAGTGCTGCTTATACTTTGAGTTATCCCTAAAGCAAATTTTCCTGTCTTCCTTTTCCTCCTCTAACCTACCTGCTCCTCATTCTCTTCTCTCTCATTTTGTTTCCATGAGTCCATCCTGCGAAGTTTTTGTCAGGAAGCATAGAATTTGGAATCCCTGAGGTCTTCTTCAAAACTTTCTTATAATTATTACATTATTTTTACTATAGTTTTTCGAGCTCATGCTACGTGCCAGACACTCTAAAAAATATTCCAAGTATATTGCTCATATGATCTCCATAACAACCACAGGAGCAGGGCATTGTTATTAACCATCTCTGCTTTTCAAGTGAGGAGACATAAACACAGAATTTAAGTAGCCAGCCCAAGGTCATAAAGCTAGTCAGTGGTCATGATGCGCTGTGTGACTCCTGAGCCCTGCCTTGGACACTGTCCTCTTCCCCAAGTGGGTACACTGGGTCCAGGTGAGAGAACAGAGCCCACGTCCTGAAGCTTAATGAACCCAAAGGCCAAAAGCAGAACTGGCATTGTGCTTCCTGGTAGATACGATCTGATCTATACCTTGATTTTATTTTCCGCAACTGAGGACAGGCAGGATCTGACCAATGTATAATGACACAAACATATAATGACATAAACAATGACATGAATGTTTATGTCCTGTGGCGTCTTTCCCGACTGGCCTAAGTGTTCATTTACAGCTGACTTTCATTGAACAGTTGCTCCATGCCATATACTATATGCTGTGCTTCACAGGCTTGCCTTAACTGAATCACAACCATTTGAAATAGTTGTTGTTATAGTCCTGACTTTAGAGATGGTAACCCTGAGGTCTAAGTCACCTGCCTAAGGTCACACAGTTAGCAAAGGATGAAATGAAGAGTCAAACCCATGTTGGGGAGACGCCAAAGACCAAAATTTAACTGTCACATAATATGCCTCCCTATGAATTTCTTATCCAAACTGCCTCACAGGAGTTTTCAAGTTTTATTATTCTTGGAGACTCTTACGCTCCCCTTGGACAACAGCAGGAAAACCAAATCCACACTGTAAAATGATTACACGTAGCTTGCTAAAGAACTGATTAAATCCCAGGCGACTATATGATAAACTACAAGCAAAACTCTCTGATCTCCTATTATTCTGCTAGCCCACTCCCACCTGATTATAAAATCGATCCCACCGTAGTCTGAGTGCATGCCACTGGGTTTCCCCTGGTGTGCTTTCTATCACTACTTTTCTCCTGCACTTCTGCCTTTCACATCAGCATTAGAATCACTTTTTTTCAGTAGCAGAGACCTCAACTTTTCCACCTATAACGTATCAAAGTTCAGACTTTGCATCAAGAATTTCTACAAACCATTCGGCTCAGGTCACGCTCTCAGGGTCTGTGAGATCGAGCCCCACGTCGGGCTCCATGCTCAGCCTGGAGTCGGCTTGAGATTCTCTCTCTCTTCTCTCTCCCTCAGCCCTTTCCCAGCAATCTCTCTCACAAATAGATAAATAAATAAATAAATCTTTAAGAGTTTCCACTAACCAGACATAAGTTTTCTTCCTATTCAATAGGTGCAAAATAATTACTGTCCTCTACCGCACAAATACTTTTTTTCTCGTCGTACTTGGGCAGTACTTGATTGTTTTTCTATCATCTCATTTCTCTCACTTTCACGTGGGTCTCTAAAATACACGTTTTGTGTGTGTGTGTGTGTGTGTGTGTGTGTTAAATAATCTCTGTTTTCTTGTTTGAAAAAGAGGAACTCTTTTCAGGACTTGGCCAGTAGAGGAAGTAATAGATTCTGTTGCAGTACAAAACAGCCTCCCTAGATATATATGGATGTAGCAAATAAGCTATTTTTTTCCCCTTTGAGCCATGTTATTCCCTATGGAAGAGTATGTGTTTCTGGAAAAGGTTGGAATTCTTCAGGTTCGTCCAGGCACAACAGTAAGCCAGGGTGAGAGGGTTATTTCACATTTCTTTTTTTTTTTTTTAAGACTTTATTTATTTGACAGAGAGAGATACAGCGAGAGAGGGAGCACAAGCAGGGGGAGTGGGAGAGGGAGAAGCACGCTTTCCACTGAGCAAGGAGCCTGATGCGGGGTTTGATCCCAGGACCCTGGGATCATGACCTGAGCCGAAAGCAGACACCTAATGACTGAACCACCCAGGCACCCCTATTTCACATTTCTTAAAAGGTCTTTTGAAATCACACATCTTCTGTGAGAGTGCAATGCATTGAAAGAAAAGGAAACTCATCAAGTTGAGATAATGAAGGTTTTGCGTAAAATCTGAACTTTAATGAACTGTGGATGGCTGTCTGGCTTTGAGGGTTTAATTAGAAGAAGAGGTGTACCTTTTACATCATAACTTTAACTCATATTGATTAAAATAAAAGCACATGCCTTAATTTTCTTTGAAATCTAAAAAAAAGGGGGTCATTATATATCTGTTGTCCTATTTGAAATAGTTCTATTTCAATCAACATAATGTTATTTGTGAACTACTTTAAGGATACTGACTCAATAAAATAGCAAGAGGTAGTCTTGTTTATTTTTTGTTTTAAAGTGGCTTAGGATGTTAAAAGATATATTCAAAGCTTGTTTTGTGTGTGGGTTTTTTTTTTTTATTAGCCTTGTACTATGCCATTTTGGAGAGAAATATCTTGCATATATTATTCAAGAAAGAAAAAGTAGACAAGTTTTTTTAAGTGTTTTTTTCTCCCTCAATTATGTTCCTATTTTCCTTTGATTCTCAGTAGTTTTTAGGCTCAATTGGGGGAGGGGGTGTGCAACTCACTTAAAGTGAATCTATTCGATGGAACTTCAAATACACATGCAAGTTAAAATGCAAAAGATGGTGTTGCCTTTGAACACAGGCCTCCAGAGATAGAGTCGGGGATGGGGAGAGGAATTTGGGTTGGATAGGCCTAATACCTGGGTATTCTCAAGACATGGCAGCTGGGTAACCCAAAGCAAGTTACCTAAGAGAGACACAGAGCCCAAGATATAAGCCACAGCCTTTCACGACCTCATTTTTGAAGTGATGTACAATCACTTCTGTCCTATTCTATTAGTTACACAAGTCAAACCCTGGTACTGAGTGTGGGGGACCACACAAAGGTGTGAAGCACAGCATATGGGATCACTGGAGGCCATCTTGGAGGCTGGTCACCACAGCAGGAAATTCTCCAAACACAGTAAGAGTGTGTAAAATGAGCTTGATGATCAGAAAACATGAAATATGTTCATAAGTGCCATGCTTTCCAATCTTTTCTGCATTGTGGCAGACATGGAAAATGATGCTATTTATCCAGTAAGCTCAGGTTAATGGATGAGTCTGACTGTAGACAGACCAACCCTGTGGCTTTGGCCAGCTCCATCCACTCCTGGTTACACTAGGGACTGAAGGAATCAGTATCTTTTACACCTATAACCTGTTTATGTGCTAAAACATTCTTCTGCCTTCTTCCAGTCTTACCTCCTACAATCCTTCCTCCTCAGAGCAGCTATAGTGATCTTTTAATTCATTTTAATTCATGAATTAAATCACATCGATTCATTACTTAAACCTCAAATGGCTTCCAACTGCAGTGGAAATTAAAAATCCAAACTCCTTTGTTTGATCTATAGTGTCTAGCAGATCTGAGCAGAATTGCCTCTACCTTTCTGATGACATCTGCTACTAGTCTCCCCCTTGCTCAGTCTGTGTCAGATCCATTGTTCTCTTTCTGTCCCCAAATACAATCAGTTTGTTCTTAGTTCAGTGATGTTTTTCACTTACTCTTTCCTCTGTCTCAGACATGTGTCCTCAGCTGGCTCTTTCCTTTTCTTAACATTGTAGCTTAAACATCACCTTCTTCCAGAGGCCTTCCATGTTGATCCTATTTAAATGCTTTATTTCACACTCATCGGGCGCCTGAGTGGCTCAGTTGGTTGGGCGACTGCCTTCGGCTCAGGTCATGATCCCGGACTTCCAGGATCGAGTCCCACATCGGGCTCCCAGCTCACTGGGGAGTCTGCTTCTCCCTCTGACCTTCTCCTCTCTCATGCTCTCTCTCACTCATTCTCTCTCAAAAAAATAAATAAAATCTTTATTTCACACTCATCTATTTCCTTACCACTTATCACTATCAGAAACTATCTTGCTAATTCTACCAAATCACAAATACTTATTGAATACCTACTATGCACCAGAAACTGTTGCAGGTGCCAAGTATCTGTTTGCTTGTTTTTTTCCCTGTTTCTATCCCTCATTACTCATGAGGTAGGGACGTTGTCTGTCATCACTGAGAATCCAGCATCCAAGACAAAGTGTGACTCTTATGAAGGATCCAGTGCATATCTGTTAAATGAAAAAAGGTGGATGATGACAGGCAGCACTCAAATCCAGACGGGCCAGGGTACTCATGACAGCATGGGTCAACAGCTTGGAACACATAAGAAAGAGTCAAAGAGTCACATGGATCACGAAATCCGAATTCCAGGTGAGCAGTCTGGATCTGGGTCTATGTAGGACAGGGAGTAAGACTGTGGAGAACCAGAAGCAAGATGAGAGAAACTGGTTCATGGAATCAAAGAGAGGCTTCCCTTCATGGCCATCTCTTTCACTATCAGTCTTGTCACGGCAGACCCAAGAAAGCAAAGTGCAGCGACAGCTATTGAATAGTGTCTCCCCAAATTCATGCCCAGATGGAACCTCAAGAGTGTGACCTTATTTGGATCCAGGTCTTTGCAGATGTAATCAATTAAGGATCTAGAGGTGAAATCACACTGTATTTAGCAGGGGGACTCCTACTAAGAAGAGGAGAGGACAAAGAGAAGACAACAGAGACAGAGATGGGAGTGAGGCAGCTACAGGCCAGGGGACGTCAAGGAATTGCCAGGAGTCACCAGAAGCTAGGAAAAGGCAAGGGAAGATTCTCCCTAGAGCCTCCAGGTGGAGTGTGGCCCTGCCAACACTTTGATTTTGAACTTCCTGCTTCCAAAATAGTGAGAGAATACATTTTTGTTGTCTTTCTGTCATTTCTGGTTACAGCAATGGGTTACAGAAGCCCTGGGAAAATAATACAACACCTGTGATGTTTTACTATTTTTTTTTCTCAGCATAAAGTACATGTTCAGTAATTCAGCCAGGCAAATTTGTAGCCAACAACTTGCCCAGTGTTTGGCATGATGATTTTAAAAAATTCTTGTTGAAATAAATGTTCGATGACTGGGTGACCTGGTATCATTTCAAAAAACTCTTAGGAGACATATATCAAAACCTTTCAATGATTCTATGCGTGAATATAAAGAGTCTAAAACACCCTGAAGATCCTGACCTTTTCCTGCTGGCTGAAATAAAAATGCATTACCTTTGTCCATATAATCACACAAGACCCGAGGTCAAAACGGGTAAGAGAACAGAAAGGCTTGGAAACATGGCTGTAATTTTTATGCCAAGTTAGAGGTATTCTACCTTGAATATGTGCCCAAGATTCAGTTCTTTCCCACCTGTGCTGCTTTCCTGTGTAACGAGTGCAGCCTTGCACTAACAGCAGAACTACCTAGACTATGTCAGATCACTTTAGGCTGATGAGCACCTTTTGGATAATTATGACTATGTCAGTCACTGTGAGCTTTGAAAGTGTGTAAGATCAGCTCTTACCTTGTGGGACCTCCCAATTCTGGAGAAGGAACAGATAGTGGTAACTAGTTAAAACACAGAACCACGGTGAAGTTGTTTAATATATATATATATATAACGATATATACATATCGTTATATATATATATATATATATATATAGTTGTTTTATATATATATCTAAAACAGTACAGAGGGATGGAGAGAATAATTCTATCAAGAAGCATTTGTCTAATATCTGGTTGTGTAGCCATAAGTAAATGACGTTCTGGACATTGGTATCCCATTGCCAAAATGAACGTGTTTGACAAGACCAGGTCCTTTTAGGCACTGACAGTATAACCTTGACCTTGGATTATCTGTTTCATGTGTGTTGGTTTCATCTCCCCTGTTGGGCTACATTGGGGTAGGAATCATGTCTCAGTCATCCCTCTGTCCCAGAGCTCAGGGCAGGGCCTGGCCGACAGGACCACACATTAAATGCATGTTAATTGGTTGAGCACTGACATTCATCTTTCTCTCCTATTCTAATATCTCAGAATCAGGTAGAATTTCTTATCCTAAATCAAAAGATTTCAAATAACTGAATTTATTTTTTTAAAGATTTTATCTGTTTGTCAGAGAGAGAGAGAGAGAGTATAAGTGGGGGGAGCAGCAGGCAGAGGGAGAAGCAGACTCCCCACTGAGCAAGGAGCCAGATGTAGGACTCAATCCCAGGACCCTGGGATCATGACCTGAGCAGAAGGCAGACGCTTAACCAACTGAACCACCCAGGCATCCCCAAACTACTGAAATTAAAGACAAAAAATATATGCCTGCAGGGAGTTCCTCCTGGCCTAGCACTTGATCCTCATGAATCCTTACAAAGAGAGCAGTTGAGAGCGGGTCTGTGAATCCATTTTACTTTGATAGTAATCTGTCAAAAACTTCCTTTTCTGAACGGATGGAAGCTCCACACGCTCCAGGATCCTCTCTGACTCAACACCCTAGAAAAACCATGTATGTGCCTGTATTTGTGAATGTGTCTTGAGGTGTGAGTGTTTATAGGTGACTAGAGAGAGAGTGTGTGTGTCTGTGTGTGTGCGCGTGTGTGTATACATGCATACACATATACATAAAACTTTAGAGTAAATGTGACATTTAGGGGCGCCTGGGTGGCTCACTGGTTAGGCCTCTGCCTTCGGCTCAGGTCACGATCTCAGGGTCCTGGGATCGAGCCCTGCATTGGGCTCTCTGCTCAGCGGGGAGCCTGCTTCCCTCCCTCTCTGCCTGCTGCTCTGCCTACTTGTGATCTCTCTCTCTCTCTCTGTTAAATAAATAAATAAAATCTTTAAAAAAATTAAAAACATGTGACATTTAGTAGCGTGTGGATGCAAGATGTATGAGAGAGACTAGGAGTGCGCACTTGTGTATGCTGGTTCATTCCATGAGAGGAAGGGCGTTCTCTATGCCCTGCAGAATTCCCTTACCCCACTTCAAACCAGAAGACTTCCTCTAAGTTAGCTGAGTTTAGCCCATAGAAAAGGCTCTGGGGAGGTGGGGGCTCATGGTCTTGTTAGTCTTTGGGCCTCCATTCCCTCTTCTTTGGAGGCAGGAGTCACTTCACTGTGAAGCTTTAGATAAACATGACCATGGAAAAGCAGCCACTCTCAGGGGTGTGTTTTTTGGGTGTTTTTAGAGTATTAAAAAACAGTAAGTGAGCAAGCTTGGCTTTTTCTACTGAATAGATAATGTTCTATCTGTTAGAAGAACTGTTGTCTGGAAACTTCTTTTTTTCTACAGACATTTGTTTTCAGTTTATGACCTGCTCTGCTCCCAGAGGGGCAAGAGCATAAATCATCTAGTTTTCAAAAGAAAGAACCATAAAATAGAAAACAAAGGCCCAAAAGCTGACTTATCTCCCTCAATTTAAACCATTCTGTCTGAGTGAATATCTGCGAGTTAAGGCCCAACAGGGCTAATGTGTAAGCAGGTCCAAGTCTGGGCCTCCAGAGACTATCCCATGAGGTTAATATTAATCTGGGATTTTCAGGGAACACAAAGCAGCCTTCTGTCACACCACCTTTGCTGTTTCTGGGTCAGGATGACTCCTGAGGCAAAAGGAACTCTGTACTGGGCAAGCTTAAAGTTTCTCTTCTTGTCCACCAACACCCCTCCCTCCCTCATCATTTGCTGTTCTATTACAAAACTGATGGCCAACAGAGAGCAGACCCATTTGTGGAGCTGTTGCTGTTCTAAGCACTTTCCAAGCATTGACTCATTGAATCCTCAAAATAATGTTATCAGATGGGTGCTATTATTATCTCCATCTTATAAGCAAGGAACATGAGGCCTGGATAGATTCAGTCACTTGTCCAAGGTGACACAGCCAGTAAGTAGGAAAACTGGAGTTCAAACCTAGCCAGTCTGTCTGGAGACTGCTTTATGAGCTGCAACCCCACACTATCTGACTAACCAGGCCCCTGTAACAGCCAGCTTCTAGACATAGACTTATCATGTTAACATTAAATAAAATCACAATTTAAAATAGAACAGAACCTCGGCAACTATGCATTTAGATATTGATTGATTTTTAGGATGATAACAAGGCAAATATAAGGATGGGAAACACTGGGAATGTATTGCAGCAACCCATGGCTAAAATAAAAAAAAAATACACTGATGAGAATAAGGAGGCTTTCTCTGCCTCTACGCTTGTATACTATGAACCTGATATCTCCAGATACAGTGCTCCCCCCATCTGTCTATATTATACCCTTAGCTATGTTGAATCCTGGGGACCGAATTCCCTGAAAGCATCCAGAAAGAGCTGTACTAATGAGGACACTGTTGTGTATGGCTGGAGTGGGGAGAGGTCCAAGGAGAATGGTTCTTCGGCAATCTTTGGTAGGTGAATTCCCTGGGCCTCTTGGATTCTCCTTGTTCAAGGCCCTCTCTACATGCTGGCGATTGGCTCTACTTGGGATCTACTAGATTTTTGAACAGTATTCCTGCGTAACTTTCTGTATTTACAGGGTATGTCACTGGGAAGGAAGGGAAAACAAGTCAGGGTTGTCTTGCTAGGCTCCTCCTGAGCCTTAGAGTTGTCTGTTCTAAGACAGATTTACATACATATCTTACAAATCAAGTGGAATCATGAAAGCAGAAGCTTTGGTATAATATCCTGTGGCATGCTGCTTTATACAAGGATGCATCCTTGAACATATCATTGGATTTCCTACACTCTGACTCTATTAAACATTTAATTCCATTCAGAATTCCAAATCAGAGTCCTCTCCCAAATTTATCAACTATGTGTCAGATATACTTGATTATTTCTGCCACTGAATTAATTATCTGTTATTGCATAAAAAATTACCCTAAAATTTAGGAACTTATAGCAACAAACGCTCATTTTCTAACCATCTCTGTAGGTCAGGAATCCAGGTGCAACTTAACTGGCTCAAGGTTTCTTATGAGGTTGTAGTCAAGCTGCAGGTCATGGCCATGGTCTCATCTGAAGATCTGAAGGGGGGAAATCCCTTTCTAAGCTCATGCATGTGGTTGTGCACATGCTTCAATTCCTTGCAGACTGTTGAACTGAGGGCCTGAGTTTCTTGCTAACGAGTGGCTAGAAACCTTCTTCAATTCTTTGACATGTGGGCCTCTCCATTGGGCAGCTCACAATATGGCAGCTGGCTTTCCTCAGAGTGAGTGAATAAGAGAATGCCTAAGCTGAAATCTGCAGTCTTTTTGTGACCTAGTCTTAAATGAGACATCCCATCACCTCTGCGGTGTTTTACTTGCTAGAAGTGAATCACTAAATCTAACCCATAATCAAGGGGAGGGATATCCACAAAGGTATGAATACCGAGAGGTGGGAATCATTGGGGTCCATCTTAGAGGCTACCCACCCGCCCCTTAGAGCAGGGTCATTCCAACTGGGAATTATTTATATTCAAGCCTTTGCAATCTGTACTTCCCAAATTCTCCACCTTTCAAGTCTTATTCTATTGTCCAAAAAAGATGGTTCATGCAGCCATCCTAAAACTGTACAAAGTGCACCTACCTCTGCCACTGGTATTTGCCCCTTGGATTTCCAGGGAGGGCTTATTATGTTCTGATGTTATATTCCATCCTGAATCCCACTGCCTCGTCACAGCCTGCTCCTGAAAGGTTTTCTTTGTTTCTGGGTCTGCATAGACTCTTTTCCTCTTCCTTCATAACCACAAAGTACCACAAACATTAGATTATTTTAGAGAACAGAGTTATGCTGAAGGTTTAGAGACATTAGAAGGTAATTCTAGTCAGTAAAGGAAATACACTCAAATTTGATAGCAGACATCATTGTTCCTAGAAATATATTAGCTATTCTTCATTCTTACAATTCTCTCACTGGCTGGAATGCTCTGGGCTGGCTTAGCCTCCTGACATGTTGCTGGGGCTACATATATTTCATACATCTCATACTTCATCATAATCTTCTAGAGACTCAAAGTTTCCTCTTTGCTTGTTTACTTTGGGACTCTTGTGCTAGGTTGGGACCATCCTAATCCATCTCTGAGATTTTAGGAATGTTGACTTTTGAATGGTAAGGGGTTGAGGAATTTGTCTCTCTTCTGGGGCATCTTCATGGCTCCTATGTAAAAATTTCCACGTTCTACTCAAAGATCAGAGATGTCTACATACTTAGGAACGCTTAGAAAAGGCAGCCTTGGCAAACACACAAGTCCCTATTGTCTCTTTTTCCTAGGGCAGCAAGTGCTTAGACTTCTAATAGCTACAAAATCAAGTAGGAGCATTCTAGCTCCTACTTGAAAGAGATTGAAGATCTCTTTCAGTGTGAATCTCTGTGTCCATCTATACAAAGAAGAATTTGGCAGCTTCTATTACTAAAATATTTTTGAAGTTCTGCTCTTCCAGGCACCTTGTTATAAGAATAAGATCTCATTTTAGAAAAAAAGAAACTATATACTCATATAAATATATAGAAGCAAGCTTGGAAGAAAAACACAACCAACTGTTCGAGTAGTTATAGCTGAGGAGTGAGGTTATTTTGGAGGAGTTCTATGAGAGGGTAATAGAAGGACAAAGTAGTGAGAGGTATTTTCACTTTATGTAGCACATGTGTCTGTATAGTCTTAAAGACTCAAATGTATTGTTTTTGTCACTGTATTTAAAATTCAAGAATAAAGTAAGCTGGCATTACACAAAAAGAAAAGTATGTAGATACAGAAACTAAGGCCAGCTTCATAATACCCTTCAGCAATGCTAAGTACCAGGAAATAATGGAACAATATATTATAATTTTGATGGGAAAAAAAGTGTATGAGAAAGATTGTTGTCTTCAGCTATTTTCCCATTCCTGACTGCAACAGGAAGAAACCTTCAGAGAGTCAAAAGTTCAGCAAGTATACCATGCTCATATTCATACGGGGAAAGAAAATTGTGCATAATATATGTACTTCTCTGTCTTATTCCAGCTAAACAGGTAAAGACTCAAAATTTTTAAAAAAATCAAAGAATGTGTAATTTGTAGTATAGAATGATTGAAGAAGAGGGACACCTGGGTGACTCAGTCCGTTAAGCCACTGACTTCAGCCCAGGGTCCTGGGATCAAGTCCTGTATTGGGCTCCTTGCTCCGGGGGGAGCCTGTTTCTCTCTCTGCCTCTGCCTGCCACTCTTCCTGCTTGTGCTTTCTCTCTCTGACAAATAAATAAATAAGTAAAATGTTTGAAGGAGAATGTAAAGATCAATAAAAGAGCAAATTCATTAATTCAGGAAATATTAATTTAAATACCATTAAATACCACTGTGTGTCAGGAACACTTCTAAGATCTTAAATGCATCATCAACAAATGAAACAGGGACTTCTGCTCTTCTGGACCTTTCATTCTAATTACATAATATACTAGATGATCCCATTATTTATTTATTTTTTTTTAAAAGGAGAGATGCCTGGCAAAAGGCATCTAGAGTATGGGGAAGGCGGTAACCAGGTTGTAATTTCCATACTGACATTTTAGAGGTAGATGTAAAAATCTGGAATAAGCCAATGAAAATAATATAGTACTATATTAGAAGAATAATATGTTCAGAGTAGTATGCAGAGTTTATTCTTAGAATACAAGTTTATTTAGGGTAACGTGGTGGCTCAGTTGGTTAAGCCTCTGCCTTCAGTTCAGTTGGTGATCTCAGGGTGCTGGGATCCAGCCCCACATAGAGCTACTCATTGGGTTCCCTGCTCAAGGGGGAATCTGCTTCTCCCTCTGCCCTCTCCACTGCCTGTGTGTATTCACTTGTTTTCTCTCTCTCAAAAAAATAAGTAAAATCTTAAAAAAAAGAATACAAGCTCATTTATGGCTAGTAAATGTATTAATATTGCCCATCGGTAATAAGTTAAAGTAGAAAAGCAACATGATCACTCCCACAGATGTCCTAATATCATCCCATAAAATTTTGTATCTATTTCTGACAAAAGTCTTGGAAAATAATTAAGGGAGAAAATTTCCTTAACATTACAATGAATATAAAAATCTAGAGGCAATATTCTAAATGCTGAAACAACAGAAATATTTCCTTTAAAATTCAGGAACAACAACAAAAATCCTAATGTCATTACTATTTAACAATATTTTGTAAATTTGCAAAAACAATGTAAGAGCTAAGGGGAAAATACAGTATCGCTATTAAAGTAAGGGAAAATATTTTATAAATTACTGCTTTGTTGATTTAGAAGATTTGAGAAATTTTAACAAAAATTATTTGAACTAATTAGAGAAGATAGGAGTTGTCCAGATGCAAACATATATATAAAATATTAAGGTGCTTCTTTTTACCAGTAATAATCTTGTCAAAATTCTGATGGTGAAACTATTTTACTCTATGCTATCAAAAATAATTAAGCACATTTGCAAAAAACACTAATAAGAAATCTGTGAAGGGATGCCTGGTTGGCTCAATCAGTTAAGTGTCTGGCTCTGGATGTCTGGGTGGCTTCCTGTGTTAAGCATCTGCCTTTGGCTCAGGTCATGATCCCAGAGTCCTGGGAAAGGATTCTGCCTCAAGCTCCTTGCTCAGTGGGGAGCTTGCTTCTCCCGCTTCCTGCTGCTCCCCTGGCTTGTGCTTGCTCTCTATTTCTCTCTCTCTCTCTCTGACAAATAAATAAATAAAATCTTAAAAAAAAAAGTGTCTGACTCTTGATTTCAGCTCAGGTCTTGATCTCAGCATTGGGAGTTCAAGCCCCTCTTTGGAAAGAAGGAAGGGGGGAAGGAAGGAAGGATAAATAAATTAGAGAATTGTGTGTCAAAGTAAGAAAACAGACAGAGATATATAAATGGAGAGATATACCATGTTCCTGAATGGGAATACCAAATATTACAAAGGTGATTATTTAATTCTTCTGAAATAATTGAAAGGCTTGATGTGATTCCAATAAAAATCTACTAGAAGAGTTCTCTGATTTTTACTTGACAAAGTGATAATATAGCTCATTTTTGAAGTATATAGTTTTGAGTAGTAAAAAAGTTTCAAAAAGATGAAATAAAACAAGATGGAAAGAAATGAAGAGAGATTTGTCTTATGAGATAATAAAGCCTACAATAAACTTTCAGTTATCAAGATGCTCTGTCTCCAGGGCAAGAATTGACAGTTTGATCAATGGAGCAATATAAAGATTCTGGAAACCAACACTCTTCTATGTAAGAATTTAAAATATAGTTAAATGCCCATCGTAAATCAGTATGCAAAGGGAGAAGTATTCAGTAAATGATGCTGGAACAATTGGCTAAGTATTTGGCAAAAAACAAAGCTAGATTGAAATGACTTATTATTGTGCTTAAAATTAAGACAAAATAAAACTAAACCAAAGTAAACCAAACTAAACTAGAATAAACAATAAATGAGTATTCAATAGACTACAGGAAGGGGAATATTTTCCAAGAATGAAAGTTACAGAAGAAATCACAAGGTGGAAAAACAGTAGATTTAATTACTTAAAAAAGCTAAAACGTGTTTCTTATAAAATACTGTAAAATAAGATTAAAAGAGGGTGCCTGGGTGGCTCAGTTGGTTGGGCATCTGCCTTCAGCTCAGGTGATGATCCCAGGGTGTTGGGATCAAGTCCCACATCAGGCTTCCTGCTCAGTGGAGAGCCTGCTTCTCTCTCTCCCTCTGCTGCTCCTCCTGCTTTTTATCTCTCTCAAACAAATAAAATTAAATTTTAAAAAATTTTTAAAAATAAAGTTAAAAATTTGACAACTTGGAAAATTACTTATAGACAAAGTCTTAGTCTTAAAATATTTTTAAAAATTTCTGTCAAATCAAGTGGAAAGGAAAGACCAAAGTGACAAAGGCAAGAAAGAAAAATCTCAGAAAAGACAAAACAAGTAATTAAATGGCACTAAATATATATCTACCAATAATTACTCTGAATGTAAATGGACTAAATGTTCCAATCAAAAGAAGGTGTCAGAATGGAAACAAAACAAAACAAGACCCACCTGTATGTTGCCTAGAAGAGACCCATTTTAATCATAAAGCTACCTGCAGACTGAAAAGGGGGGGGGGACAGAGAAATATTTATCATGCAAATGGACATCAAGAGAAAGCTGGAACAGCAATACTTCTAAGAGACAAACTAGCCTTTAAACCAAAGATTGTAACAAGACATGAAGAAGGGCAAAATATCATAATAAAGGGGACAATCCAACAAGAAGACCTAACAATTGTAAATATTTATGCAACCAACATGGGAGCACCCAAATATATAAAACATTTAGTAACAAACATAAAGGAACTCATTGATAATAAAACAATAGTAGTATGGGATTCTAATAGCCCACTCACATCAATGCGCAGACCATCTACACAGAAAAGCAACAAGGAAACAATGGCTTTGAAAGGCACACTTGGAACAGATGGACTTAACAGATATATTCAGAAAATTCCATCTTAAAACAGCAGAATACCCATAATTTTCAAGTGCACATGCGACATTCTTCAGAACAGATCACATACTAGGTTGCAAGTCAGGCTTCAACAAATACAAAATGATTGAGGTCATACCATGGATCGTTTCTGACCACAACACTAAAACTTGAAGTTAACCATGAGAAAAAATCTGGAAAGACCACAAATACACGGAGGTAAAACAACATGCTACTAAACAATGAATGGGTCAACCACGAAATCAAAGAAGATATTAAAAAATACATACAAACAAATGAAAATGAAAACACAATGGTCCAAAACCTTTGGGATGCAGCCTAGGCAGTCCTAAGAGGGCAATATATAGCAATCTAGGCCTACCATAAGAAGCAAGAAAAACATCAAATAAACAACCTAACCTTACACCTAAAGGAGCAGAAAACAAACAAACAAACAAATAAAGCTTAAAGCCAGCAGAAGGAAGGAAATAATAAAGATCAGAGGAAAAATAAATGATATAGAAACTAAAAGACCAATAGAGCAGATCGATGAATCCAGGAGCTGGTTCTTTGAGGAAAAAAAATCAATAAAATTGATAAATCTCTAGCCAGACTTGTCAAAAAGAAAAGAGAAAGAACCCAAACAAATAAAATCACAAATAAGAGAGGGGGAAATAACAACCAACACCACAGGAATGCAAACAATTATAAGAGAATATTATAAAAAACGAAATGCCAACAAATTAGACAACCTGGAAGAAATGGAAAAACTCCTAGAAACATAAACTACCAAAACTGAAAAAGAAAGAAGTAGAAAACTTGAAAAGACTGATAACCAGCAAAGAAATTGAATCACTAATCAAAGCCTCCCAAAAATCAAAAGTCCAGGGCCAGATGGCTTCATAGGTGAATACTACCAAACATTTAAAGAACAATTAATAACCTATTCTTCTCAAACATTCCAAAAAATAGAAAAGGAAATAAAAGTTCCAAATTCATTCTTTGAGTCCAGCATTATCCTGAGACCAAAACCAGATAAAGACTCCACTGAAAAAGAGAACTATAGGCCACTATCCCTGATGAACATGGATGCAAAAATTCTCAATAAAATACTAGCAAACCAAATCCAAGAGTACATTAAAATAATCATTCACCATGATCAAGAGGACTTTATTCCTGGGCTGCAAGGATAGTTCAATATTCGCAAATCAATCATTGTGATACACCACATTAATAAAAAGAAGGATAAGAACCACATGATCCTTTCAATAGATGCAGAAAAATCATTTGACAAAGTACAAAATCCATTTATGATAAAAATCCTCAACAAAGTAGGTTTAGAGGGAACATCCTCAAAATAATGAAGGACATATATGAGAAACCCATATATGAAAAGCTCAGTGGGGGAAATCTGAGAACTTTTCCCCTAAGGTCAGGAACAGCACAGGGATGTCCACTCTCACTACTGTTATTTAACAGTACTGGAAGTCCTAGCCACAGCAATCAGACAACAAAAAGAAATAAAAGGCATCCAAATCAGCAAAGAAGAAGTCAAACTTTCAGGATTTGCAGATGACATGATACTCTATATAGAAAATGCAAAAGACTCCACCAAAAAATTGCTAGAACCAACAAATGAATTCAGGAAAGTTGCAGGATACAAACTCAATGTACAGAAATCTGTTGCATTTCTATACATTGATAATGAAGCAGCAGAACGAGAAATCGAGGAATCAATTCCATGTGCAATTGTACCCAGAACTGTAAGATACCTAGGAATAAACCTAACCAAGGAGGTAAAAGATCTATACTTTGAAAACCATAAAACACTGATGAAAGAAATTAAAGATGACATAAAGAAATGGAAAAACATTCCATGCTCATGGATTGGAAGAACAAATATTGTTAAAATGCCCATACTGCCCAAATATTCTACACATTTAATGAAATCCCTACCAAAATACCACCAGCATTTCTCAAAGAACTAGAATTAAAAAACCTAAAATGTGTACAGAACTACAAAAGACCCTGAATAGCCAAAGCAATCTTGAAAAATTAAAGCAAAGCTAGAGGCGTCACAATTCCAGACTTAAAAGTTACATTACAAAGTTGTAGTTATCAAGACAGTATGGTATTGTCACAAAAACAGACACATAGATCAACAGAACAGAATAGAAAAACCAGAAACCACAACTATATGGCCAACTAATCTTTCACAAAGCAGGAAAGACTATCCAGTGGAAAAAGACAGTCTCTTCAACACATGACATTGGAAAACTGCACAGCAGCATGCAGAAGAATGAAACTGGACCACTTTCTCACACCATACACAAAAATAAAGTCAAAGTGGATGAAAGAACTAAATGTGAGACAGGAAACCATCAAAATCCTAGAGGAGAACACAACCTCTCTGACATGGGCCAGAGCAACTTCTTACTAGATATGACTCCTGAGGCAAGGGAAAAAAAGCAAAAATGAACTACTGGGACTTCATCAAAATAAAAAGCTTTTGCACAACAAAGGAAACAATCAACAAAACTAAAAGGTAGGATTGCCAGTTAAACATCTGCCTTCAACTCAGGTTATGATCTTGGGGTCCTCGGATTGAGCCCCATGTCAGGCTCCCTGCTCAGGGGTGAATCTGTTTCTCCTCTCCTTCTGCCCCTCCCCACTGCTCATGATCTCTCTCTGTTGTGTGCTCTCTCTCTCAAATAAATAAATAAATTTTTAAAATCTTAAAAAAAAACCTAAATGGCAATCTACAGAATGGGAGAAGATATTTGCAAAGACATATTTGTTAAAGGGTTAGTATCTAAAATATAATAAGAGCTTATAAAACTAAACACACAAAAAAACAAATAATCCAATTTTAAAATGGGCAGAAGACATGGATAAACTTTTTTTTTCAAAGAAGAAATGTAGATGGTCCACAGACATGTGGAAAGATTCTCAACATTACTCATTATCAGGGAAATACAAATCAAAACTACAATGACATATCGCCCAACACCTGTCAGAATGGCTAAAATTAACACAAGAAACAACAGATGATGGCAAGGATGTGGAGAAAGGGGAACCCTCTTACATTGTTGGTAAGAATGGAAACTGGTGTAGTCATTATGGAAAAGAATATGAAGATTCCTCAAAAAGTTAAAATTAGAACTATTCTACAATCCAACAATTGCACTACTAGGTATTTACTCGAAGAACACAAAAATACTAATTCGAAGGAATATTTGCTCCCCAATGTTTATAGCAGTATTATCTATGATAGCCACACTATGGAAAGAACCCAAATGTCCATCAAGTGATGAATGGATAAAGAAGATGTGGTATGTGTACACACACACACACACACTGAAATATTACTCAACAGTCAAAAAGAATGGAATCTTGCTATTTCCAATGACGTGTTTGGAACTAGAGGGTATAATGCTAAATGAAGTAAGTCAGTCAGTCAAAGAAAGACAAATGTCACATTTATTTCATTCATATGTGATATTTAAGAAACAAAATAGATGAACAGGGGGAAAAAAGGAGAGAGAGGCAAACCAGAAAACAGACTCTTAACTGTGAAACAAACTGATGGTTGGCAGAGGGGAGGTGGCTGGGGGCGGGGGGAATGGGTGAAACAGGTGATGGGGATTAAGGAGACTTGTCCTGATGAGCACTGGTCATTGCGTGGACGTGCTGAATCACTATATTGTACACCTGAAACTAATATTACACTGTGTGCTAACTAAATGGAATTTAAATAAAAATTTAAAAAATAAGTAAATAAAATTACTGCCAACTCAAGAAGAAACACGGCCACCTCAAGAGATACTAATGAATAAAAGACATGGACAGATAATTCACCAAAGAGTTATAAGTAACAAAAAATGTGAAAAAAAATTGATCTTTCAGTTATAAAAAAAGTTTGTTAAAATAACAATGAAA
This sequence comes from Martes martes, assembly GCF_963455335.1. NCBI lineage: Eukaryota > Metazoa > Chordata > Mammalia > Carnivora > Mustelidae > Martes > Martes martes. The sequence continues at coordinate 53,025,790 of NC_137898.1, forward strand.
CAATGTTTTCCCAATTCCAAATCTGAAAAAACTTTTAAAAAGCTATAATGCTCAGTGTTAGTGAGGGTTACACTAGCATTAAAATCCTGTCTGGAAAATAATTTTGAAAAAGTATACCAAAGTAGTTACATATTAACATCCTTTGACAAAAGTAACCTTATTAATTGTAGTTCATGTTATTATTATTTTTTTTAAGATTACCAATTTTTTTAAAGACTTCATTTACTTATCTGACAGAGAGCAAGAGAACACACAATCGAGAAGAGTGGCAGACAGAGGGAGAGGGAGAAGCAGACTTCCCACTGAGCAAGGAGCCCAATGCAGGACTCGATCCTGAGACTCTGGGATCATGACCTGAGCCAAACGCAGATGTTTAACCAACTGAGCCACTCAGGTGCCCCTGGAGTTCATACTATTAAAATAGGTGTTATTTTAAAAGTTTAGTTATCTAACAATAGAAGAGAATCATTAAAAGTTGAAAGATTAATATGTCAAAAATTATAAATCATATTCTTCAAGAAATTAATAACATTCAAAAACATTCACAAGGCGAATAAAAAACTAGAATGCAAAACTTTTTATATACCATGACCATAAGTTTGTGTCTATCTGTGCACACATACATACAAATAGCAACACGTGTGGGGAACATGTCAGATTCAGAGCTCAACAGGAGTGACCTGGTTAGTTGGCAATAAACATACAGAAGATACAGTCCTAAAGTAGGCATTGGTTTTGGATTATGACTTGTTTTCTCAATTAAGCTTCTTTCAAAGAAGAATGTGGCCAGTAGTCTTTGGTTCTGGGATGGGATTGGGAATGGGCTACTCCCAACTGTCAGCATGATTTCCAGACTCCATTATCTTCTACATGGAAATATGTCAAGGAGCAGGGGCAGTGACTTACACCTGAGAACATCCCAATGGGAGGAAAAGAAAAATCATGTTTATTCCTCAGGAGTACTGATGGGCCCTGGAGTAAGCTGACATTCTTCTGTAACAACATTATCGGTAATATTTTAAACTACAGCACAATGTTTATGTCTTTGAAACAAGTCTGTTTCCTGTTTTGTATTTTCTCTCTGTAAACTGTAATGTGGTGGACTTAAGCGAAATAAATTAAAACTAGGCAGCCAAAACAAAAACAAAGACAAACACCAACACACGTGCAGACATAAAAATGCTACAGGAAAATATTCAAAACTTAATTTTATCTTTGTGGGTGGATTATGAATGTGTTTTCTTTTATTCTCTTCCCTTTTTTTTGGTAATTCTGAAAATACAGAGAATGTTATCTTTTCAAAATAATTCAAGAATTTGGAGGAGAAGGATATAAGGTGATACTCCTAAAACTAGGAGACATTCATTCATACGCGCATTTAACCAATATTACCAAGGGTCTCCTGGTGCCAGTCACTGTGTCAGGTCCTCAGTGTCCATGCAAAGTGTGAACAAAACAGGCATGATTCTTTCCCCCAGTGACCTTACAGTCCCTGTGTCTCTCGAAGATTTGTATTTCTGCTTTTCACCCTCTCCTTTCCTAGTATTATCTCACTCAGAATAAATAAGTTGCATTTTCTCATACTCAGCAAAAAGAAGAAAAAGAAAAAGAAAAAAAATTAGCTTGCTTTACTGCAAAGAAAGCTGGCAACCAATTCTCTTAACTTGCTATCCTTTTGCTCTAATAGGCAGCCCTCCCTGAAGCTAACTTTCTTCCTGAAAGATGACTGTGTCATCAGCAGCCTCCAAATTGCCAAATGACACCTCCCTTTTTCTCTGATGTGTTACCAGCCCAGGAGCTCAGTTTAGCAGAGTTCTGTGCTGTGGCCCAAAAGGAATGAATTGTTTCTTTTAAATAAACAGTAAGATGAGCTCTAGGAAGAGCTACAGTGAGCTACATTTCCCCCCAAGATTTTGCTGATACTTCTACAATACAGCGTGTGTGTGTGTGTGTGTGTGTGTGTGAGATGCACTAATGCATAGGGCTGTGTATGCATAATATATGTGTACTAGATTTCTCAAGCAAAACTGAACAATAAATTTAAAATACATTTAATAAATGATTCCACAATTAACCTTTGATAAAGCTACTGCCCTTTAACTCACTGATTGGCTGGACCTGAATTTTAAAGCATTATTTTTCCCCCAGTTGGAAACACCTTCTGTCACTTAGAGAATCCCTTCCAAGTGGCAGTAATGATCCCAACCACTGGGGGGATTGAGATGAATGAGGCAGTCTTTAATCTTAACCCCCTTACACAAGGGTGAGCAGAGGTGTAGAAAATATTACAGTACTATTAGCTAAGGGCCACGTTCCGGGTATTTTCACAAAGCTTTGGGAGCCAAAGGAGAGGTCATCTCATAAATTCTCACGAACATACGCTATTTGTGTTACATTTGCGCACGTGTAGAAGCTCAGATGGCACACGAAACGGGGGCAGGAAAAGAAGAGGCATGTGAAAATTGAGGAGCCAACAAGAAAACTATGGTGTGAATGAGGGTAATGTATTGACCTACTAATGGTTAGTTTCTGCTGCCGTAAAAGCATTGAAAAGGATGTGAGCTCTTGTATTTTTCTCATGTCTTCTCTCCTCTCCATTCTGACAAGTTATGAAATGCTACTCTAAATCCCTCTCTTAGCTATTACTTCAATCCTCCTGAAAGCACCATGAGAGAGGAACTACCATTCTCTCCAGTTTACAGATAAGAAAACTGAAGCACAGAACAGATAAGTAACTTACTGCTTACTGACAAACTCAAATTCAAACAGAGATTGGGTCAAAGCCTATATTCTACGAACACTGCCCAAAGGATTCCTAATATACCAGATATAGACAGATCTCCCACAATTCAAGAAGAAAAAAAACCATACAAAAATCATCACCGTAATCACATTCATAGAAGAAGAAATCTGATTGGCAATAAACATGCAAAAAGATATTCAGCCTTATTTAGTATTTTGCAAAATAAAACCAAGTAAAGCAACAACATTGTGCCATTTTTCTGTCATCAAATAGGCATATATTAAAAAGTCCTACAATGTCAATTATTTGCAAAGATTTGGAGAAAATGGAATTGTCATACATTATGGGTAAGAATATGAACTGGCAAAACAACTTCAGAGAGCAATTGGTAGCAGCTATGTAAACCTGATGATCCAAACTAGAAAAAATTCTCTCATGTACACACCACAAAACATATAATGACAGCAATTAGTCTATTGTTTTTGATCTATTAAATCTGACAACCTAAACGTCTATTACAAAGGGAACAGACAAGGCCACTAGGTAGCTCAGTCAGTGGAGCGTCCAACTCTTGATTTCAGTTGGGTCATGATCTCGGGGTTGTGGGATGGAGCCCCCTGTTGGACTCTGCGCTCCACAGGGAGTCTGCTTGGGATTCTCTCCCTCTTCCTCTGCCCCTTCCTCTGTGTGCAAGTGTGTGTGCATGTACTCTCTCTCAAATAAATAAATAAATTTTTAAAAAACAAACAAAAAAACTCAAAGGGAACAGACAAAACTTGTTAGGTTGATAATCATGTTGTGAAATACCATATAGTGAATAAAAAATTTGAGCTCTGTATAAATTACCTATGTCTGTAAGCAATTAACCACCATTAAGTCTGGGGTGCAGGAGACTAGTTATTTGTTATATTATTCTTCTTATTTTGCCAAATCTTTAAAATTTCTTAGAAAACACACATACAACCTCCTAGGCAAGATATCCTAAGGATCTTTCCAACCCTTAGAAAAAGATGATCTCTCTTTCTGTCTCAAGGAAGGAAGCATAAATTCCACAAGATACTGTATCTCAGATCCCAGTTGTATTTCCCACTTTTTGTCACTTTCTTGACTTTGCAGTTTATTTTTTTTGAAATATTTATGATTCTTTGATCCCCTCCCCACCTCCTCTCCATGGATTTGGAATGTTGGTTCCAGGGCTAAAGGGTATCCTTTTAAAAAAAATATTTTATTTATTTATTTGAGAGAGTGAGTGAGCAAGAGAGAGAGAGAGAGAGAGCGTGTGCACAAGCAGGGGGAGGGGGAGAGGGAGAAGCAGACTCCCTGTTGAGCAGGGAGCCTGATTGATGCAGGGCTCAATCCTAGGACCCCAGGATCATGACCTGAGCTGAAGGCAGACATTTAACCGACTGAGCCACCCAGATGCCCCTCACTTTTGGTATTAATCAGAATGCTTTAGATTATGTTAAAACCTTGGTATTAATCAGAATGCTGTGGATTGTGTGCTTTGATGTTATTTACAGATAAAAGAACCTCAAATCAAACTGTCTTAAACCAAAACTGAAGCCCATTGGTTCATATACTTGGGAATTCCAGGGGTTAAATTTTCCTTCAGGCATGGCTAGACCCAGGAACTTAAATATTAGATTCTTTATCTTCCTCCTCTTTCTCCTCCTTTTCATATTTCTGTTCAATTTTTCATTCTGCTCTTGTTGGCCTCATTTTCTCCTACTAGACATGGACTTTTTCTGTGCATTTAGGGGAGATGGCTGCCAGCAGCTCCAAGTTTACATCCTCTTAGTTTAGTAACTCCAGTGGAAAGGTAGACACTTTTTCCTCAGTCTCCACAAATCAATCTCAAGAAAGCGTTTTGATGTCATTGTCTGGGCCAACTATCTTTCTTTTGGACCACTTACTGTTGCCATGATATGTGGGCACTATGACAATACCCTACCAGAACAAAATGGAATGGGAATGGAGCAGTTCCCTCAAGGGAAGAAGGGTGTTATTACCAGACAAAAAGGAAGAGATGCTGAGCAGCAACACTAATTGGTACCACAAGTCCACTGTAAATTCTTTCTACTTATCCCTAAATTTACATGGAACATCTTTCCATTAGTGGTTCTATGGAGAATTAAAATGGAACTTAAAGAGGGGCACCTGGGTGGCTCAGTGGGTTAAAGCCTCTGCCTTCGGCTCAGGTCATGATCTCAGGGTCCTGGGATCAAGCCCCGCATCGGGCTCTCTGCTCGGCAGGGAGCCTGCTTCCTCCTCTCTCTCGGCCTACTTGTGATCTCTCTCTCTGTCAAATAAATAAATTTAAAAAAAAATGGAACTTAAAGAAAAATGGCTTTCTAAGATGCATGCACCCCTGTGTTTACTGCAGTATTATGTACAATAGCCAAATCATGGAAGCAGCCCAAGTATCCACTGAGTGATGAATGGATAAAGAAGATGTGGTATATATATAAAACAGAATATTACTCAGCCATAAAAAAGAATGAAATCTTGTCATTTGCAATGATGTGAGTGGAGCTAGAGAGTATAATGCTAAGTGAAATAAATCAATCAGAAAAAGACAAATACCATACCATTTCATTCATATGTGGAATTTAAGAAACAAAGCAAATAAACGTGGGTGGGGGGCAAAGGGAATAAAACCAAGAAACAGACTCTTAACTATAGAGAACACATAGATGGTTTCCAGAAAGGAGGTGGCTGAGGGGATAGGTGAAACAGGTGATGGGGATTAAGGAGTGTGGTTGTCATGATGAGCATGAGGTGATGTATGGAAGTGCTGAATCACTATATTGTACACCTGAAATTAATATTATACTGTATGTTAACTAACTGGAATTTAAATAAAAAATTTTAAAAAGAAAAATGGCCTTCTCTGAATCATCACCCTTCTGTAGAGGTCAGCATGGTAGTGGCAGAATCAACATGATGGAGGATGGCAGTTCCAAAGCCCAGGTGATGGCCCCGGAGCAAAGTAAGTGGACACCTAAGGCTTTTATGAAAGTAGATATGGGAAACTATAGGACAACAAACAGATCTTCAGCATCAAGTAGCCTAGAAGTAGATAGGAGACAAAATCCTTCTTCCCTAAAATAACACAGAGAAGGAAAAGTCTAGGATGTATATTAGTCAGGATTACACAGAGAAACAGAACCAATAGGATATATATATATATATATATATATATCCTGACATGCTTTTTACAATGAAATACATGTATGTATATGTATATGTCCTATTGGTTCTTTTTCTCTGGATAACTCTGATACAATATAAGAATATGTTTATCATTAGGTATTAGATTATGCAATTATGGAGGCTGAGAAGTCCCCATATCTGCACTCAGCAAGCTAGAAACCCAGGAGAGCTAATGTGTAATTCCAGTCTGAGTCTGAAGGTCTGAGAACCAAGAGAACCAATAATATTAAGATTTACTCCGAAAGTCAACAGACTCAAGACCCAAGAACTAATGTTTCAGTCTGAGTCTGAAGGCTCAGACTGAAGTCTAAAGACCAGCTCAGTAGTCAAGCAGGGTGAGTTCCCTCTTATGTGGCCATTTTATTCTTTAAAGGACTTCAACTGATCAGATGAGGACCACCCACATTAGGAGAGCAATCTGCTCTACTCAGTCTAACACTTCAAATGTTAATCTCATCCTGAAATACTCTCCCAGACACACCCAAAATAACATTTGACCAGATGCCTGGGCACAGCATGGCTTGCTCAAGTTAACACGTAAAGTTAACCATCACAGAAGGGCACAGGGAGATGTCTGTTTTTATATGCTTCAGATTTTCAGGTGGTATACCTCTTCTTACCACTCTCTTCTCACTCCCTTCTGCTTCTTTGTTTGGCTCTTTATTCCCACCTTCATTCTTCTTACCTCTTGTGCCCTCTTCCTCTCCTTTCTGACATGTTTTTTTCCTCATTTTATGTTTTCTTATGGAAATTAAAGTCTTTTTTGGTTAAAAAAAAAAAAGACAATTGCAGACTTTTCAGGAGAGACCGTTATCATTTTGATTCAGTTACTAAACATGAGAAAACAAACTCCCACAGCTGTGACATAATGAGAATTGTCCCTCCTGTTTCAAAGGATGTGACTAAAGATGCCTATGAGGAGAACAGAAAGATACATACAACAATATTAGGACATATTTAACATCATAAATATATCTCCTTGGAAAAAGAAAACTCTGGAAAATCCATGGGAGGAGGTCACTTCCTTGAGCATCTTATCACAGAACTGATGGACACATGATCAAAAGACAACAAATGCCTTCTGAAGGCCTGAATGAGGAATGGAGGGTGTCTTGAGTGGTTAGCCCATCTACTCTCACCAAGCCAGAAGCCTTGGTAGACTTTAGTACTGGTATTTATACTGTGTCTGGCTGGCCAATCACCCACTTGTCCCCAAAGCTTAATTTTGAACTCAGTCATACTGGCAGTCATCCCTCATTTCCTGGTGCAGATTTAGTTCCAGTGTCCACAGTGGGAAAGACCAATGCACACAGTTTTCCTCCTACTTTCTATCCGGGATGTATGCTGTAGCCAGATCCCGACTTCATGGCTGCCTAGTCAAATGGAAGTATGAGTGCTTTTTCATTCTCCCAGGGGAAACATCTGCCCTCCCTGAGTGTGGCCATGCTGTGAAATGAGAGATTGTAGACTATCACTCCATAGCCTCTTCCCCAGTAGCTGATCACAAGGCAAAATGTCAGAGCAGCTGGTGCTCATCAATTCACCCTCTGTGATTTCAAATACCAATTAGAACTGTGAACTCCTAATTGCCTCATTTCTATCCATTTTAAAGTAATTAATAAGTAATTGAGTAATGTGATAATAATAGCCTCAACCACTTTCCCTATGATCACCTCCTATATATAGTCTTCTTTATGACCTGTGGGGAGCACTGAACTCAGGTCATGTCTTGTTAATAGCTCCCACGCTGGCCCTGTAAAGCAATCATTTCTTACCAGGGAAATTTGCTTTCATCCATCAAAGCAGTTTAAAAAAACCCTAAAACCAAAAACCAACCAATAAACAAAAACACCCAAGAACAAAAAACAAAACAAAACAAATTCAACCTTTGAGCTGTGATTTGTCAGACAGATTTAAAATTTTTTTTCCTTTTCTTGCATATCCTGTCCCTTCCTCTCATCCAATTTATTCTCCCACTTAAACTCAGAGGGAGGTGTCAACATCCAGGAGTGATTTCTAATTGCAGTGAAGCCTTATCGCATGACCGCTCCTGAGCACACAGTTCCTTCAGCGGTTGCAACATTCACTTGGACTCCCAGTTTTATTTCACCATAATTATAGCGTATATCTGCTGTGAGTTGTGAAGGGACTTATTAACCTTTGGGTTTTGATTCAAGGGGAAGGATGACCACTGCAAAACCACCCAGACCATCAGGAGAGCTGTAAGCAGGAAGCACAGTCATTATTTGGTCTCCCAAAGAGATTGAAACTTGCTGGTCTTGCAATGACCCCCAGCAGCTGAGAGCCAGGGTGACCAAGTCATTTAGATATGGGTCATGAATGCACTGGAAGTCTCTATCAAATATCACCTATCTTCAGTCTGAGGGGCTTGGGGGTTTGGAGATGGAAACTCTCATTCTAAAGATGCAGGATAAGAGTTCTTATCTTCTGAGTGTGGACATGAGACTACTAGAAAATAATTTACAGGGCTTGGGTGGGATAAGGTATTTTCAAGCAAAGTGCCCTTCTATTAATTATTTCTTCTTTCCCCTGGATTCACAACAGCTCTCTCTCCACTGGTCTCTTTCATCTAGAATATTAATATAGTAAAGTATCTCCCTTAAACAAAAACCAAAATTGCTCTCCTCTGCCCTTTCCTCTCTCCTCTAGGTCCTACCCTTGTTGCAGACAGGCTTCCCATTTGCAATGCCTCACCTTCTTCAACAGGTCCAACCCAAAGTGCAGATAGCACTACAGTACAAAAACAGTGTTCTCTCAAAAAGGTGGTGGGGTGAGTGTGGGAAGAAATATATAAAGGGTGGACATAGATGGGCACAGCCACGGGACATACCCATCCTATCTCTAACCTCTGCTCCCAGATGGGAACTACTGCTTTAGAATCACGTTATGTGAACTTCTCATTTGGGAGCCTTTTGATCAGGCCTCTAAAAAATGAAATAATTTTATTGGATCCAAATCTGGAAGAAATGAAGAGCAGATTATAACATATATAGTCACTCTCTTAGGTTGGGTTCCCCAGGAATAATCTTTACCACAAGCTTTGATGCAGGATGCTTACCAAAGACTGTCCTTGAGAACAATACCTGTAAACGAGTAGGATCAAACTGGATTTTGCTAAGAGAGGTTAAAGTGGTATGTGGTTGCACTGAGGTTTCAGCCAATCTCATAGGGGCTCTGAAACTGAGATGGCTCTTCACAGACATCCTGAATTGAGGGAGGAGTCCGGGCTCTGATATCCCTGCATCAACAAGTCATTGAATACAGACTGCCCCTGGGAGGAAGCATAACCTTGGACAAGGACAATTTCTGTGGAAAGACTCATCCACGAGCAAACAGCACTAAACTTTCCTGACAACTGGAAGAATGAGTACCTCACTCCTTGAAGATGGATCTAGATGATGGGCCTCACATGCAGCATATTTACCCTTCCTCCCTCAAAGTCACCCTCCTCAAGCCCTTTCATGTGTCCCAACCTTGCCCATCCTTTCTTGTGTAGAAGAATGGTACTTTCCATTTGTCCAGGTTTGTGTTATAAGGGAAGTAAATGATCAAATGTAGATTTTGTTGGAAAGAATAGACTTCTCGAAACACCGAGGTGACTTTGTTCATTCTCCACAATGCCTTCTGTGAGAGCAGGATTTGTTTTATCCCTTCTCTCCCTAACAAGTGGCCTGTATTCACCTCCAACAACAAGCAACTACAACCACGCTTTTCTTCCCAAAGACTTTCTTCTAATCTCAAGATTATAAAACACATGTTTTATACATGTATCTTCTAATCTCAAGTTCTTCCTCTAAAACCTGTTCAAAAGGTAACTAATCAAAGTCAAATGCAAAGTCAAATGCAATTCTAAGGAAAGGGACTGGAACTCTTCCATACCCTTCATCTATCCTTCCCTTTAATTAAAGTTTCAATGACTTCCTAATTATCAAAATCAAAGGGCAATTTTTATTCTTCAATTCATTTGACATCTCTATAGTATGAGCTTACTCTAGACTTTGAAACTACTTTCTCTCCCTCCCCCATGTTTTTTTGACCTCAGATTCTCTTTACATTCTGTTTACTTCTGGCTCTAATCTCTGAGATTCTAGACTCCTCTTTCTGTCTATCCTCGAAACACCAATATAGTATCTAGATCATACTAAAAACCCAGAAATTGTATTTACTGTTATAGTCTTTCTTTACACATCAACCATATGCTATTGATGTCCATATCTATAAATCTAGCTCATATGTCCTTAATGAGCAATTTTGCTAAATATGTGTGATGTGTGGTGTATATGTTAGATATATTTGGACATTTACATTCAAATGTCTTAGACAAATCGTATACAATATGTCCTCTTTTTCTCTAAACCTAATCCTCCTCCTACATACCCTGCCTCAAGAAATGTGTCACTAGACATACCCATCACCAAGCCATCCTAGGCTCTGGCTTCTTCTCAGTTCAAGTGTAACCAAACAACAAGTCTGTTTATTCTACTTGCTAAGTAGCTTTTGAATCTCTCCACGATTCTTCCCATTGTTATGGCCCTAGTAGAAGCCTCATAAATTCCCACCTAAACCTCTTTGAGAGCCTCCTAATGGCTTTCCTCTCTCCATTCTCCCCTCCTCCAATTCATTTTCCACACTGCTAAGAGAATGATATGCTTAAAACACACATCTAATCTTACTGCACCATTCCTTAAAAGCCTTTAACTTCCGATTGCCTTCTGGATAATGTTCAAATTCTTTGTCATGGCATTAAAAGAAACCCCAGGATCTGGCGCTTGCCCAACTCCCTAGCCTTATCTCTTGCCACATTCCACTGCAGACACACCAGACTTTCTGTCATTTCCAGAATTTTTCATGCTCCTCATACCGCCATGTTTTGCTTCTACTGATTCATTTGGATCCTCCTTCCCAAATATGGAGACTATTTTTCAGAAATGAGTTGTGTGTCCATAGCACTTTCATCTGACCACACTGTCCAAGGAGAAGAACTATAGGGGTTAGGACTGGTTGGTAAGTTTTACCTGAGCTTTCTAGAGCCCATACAATTGGAGAGGTAGAGATAAATGGAGATAGTTCCTATAGATGAAGAAGTGTACCTCCATCACTTCAAAATTAAAGTTAGGAAAAAATAAAACATAAAAGATATTTAGGATTCTGAGAAGATAGGAATCTAAATTCAATTTGCTATTGAGGCAACCCAACACATGGTGAAGGGAAAATACAGAAAAATTATTATAATTGGAAAAATTGGGGGACCATACTAACATACCTGCAATGTTAGGTTCACAAAACACGTTCAGAGGAAAAATGGATTTAAAAGATAATCACATGCCCACTGCCTGGAATTAATCACTGCATGCAAGTGAAGTCTGGCTAGGTGGCAGCTCTCTGGGCTTACTGAGGTCCCTGCTGCCTGACTGTGGCTACTCTACTTTTGTGGAAATAGATAAAGCCAAAATGAGCCCAAAGCACTCATAGATGCCTGCCTAGATTGAGGGTCCTTCGTGGCAGTGAGATTTCTGGCACCTCCATCCTTTATAGCCTCCCAAGTAATTAACATGGTGACTGGATGGAATTCCCACAGTCACCTATATGATCTGAAGGGGTCTTATAGTCATTTACCTCTTAGAAGAGACTCACCTGAGGTGAAGATCTATACATTACCTTGCATGAGAGGGCCCGTCCACTTCCCGTCTATGGTCTTCTAGGAAATAACTCCAACTGCTGCTTCTCTAGGTCTACAGATGCCAGAATTACACAGGATTTGAAGGAATCTAACCCAGTGAGGAAGGCGGGGGCGAACCCTGTAGCTCTTCAAGGGGGAACAAAATCATGGAGAAAATAAACTAGCACCTCAAAATAGAGTATTAAACGGCATAATCAGGGCAAATAGACCAACATTTTTCTTTTAAAGTTAATGTAGAAAATAGGAGAAGACTTTAAAAAAGAATGCTAAACCCTATTCTGTGTTTTCTTTTAAGATTTATTCTACTTATTTATTTGAGAGAAATAAGATGAGCAAGTGTAGGCAAGCAGGAGGAGGGGCAGAAGAAGAGAATCTCAAGCAGACTCCTGGCACACCCTGATGGGGCTCGATTTCATGACCCTGAGATCATGACCTGAGCTGAGACCAAAAGTTAGATGTTTAACTGACTGAGCAACCCAGGTGCCCCTAAATCTTATTCTCCATTAATGGGGTATTAGACTGATAAAACCCAGCAGGCTGCCATACCAAAGAGCAACTTGACAATTTAAAAAAAAAGTGTTTTCCAATATAAACATTATATTTGCCAAAATAAAAAATTCAACAGAGGCAATGAACAGAAGAATGTATGCTACCAAACACTGAATTAAAGAGTTTAATTACTGAATGAACATTCTTCCCAGAATGAGGAGCAAAAGGATCAAAATAAATATGAGAAAATTCATAGAGGACAAATCCAGGTGCTGCAATCTGAATAATGAGAGAATTGAAAGGGCAGAAAAGAGCCGATGGGGAAGAAATGGCAATAAAAGTTGAAATGGAAGAAAATTTCTCTGAGTTAAAAAACCGAATACTGGCCAAGATTATTGAAAAAATATCTATGTATACTTAAGACATATCCCAGTGATGTTTTTGGAATAAAAAAATAAAGTCCTGAAAGCTCCCACATAGAAAAGAGCAGTTACCTAAAAAAATAAATAAATAAAATAAAATAAAATAAAAATTAATCAGGTTGGCACCAGTATCTTCATATGTAATACTGGATGTATAGTATCAATGAAGCAATATCTGTGGATCTTTTTTTTTTAAAAGAGAGGGTGATTCTACATTACCATATTCAACTGAATTTTGTTCATTTGTGATTGCAAGGAATTTTTAGACATGCAAGCACTTAGAAAGTATCACATCCATATTTTCTTTCTGAAAAAAAATTCATAAAAGTACTCTAGCCAAATGAAAATTGCATTAGCATAAAGATCTCAAGATGGTGAAAATTTAATATACAAGAAGAATACAGTAGCAATCAATGAAACTAGTGGTAATTCAATCCAAATAACAGTTGGTACTATGGTCCTGAGATATGTACAAATTGTTAAGAAAAATTTCTTGAAATAGGAAGGACATAATGTAAGAAAAAATGAATAACAATGTAGGAATAAATTCAAGAGTGCCCATCCTCAAGCTTAACTGCTACTTGTATCACTTTCTAGCTATTATAATTAAGAGCAAATTGTTTAACCTCTTGTGCCTTGGTTTCTTCCTCAGTATAATGAGCTTGATAATAGCATCTGCTTTGTAGGGGTGTTGTGAAGAATAAATAAACTAGTAATCATATTAGCTTTGGCAAAGTATTTCCCCATATAGTAAAATTAGTAAATACAAAGGGCTTAGAAAGGATTCAGGAGATAGTAAGTGCCTAATAAACATCATCTCTTATCGCTATCAGCATCATCATCATCATCATCATCATCATCTCTATTGTTATTGTATCATTGAGAGGACAGAAACATAACTTTTATCTAACTCTGAGCACCACTAGAAAAAAAATAAAGGTACAAAATGTTCGTTTAAGTTAAGGAAACCAGGGGCACCTGGGTGGCTCAGTGGGTTTAGCCTCTGCCTTCAGCTCAGGTCATGATCCCAGGGTCCTGGGATTGAGCCCTGCATCAGGCTCTCTGCTCAGCGGGGAGCCTGCTTCTCCTTTTCTCTCTCTGCCTGCCTCTCTGCCTACTTGTGATCTCTGTCTGTCATTGCTTCTCGGCCTTTTGGTTAAGATGAAGTGTGATCTCTGTCAAATAAATAAAATTTAAAAAAATTTTTTTAAATATTTAAGTTAAGGAAGCCAGTAGAAGATTTGAAATAGGCTACAGAACTTTGAAATCAATTGAAGGAAAGAGGAACAAACCTTACTTGATCAATCCAGCTAATTAACCAGGATGACAAATCCAGGAAAAGCGGCTTTTTTGAGAGGATGATGATAAACCAAATTTTGGCCACACTGAATTTGAGCTGATCCTTGGACAGTTAATTGAATATCTGGGACTGAAGACAGAAATCAGGACTAGAGATATATATTTCTGAAAATGAAATTCACAGATGTAGTTAAGGCATGAGAGGATTTCAAGAAGAATTAGGGTAATGTGTGGCGGCGAAGTCTGATACAATAGGTTTGGCGACAAGGAGATCTCTGGTAACTTGATGAGAACAAGCTTGATGACTACAGACTGAAGAAGGGACTGGTGCCCTGGCATCATGGAGAACCAGAGGGCTAAATTTAATACCACCACCTGGGAAATGCTATACTCAGGGAAGAATATATTCATCTCTGTGCAGAGGTGGAAACTTTCCCACATGAAATGGCATTCTAGGAATAGGACAGAGGCCATGGGGCAAAGAGGAAATCATAACTTCACTCATCCAACAAATGTCTATTGAAGCCCTCCATACCAGATCCTGGGCCAGACTCTGGGGAAGCAGTGATGACTAGAACATACCTTCCTTCCCTCATGTGGCAGTAAGGGCCGTAGACAGGAAGAAATGAAGTCTTTCCTCAACCCACAAGAGGGAGAGGTTTCTCTCTAGATGTAAAACCAGCAAGATCAGTGCCGAGCTATAGGGAGGCTCCCACTTCTTCCTTTACCTTGCCAGAGAGAAATGTTCCTTTTTGTCAGCATTCGGTACATTCTGAATATAGGCTACACTGCGGATACAGGAGATAAAGGGAAGATACATGATGTCGGATGTTAACTACATGACACTTCATGTTCCAGAATCCTGTGCATCTCTTTGAAAGGGACTCCTTTCTATTTGGATGGAGACTACCCACATATGATCCATTCTTAGAGAAGTGAACGGCAAGAAAGGCCTCTCTTTCAAGGCTACCTACAAACTGTAGGTTGCTTATGCAAGAGAAAATCTGGGCATTTCCTATGGACACTTCTTGCCCTCCCTCCACCCCAACCACCTTAAGTCCGTCTTGGGAAGGAGACTGGGTCAGGGAATACCTTTTCTTGCAATTCTTGTGAATACTCTGCCATGCATTCCAACTTTGTTGTTGTCAGTTGTGTGAGGATGGCAGTTTCCTATCTGTAAGCTCTTCTCCTCACAAAAGTACCCTGCGCTCCCTTCTGCAAGGGTAGCATGGGGACCATTTCTCATCAGTTGCCTTGAATGAGTCATGGAAGACTGGGAACTCAGAATTCCATGTACAAATTCTGAATATCTACTATATTATAGAACTAGAAACTGGAGCAAGTTAATCTCTACTCAAAAATGTATGGGGGAGGCACCAAAATCAAAGCCATGCATAATGCCCAGGTAGGAATGCAAACCCTGAAGAGAGGCAGAGGCTCTGTCCTAATTTATTGAAATCAAATGGGACTAGGATTGGATATTAAATTTGGGGTCTGTGTTCAAGAGACAGAAATCAATGATGAAAAAAGCAAGAGCACATGCACAAAAGTGTTGGTGATTGCCTTTAAGAAACCGCTTACAGTTTATGTGGGTAAGATTTGCAGAGTTTCTGAGATCTATTGAAACTGCATGTGACTTTGACGGGCACCAAGCAATTTTCTTGGGAGGATTAAGTCAGAAGAAATCTGTGTGGGTTGTAGAAAAAAATGAGGACATAAATTTGCACTAGCTCCAATAACCATCCCTTAGATTCAGTCTGCTCTGGTTTCCTGGAAAATTATTACTATTGGAGGCTTGATATTCCATTGAATTATACATTATAGTCAACTTAAACATTCCCTTATTGTTGAAAATTTTTACCATTTCCATTTTTCCCTCACATAGTACTGTGATTTACATCTTCATACATGCATTTGTGTTTCTATTAAACAATTTTACTATATCCTTAGGATAGATGTAGTTGCAGAATTTTAAGAAGGAATTTAATCTGATAAGATGAGTATCTTAGAAAAATAGTTCTTATAGGGCACCTGGGTGGCTCAGATGGTTAAGTGTTCTAGTCTTGATTTTGGTTCAGGTCATGATCTCAGGGTTGTGAGATGGAGCCTTGCATTGCACTCTGCTCTTAGCAGAGAGTCTCCTTGAGGTGCTTTCTCTCCCTCTGCCCCTCCCCTTGCTCGTGCTCTCTCTCTCTCTCTCTCGCTCTCTCATAAAAATAAATAAATATTAGAAAAATAGTTCTGATGAAAAGGGAAAAGAATTAGACATAGGGGAACAAAATAGGAGACTGTTAGCAATAATTGAGGTAAAAATAGTAATTACCAAACTAAGAAATTGATGGGACAATGACTGTTTAAAAGAAGAACTGATAGAACTGGATGTCTGAGCAGATACAGTAGGAAGAGAGAGGAGGGACTCAGGTATTTCCTTGGTTTTGAGGAGGTGCATGAGCTGAGTTTAAGGTGTCTCTGAGTCTTCTTGAGAGAGATTTCAAATGTTTGTTTGGGCTGTACAGCTCTAGAGCACAGAATATTTACCAAGTGGAAGAGAGAGCTGTTATTTGTGTGCATACAGGTGATAGTTGAAACTGTAATAGCATATAATTACCCAGAAACATCACGCGTAGAAAAGGGGCCAAGAAAGGTCAGATTCTCAGGACACATCAAAATAATATGGGAGGGCAGAGGAAAAAAACATTTTGTTCTTTCAAAATAGAAGTCAATGATATAGAAGAACCAAAATATTGTGAAATATTATGAAACCAAGTGGGAGAGTTTCAAAAACACAATAATTGTGCTTTCTAAAAAGGAAATACACTGAAGAAAAGTCCTATAGGGTAAAAATTAGAAAACAACTGGTATTAAACTCTCTTCCGTCTCCTAGATTCCTTCAGTAGCTCCTATTTTCAAATTGGATAGAATTAGATTCCCAATGAATTACTGAAAAATGAAATGCATACTTATAAGTGATGCTTATCCTATGTCTAAAATTCCCCAAATTATATATAATAAATTTAGTTTTGGTAATCATTTTGATTACTGATTTATTTTATATATTTATACCATTCAACACATGCTTATTTGCTTTAGAACTCATGTATAAACTTAATCTTTGTTAACTAGGATTCCTTTTGGTCCTTTACTATAACTACTAAAATACTTTGTCTATTATCATTTATTATCAAATATTACTGGATTTACTCAATTGAATCTAAGACATAATTTGGAGCACCTAATAGACACTCAATGAATGTTATTGAGTGAATAAATTAGTGAATTGATGAGCTTAAAGTCCTAGTCCACAGAGACTAAATATTTTGTCTTCCTTCTTTTAAAGACATAATGTTATATTACATAGCCTTCAAGACTTGTAGCTGGAGGCACTATGCTATGATTGAATGAGGCAATAAACATTGATAATTAATCACTTACTATGTGATAGTCATTGGGCACAAGCATGTAGCCTACATATCTCCGTCTACTGGAATGTGCACCTTTATTTACTCTCCCGTTTCTCTCGTACTGATGAGCACTTTATGTGCTTACTTATCTAAGGCCCCCTCCACTGACAGAGTCAGTGGTATGCTCATAGATATTAACATCCTACTCCCCTGGGGAAAAAGAGCCCAGATTTGTGGCCTCTGCTTATTTCTGTGGTGTAAATAGCCCCAAGATGGTCTATTTGATGTCACTGAACTTAGAGCTGGGAGGAGATGCTCATAATCTGGTCTTTGGAATTTGCATGAGTAGGACTCAAGAACACCACTAGAAGTGCTAGATCTCACCTTTTCTTGTCACTTAAAGACATCATTCTTGTAATTTTTCCTTCTTGCTCCTGAAATAATAATTTCCCCTCTCTTCTCAAACTTTCTTATCCATCTGTGAACATACTATTATTTTACCCATTAAAAAAAAGGAAGGAGGGTTGCCTCTTTTTTTGTTGACTGTTTCCTTTGCTGTGCAGAAGCTTTTGATCTTGATGAAGTCCCAAAAGTTCATTTTCGCTTTTGTTTCCTTCGCCTTTGGAGACATATCTTGAAAGAAGTTGCTGTGGCTGATATCGAAGAGGTTACTGCCTATGTTCTCCTCTAGGATTCTGATGGATTCCTGTCTCACATTGAGGTCTTTTTTCCATTTTGAGTTTATCTTTGTGTACGGTGTAAGAGAGTGGTCGAGTTTCATTCTTCTACATATAGCTTCCAATTCTCCCAGCACCATTTATTGAAGAGACTGTCTTTATTCCACTGGATATTTTTTCCTGTTTTGTCGAAGATTATTTGACCATAGAGTTGAGGGTCCATATCTGGGCTCTATACTCTGTTCCACTGGTCTATGTGTCTGTTTTTATGCCAGTACCATGCTGTCTTGGTGATCACAGCTTTGTAGTAAAGCTTGAAATCAGGTAACGTGATGCCGCCAGTTTTATTTTTGTTTTTCAACATTTCCTTAGCAATTCGGGGTCTCTTCTGATTCCATACAAATTTTAGGATTATTTGCTCCAGCTCTTTGAAAAATACTGGTGGAATTTTGATCAGAATGGCATTAAAGGTATAGATTGCTCTAGGCAGTATAGACACTTTAACAATGTTTATTCTTCCAATCCAAGAGCATGGAATGGTCTTCCATCTTTTTGTGTCTTCTTCAATTTTTTTTAATTAAATTTTTTATTTATTTTCAGGGTAACAGTATTCATTGTTTTTTCACCACACCCAGTGCTCCATGCAATCTGTGCCCTCCCTAATACCCACCACCTGGTTCCCCCAACCTCCCACCCCCCGCCCCTTCAAAACCCTCAGGTTGTTTTTCAGAGTCCGTAGTCACTCATGGTTCACCTCCCCTTCCAATTTCCCTCAACTCCCTTCTCCTCTCCATCTCCCCTTGTCCTCTATATTATTTGTTATGCTCCACAAATAAGTGAAACCATATGATACTTGACTCTCTCTGTTTGACTTATTTCACTCAGCATAATCTCTTCCAGTCCTGTCCATGTTGCTACAAAAGTTGGGTATTCGTCCTTTCTGATGGAGGCATAATACTCCATAGTGTATATGAACCACATCCTCCTTATCCATTCATCCGTTGAAGGGCATCTCATGAGTGTTCTGTAGTTCCTCGAGTACAGATCCTTTACCTCTTTGGTTAGGTTTATTCCCAGGTATCTTATGGTTCTTGGTGTTATAGTAAATGGAATCGATTCTCTAATTTCCCTTTCTGTATTTTCATTGTTAGTGTATAAGAAAGCCACTGATTTCTGTATATTGACTTTGTATCCTGCCACGTTACTGAATTGCTGTATGAGTTCTAGTAGTTTGGAGGCAACCCACGGAATGGGAGAAGATATTTGCAAATGACAGTACAGACAAAGGGTTGACATCCAGGATCTATAAAGAACTTCTCAAACTCAACACACACAAAACTGATAATCATGTCAAAAAATGGGCCAAAGATATGAACAGGCACTTCTCCAATGAAGACATACAAATGGCTATCAGACACATGAAAAAATGTTCATCATCACTAGCCATCAGGGAGATTCAAATCAAAACCACATTCAGACACCACCTTACACCAGTTAGAATGGCCAAAATTAGCAAGACAGGAAACAACATGTGCTGGAGAGGATGTGGAGAAAGGGGAACCCTCTTACATTGTTGGTGGGAATGCAAACTGGTGCAGCCACTTTGGAGAACAGTGTGGAGATTCCTCAAGAAATTAAAAATAGAGCTTCCCTATGACCCTGCAATTGCATTACTGGGTATTTACCCCAAAGATACAGATGTAGTGAAAAGAAGGGCCATCTGTACCCCAATGTTTATAGCAGCAATGGCCATGGTCGCCAAACTGTGGAAAGAACCAAGATGCCCTTCAATGGATGAATGGATAAGGAAGATGTGGTCCATATACACTATGGAGTATTATACCTCCATCAGAAAGGATGAATACCCAACTTTTCTATCAACATGAGCGGGACTGGAAGAGATTATGCTGAGTGAAATAAGTCAAGCAGAGAGAGCCAAGTATCATATGGTTTCACTTATTTGTGGAGCATAACAAATAACATGGAGGACATGGGGAGATGGAGAGGAGAAGGGAGTTGAGGGAAATTGGAAGGGGAGGAGAACCATGAGAGACTATGGACACTGAAAAACAACCTGAGGGTTTTGAAGGGGCGGGCGGTAGGAGGTTGGGGGAACCAGGTGGTGGGTATTGGGGAGGGCACGTATTGCATGGAGCACTGGGTGTGGTGCAAAAACAATGAATACTGTTACACTGAAAAGAAATTTAAAAAAAAAGGAAGGAGGGAAGGAAGGAAGGAAAGATGGGAAGGAAGAAGGGAGGAAGGAAGGAAAAGGAAGAGAAAGAGAGAAAGAGAACTCTCTTAACCCTATTTCTGTTTCCAGCTACTATGCCATTTTCCTATTCACCTTATAGCAAAAAATTTTTAAGGAGATGTATATACTCACTAATATGGTTCTTCTCTTTCCATTCTCTCTCCTACTCACTCAGACTTTGCTTCCACTACACCACTGAAATTACTTTTTTTCAAGATCAATAATGACCCCACTTTTGCCAGATCCAAAAATCCAATGTTTAATTCCATACTTAAATTCCATTTGAGCCAATATTTCATTCCACATCCTCATATTACTTGACTAATCAGCAGTACTGGACCCTTTGCATTCAATACTACTTGTCTCCCAGTTACTCTTCACCCCTAATGACCTACTCCTTCACATCCTCATTCCAAGCTACTATTGGGTCTTCTTCCACTCCAAATTTCTCAATGCTGGAGGACCCCAGGGCTCAGCCCATGAACTTCTCTTCTCTATTTACACTCCCTCTTTGTCTCATGGCTTTAAATATCACCCAAAAAATGACAACTCCTAAATTTGTCTCTAGCCTGACCTCTGCCTTGAACTTTAGATTCATTTTTTCAATTGCTCTTCAAACATCTACCATTGAGTGACAAATAGGCACCTCAAATTTATCGTGTCCAGACCTGAGCTACTCTTACCCAGACCTATCCTCTTTTACATGCACTGTACACAACTCCAGCTGCTATGGGATTCTACTATGCAATTCCCATTGCATAAGCCAAAAACTTTGCAATCACTCTTTTATTCTTTTTTTTCATATTTCACATATACTCATCAGTAAATCCTTTGAACACTTTGTTCAAAATACATCTAGTTCCTGACCACTTTTCTGCACGTCCAATTTTATAATCATCTGGACTTGGACTCCTTGTTTTCTTTTTAAAAATTTCATTTTATTTTAATTCCAGCATAGTTAACATACACAGCGCTGTATTAGTTTCAGGCATACAATATACGGGCTCAATAATTCTATACATTATTCTGTGCTCATCATAACAAGTGCATTTTAAAATCTGGTCTCCCTGCTTCCATTCTTGTCCTTCTATTCATTCTCAGCACGGTGGCTAGTATAAATTTTTCAAATCGTAAATAAGCTCATGTCACCCCTCTGTTCAAACATTTCCAATGGTCTTTCATCTCACTCAGAGTGAAGACATGATTCTTACAATGACCAGTAATGCCCCCAATACTCTGGGTCTCTCTGTATCTTTTCTGGTTTCATCTCCCTCCTTCCCTCCTACCCACTCTGCTCCAGCCACACTGGTCTCCTCGCCATGCCTTGAATATCCTAAGGTTCTCTGAACCTTAGGGCTTTTGTGCTGGCTGCTCCACATATTTGAAACTCTCTTTCCCCAAGGTGTTTGTCACATTTATTCCAATGCATTTTTCAAGACTTTGCTGGTATTTCACTTTCTCAGTGACAACTTCCCCCATCCCCATCTCAGAACTCAGTCTCTCCTCACCTGCTCTGTGTCTCCATAGCACTTCTAATATACTGTAACTATTACTATTCACTAAAAATGCAAATTTTTAAAAGACTTTATTTATTTAAGATAGAGAATGAGGACAAGCAGGGAGGGTAAGAGGAAGAGGGAGAAGCAGACTCCCTGCTAAGCAGGGAGCCTGATGCAGGGCTCAATCCCAGGACCCTGGGATCATGACCTGAGTCGAAGGCAGACGCTTAACCCACTGAGCCACCCAGGCACCCCAGAAATGCAAATCTTGAGGGTAAAGAATTTTTTTCCTATTTTGCTCATTAATATAGCCTCAGCAATAAGAACAGTTACTGGCATGTAGGTGGTATTCAATAAATATTTTTTGAATGAATAAATGATCTCATTTACCTCTCACAATACTATGAAGTTGGTGTATGAACTTTCTTGTGTTACAAATGAAGAAACTGAGAGTTATATATAGTATCTGGTCCATATTCAAAGAGCTATTAGGTGGTGGAACTGAAACTAAAATAATAAGCGTCCTGAATAAGACACTAAATATTACTAAAATAATCCAAATTTCATTAAAATATGAGTCTTTGGTTACAAAAGACAATTTTTTTCCATTACCTAAACAAAATGTTGATTACACACAATAATTGTGAATAATAATTTCTTCGAAAGGGTAAGGAGGTTGTAAAAAACTAGTTCCAATGATTTGGGGTTGGTGTGACCACCCAGTTTCCTCCAGTTACAAGTTAATGAAAATCCTCTTAGTAAATCATGCATATCTCACAGAATATTGGTGGGTCAGTGGATATATTTAGGTAGAGCAATCTTCCCTTTTGAAACTGATGGTTGAGATGGGGTGCCACTTGTTAGAAGAAATTGTGGGGAATAATACCCTCTACAATCCCCTACAATTAGAAACAAATGCTTAATGTGAACTCTACCCTTTTAATGAAATGCTATTCCCCCGACTGTCAAATTTCCAGCTTTTTGAGTCAATGATAGAGTAAAACTGGGCAGAAAGAGTGAAGGATCTCAAACTCAAAAGGTGCTCAGAGATGTACATTGTACCAAGAGGGCACAGAGCAAACCAAGGTCCAATGGTGGGAAAGTGCAGAGCTTGTTCATGAAATGGGACCAAGAATAACAGAAAAGTAAATTGGGATGAAAAGTTGAAGAAAAACATGGGAGGTGATTGGAGTGATGCTAACTTGTTCCTTTAGCATTGGGAAAATTTGAGAGTTATTAAAAATGTGATGTATGTGCCATTGTGTGTGTGTGTGTGTAAGTGTGTGAAAGAGAGAGAGAGGAGAGAGGGGAAGAGCGAGAGAGGGAGGGAGGGAGAGAGAGATTGTAGCTGCAGGCAACTAAAGGAGAGGAAAGGAGATTAAACTGTAAAATTGTGGGGCACCTGGGTGGCTCAGTGGGTTAAAGCCTCTGCCTTCAGCTCAGGTCATGATCCCAGGGTCCTGGGATCCAGCCCCGCATCTGGCTCTCTGCTCAGTGGGGGGCCTGCTTCCTCCCCTCTCTCTGTCTGTCTCTCTGCCTACTTGTGATCTCTGCCTGTCAAATAAATAAATAAAATCTTAAAAAAAATAAACTGTAAAATTTGTCAGCCCCCAAAATGACCTTATTTATTTACTTATTTATACCACACTTCAATTCAAAAAAAAATTTTTTTAGATTTACTTATTTTTGAAAGAGAGAGAGAGAGAGAAAGAGAGCAGGAGGAG
Organism: Martes martes; assembly: GCF_963455335.1. NCBI lineage: Eukaryota > Metazoa > Chordata > Mammalia > Carnivora > Mustelidae > Martes > Martes martes. The sequence continues at coordinate 53,049,212 of NC_137898.1, forward strand.
GGGGAGGGTCAGAGGTAGAGGAAGAGGGAAAATCTCAAGCAGACTCCGCACTGAGCACAGAGCCCATCACAGGGTTCCACGTGGGGCTTGATCCCACAGCCCTGAGATCCCAACCTGAGCCGAAACCAAGAGTCAGACACTTAACCAAATGAGCCACCCAGGTGCCCCTAGTTCAAAAAACTTTAAGAGATAGCTAGCCAGTAGGCTGTTGTGGCCCTCTGGAAGGAGGGACGCAAATACTGAAAGATGTTCTAGAAATCAGACATGACCACTTGAAGGAAACGGAAGCAGGAAGCAAGTAATCTGAAACATAAGCCAATGCAACGGAAAGATATACAAGTCGAACGAGTGTTGGTAAATTAAGTGTACACAGTGCACCTACCCTTGGACACCACACCAAGCTGCACTGTCGGGATGAAAGGCTGAACACATGATAAGCTATCACATTATTTACTGACTATCCTGGCTCATGTGGACTGGCACTCGCTGGGTGACCCCAGTCTGTAATTGTCATTATGTGTGCAGAATGGCTGGTGCTGGGCTGTCCCGCCAGGCAGTGGCTGGGACGGAGCTCGCAGGCAGATCAGCCATGTGCTGTCAGTGTGTACAGACTGTCAGAGCACAGGCAGGCTGGCCACGCTAGGCTGTCATGCTGCAGACTGGTCTGCTAGGATGTTACGGTCACTACCAGGCAGTCATGGTACTGGAGACTGACACGAAACGCCTCCCCTCCTCGTGTCAGATGGCTGATGTGGTTCAGGAAGGCTGTTGTGGTCCAGACTGAGCTGGCAAGGCACATGCAGAAAGCTATCCTAGCGCAGGCCGGCTCGTAGCACCTGCTCTGTTGGCTGTCGTGATACATACATCCTGACACACGCTAGGCTGTTACAGCACATAAGAGAGTGACACAGTGATGGACACACAAGGGTCCTGCACAGTGCAAGATGGCTCTCTAGGGGCATACAAACTGACTTGCTCTGTGTCACATCTATATTTGGTGGCCATGGCCCATGCAGATGGATATATACATGCATGGATACATGCATCTGCACATGCAGATGACCATCACAGTGGGTATTGAGCCGGCATGGCACACACACACTGACGTGCTTTGGGCTGATAAGGCATAGATGGGGCCATCAGGGGACATGTAGGCAAACTGCTGGGTTGCTTTAATGTCAGTGGGTTGTCACGGTGTAAGCAGGCTAGACTGCCACCTACCAGACCGCCATAATGGTGAAGTAACCATACAAGTTACCTATTTTATGGCCCAGTGATGTGTACTTCTAACCCCTGTACTAGACAACCATAGCAGTGCTCAAAATAATGCATTCAGTTATAGTTATTATAAAAGTCCTTCCATCCAAAAGGAAGTACCCAAATAAACTAGGCAATTGTATTCCTTTTCCTAATACACATAAGGGAATATCTTTGGTTTTTCATTTTTCCTTCAGTCACTTGATTTATATATATATTTTTTTACTTATCTAGGCAGATGGCAATAAACATATTGTGTTTTCCCTGACAGATAATTTGGTTTCCTACACTTAGAGTATACTATGTTTATACCAATACATTGCAATATTTATCTGCCACTTCTCTAGGCTAAATATATTTGCAAACTTTAAAGAAATTATTGATAATTTTTGAAATTTTTAATTGTCAAAATAAGATAAAATGTATTTTTATATATAAATTTTATAGGTTGAGTATGAGAAAATATATAACATAATGTCATTTGTTTTGCATAATAAATAAAAGTTTTCATAAGAATCAGATAGAATGCAATGGGACAAAAGATACAAACTATAATATCATATCTACCAAGTACCCTGACAACTTGACCTCAAGTTCTGATCAACATAGATATGCTGAAATGCACCTCAAGTGTTTATATCTTTCTTCTGATGGTTAAAATCTGGGCTCTAAAAATAAGCACATTGCTTGGAGAAAGGGGGTTACCTTGAAGTTTAACCCTATATGAATATTAGAAAATAAAAATAAAAAAGGAATAAACTGGACTAAACTAAATTAAAAATTTTTTTAAAAATTAAGAAAATAGAAAAGCAAAAGAAAAACACATGTGTATGTATCAAAAAATTCAGGTTAGAAGTTTATTATGGAATTTGATGTACTGGACATCTCACTGTGATGGTAAATAGGTTAAAAAATTATCTATATAAAAAAAGAAAAAAAATGAACCAGAATAGTGGGAAAGAATTAAAAATAAAAGTTGTATCTATGAAGTAGTGGTGGTTGTTCTCTTGTAGTCTTTTTTTTTTTTTTTTCCTGATTTGTTTTCTGGGGGAGGGGGCTGCCACGTGGGTTTTCAGTCAATGATGTTCCCTGAGTTAAGTCCTCCCAACCCCCTCAAGGGGGTGGGCTCTGAGAAAAACGTTTTTTTTTCAGGTTTTTGTTCTCTGGAGGTTTTTATGTTTGTTCACTTCTTTTCTCTCGCCTTGACAGCTTTTGATGGTTTTTGGAGGTTTAGAGGAAAGAAAACTGCACCCCAACCTCCCTCTCAGAGAGAAGCCTCAGTCTGCTCCCCTGCAGGTGCTGCAGCCGCTGGGCCGCTGGCAGAGCAGGTTCTGAGTCACTGTCCCTGGGGACGCAGGATCTCCTGCTTGTATGCAAAACCAAGGCAGCTGTGGCTGTCTGGGCAGCTCCAGACCGCCAGAGACGTTCCAAGCAGGGATCGCACACTGAGATTTTCCCGCTGGCTGGGGCTGAGAGCTCAGGTCTTGCGCGCACCTCTCCCAGGGGATGGTTTGGGGCGCGGCGCCTCCAGCTCTATTGGCTCTATCGCCGCGTGGGTCTATCACCGCGTGGGTCCCAGAACACCAGGCTGGGCGTTCGTGCACCTCTCTCAGGGGAGGTTGAGGCACGCGCGCATCTCCAGGAAGGTGCGCGTTCTGCCGTCTGGCGTGGCCCCAGCCCCTCACGGGAGCCGGACTCCACCCGTTCTCGGGCGCACTGGCGGCTCCGGGACAAAGACCAGGTTTCTCCGCCGCACTCTCTGGCTCAGCGCCAGGGGATGCTGTCCTGGGTCTGGGGATTTAAGCCCCTATCCCTATCCGCCCCGATTCCCACAATTTCCCCGCGCGAGTCTTTGCTCTTTTGAGTGCTTTCAACCAGACTCCAAGTTAATGCTGGTCCCCAGATGCCGGGCACTCTCGTATTGGGGTATTATTTTCCAGTCGGTCGCCTCTGGTGGCTCCCTCCCCCTTTTGTTTATCTTCCGATATCAGTCCGACGTTCCCACTCCACTTTACCTGCCCACTGGCGTCTTCTGGCCCCCGTAGAGATCCAGACGTGTATAATTCTGATCTCAGGCTGATTTCATGGGTGATCGGAGTTCTTTGGTAGGTAATCAGCTCACTTTAGGGTGCAGGTTGAAAAGGTGCCTCCTCCTACTTCCCCGCCATCTTGACAGTCTCTTCAATAAATGGTGCTGGGAAAACTGGACAGCTATATGTAGAAGAATGAAACTTGACCATTCTCTTACACCGTACACAAAGATAAACTCGAAATGGATAAAAGACCTCAACGTGAGACAGGAATCCATCAGAATCCTCGAGGAGAACATAGGGAGTAACCTCTTTGATATCAGCCATAGCAACTTCTTTCAAGATATGTCTCCAAAGGCGAAGGAAATAAAGGCAAAGATGAACTTCTGGGACTTCATCAAGATAAAAAGCTTCTGCACAGCAAAAGAAACAGTCATCAAAACAAAGAGGCAACCCACGGAATGGGAGAAGATATTTGCAAATGACAGTACAGATAAAAGGTTGATATCCAGGATCTATAAAGAACTCCTCAAACTCAACACACACAAAACAGATAATCATATCAAAAAATGGGCAGAAGATATGAACAGACACTTCTCCAATGAAGACATACAAATGGCTACCAGACACATGAAAAAATGTTCATCATCACTAGCCATCAGGGAGATTCAAATCAAAACCACATTGAGATACCACCTTACACCAGTTAGAATGGCCAAAATTAGCAAGACAGGAAACAACGTGTGTTGGAGAGGATGTGGAGAAAGGGGAACCCTCTTACACTGTTGGTGGGAATGCAAACTGGTGCAGCCACTTTGGAGAACAGTGTGGAGATTCCTCAGGAAATTAAAAATAGATCTTCCCTATGACCCTGCAATTGCACTGCTGGGGATTTACCCCAAAGATACAGATGGAGTGAAAAGAAGGGCCATCTGTACCCCAATGTTTATAGCAGCAATGGCCACGGTCGCCAAACTGTGGAAAGAACCAAGATGCCCTTCAACGGATGAATGGATAAGGAAGATGTGGTCCATATACACTATGGAGTATTATGCCTCCATCAGAAAGGACGAATACCCAACTTTTGTAGCAACATGGACAGGACTGGAAGAGATTATGTTGAGTGAAATAAGTCAAGCAGAGAAAGTCAAGTATCATATGGTTTCACTTATTGGTGGAGCATGACAAATAATATAGAGGACAAGGGTAGATGGAGAGGAGAAGGGAGTTGAGGGAAATTGGAAGGGGAGGTGAACCATGAGAGACTATGGACTCTGAAAAACAACCTGAGGGTTTTGAAGGGGCGGGGTGGGAGGGTGGGGGAACCAGGTGGTGGGTATTAGGGAGGGCACAGATTGCATGGAGCACTGGGTGTGGTGAAAAAACAATGAATACTGTTACGCTGAAAATAAATAAAAAATTAAAAAAAAAAAAATAAGCACAGCGTAAGTGCAGAAAGCATCCAGAGAATAATAGTGCAGAGGAGACAGGAGTGGCCTGTGTGACGGGCCCCATGATGAGCCATTTGAGAGAAGCTACTCAAGGCTGTGGAGGTGAGCATGCACTGTGGGAAGTGGAATTTTGTAGTTGATTTTAAGGTGATAGAAAAATCCCACAAACCATTTTATTCTTTCTTTGGCATGTATTTTCTATTTTGAAACAATCTCACATTTACCGAAAAGTAGTGTGTACAGTACCAAAAAACTCTGAGAGTGGAATGTTGACTTGTATTTCCTACAAGCAAGGACATTGTCTCAATGATCATAACATGAACATCAAAATCGAGAAACTAATGTGGTACATTAACACTATCTCAGTCTGACATCCCCATTAGGTTTTCCCAATTGTTCCAATAACATCCTTTATAGTAAAAAGGATCCAGTTCAGAATTAAGTGTTCCATTTAACTACTAGGAATTATGTCTTGCATTTGTGACTTCTCAAGATTACAGGCCAGTTATTTTGCATCATGTCTCTCTATCGTTTCCTCTTTTATTCAATGGGTTGTGATCCTTTACTCTCAATTTATTTTGATGCTGAAATGTGATGGCTTTCAAGATGGCTCTTGTGTCCTTTTGACATGTCTCATCATTCTTTGAGCACTTCCTTGCTCTCTGGTATAAAAAGATGTTCTGTCCAGCCTCAGAATCAGGCATTTCTCCAGGGAGCACCGATTTCTTCTATTGGAAATGACATGTAGAAGTCAAGATCTGGGCATCATGTGCTCATTGCTATTGACACAAGGTGTCCAGGCCCTCACAGTCAACAGAACATTCACACACATTTATATCTACATTTATGTCTACATCTACTTATATTTATAGAAGTCCATGAATTCACAACAATACTTCTAATTCCAATCTAACACCACAGTTCATCCTAGTTTTATCTCTGTCCATATCTGTAATCCTCTTCTGTGATAGTGAGAAATCTCACTCCTGATTATCTTTACTGTATTTTCTTACTTCATCAACTCCATGGTATGTAATCAATCCCCCATCACTCTGCCTATCCACTTCCATACGTGAATGCTCTCCTCTACTTACTCTGGTTCTAGCGTCACATGCCAGGGCAACTGTGAGGATGCCCTCCCCATCCCACCTGATCTCTGACTCCATCAGGGTGCTCCTCTGTGTCAACACCCTCCACACTCTGTTCTAGAATGCACACTCCATACCACGCTGCCTCTCTACACAGACACCTCCTCACCCTCCTTGAATTCTGACAGCCACGCAAAGCATTATTCACTCTTGAATGAGTTACTGAGTCTATATATTTGGGATATGCTCTGACTAGACTGGTCATAAAGAAGAGAGTTTCACATTTTCCATCTGTGCTAGGAAGTGGCCAAGTAGGAGAATTTATGTTGATTTACCAAGAAGGGTTATTTGCAAATGCCTCTTTTAATAACCACATTCAATCACAAAATTCATGCTGAGGATAAGCTGTGGGTCAGACACTATGGAAGCTTTTCACTCATAAAGGCAACTTTGAAATGGGATCCTTTGTATTAGATGCCTGGTAGATAGCAAATGCTTAAATGATATTTATTATGTAAATTAATTAACACAGGACATTAAGTCAGTGCTCATCTCATGATGCTTCCTTTTTTCTAGGTCCTATACCGGGCATGAAGAAAATACAATAATGAGTAAAATACATTTCCTTGATAATGTGGAGGGATATAAACATGTAAAGATGCAATATTAAATAAATGATACAAAGAAAGCTATGAAGAAATGTGAGAAAGGAAAAATTTATACTGTGATGATCTCATGGATAAAGTGGTATTGAAGCTGACTACAGAGGGATTAGTTAAGCTTTTCATAGGTGGTGAAAGCAGAGGAAATTGTCCCAGACTAAGCCATAATGGGAGCAAGATGAGGACAAAAAAAGTGGAGCATATATTTGAAGAATGAGAAGAATAAAGTGTGGATATGCAACAGTACACTGGGGAGAGTAACAGGAGCCAAGCCTGGAAAATAAGAATAAAATATGAATATACAAGTCCTAGAAGATTAGTTTAGCCATCAGTTTAGTTTGGCATCAGCTGACTAAAGTTAACTGAACAGATATTAAAAATAAAACAAACAAATTAAAACTAAATCACTAAAAAAGATCTACAGAGTAAGGATCCAAATGATAAGCCAAAGAGCTTCATATTGAGCCATCAATAATCTACTTGTTTAAAAGGGGGTAAAAACTGATGAAGGGAATCATGCTTTAGCGTTGACAGCTTGTTATATCTGGTGGTAAGTATCAATATTAATTGGGATATTGTTAACAATATCCTTTGTTGTTATTCTATGTTGAAGTCAAATCCTCTCTACAGTCTCAGAGAAATTAAAGAGGTCGTGTATTCTTTGAAACAAAAGATCAACAAAGACACCAAACAAACCCAGTAAGGAAGGAGGGTGGGTCATGGCTCAGTAGATTCATTTGGCTAGCTGATTCTACATTTTATTTGGAAGCATATCCTACAACAAACCAACTTCCAATTTGAATGGTTTAACACAATAAAAAGGAAGTTCTTCCTCACAGAGCAGTCCAATGTAAGTATTCCTGGGTGGTGGCGGTTGTCATCTACCTGTCATCCAGGGTCAAAGGTTCTTCTGCCTTGTGGTTTCACCTTCCTCTAGGGCCTTACAGTATTTATATCAAAGGCAGAAATACAAAGGGTGGATGTGTTGTCTTTCTTCTGACGCCAGTTCCCCAGTTCTCCAACACCAACTGAGTATCCAACAGTTCAATTCAATTTAATTCAATTCAATTCTGACACTAAGTATGCAGTTAGCACAGACCATACAGGTTAGAGGCTCAGTCCCATAAAACTGCTCCTCCGTCAGACACCAGTCATAAGTCCCAGGTTGTTCTCCTGAATTCTGACTGACTGGCTATAAATTCAGGGGTTCCCACACCCTGAATGTCACTAGAATGACTCACAGAACTCAGAAAAGCAGGTGGCTTATGATTACAAAGGATATAGCTTAGAAATAGCCAAACTGAAGAGATGTGTGAGGCAAGGTGAAGCAGGGGGTGCACAGGGAGGTCGAGGCAGAACTTCCATGCCATGGCGTGGAAACTTTCTAGTGACTCAATGTATTCACCAAGGCAGAAGCTCTCTGAACTCATCATTTAGGGGTGTTTATGGAGGTTTCATTACAGGGACATGACTGATTAATTCATTGGCTATTGGAGATTAACTCAGTCTCCAGCCTCTCTCTCCTCCCCAGGTTGAGAGGTGGGGCTGAAGTTCCCCACCTCTAATCCTGGCTTGGTTTTTCTGGCCATGGGTCAGAAGGAACCTAGACTCCCACCCCTTCAGCCGGAAGTCATCTCATTAGCATATAAAAATTCTTTTTTTTAAAAGATTCTATTTATTTTAGAGAGAGATAACCTGCGAGCAGTGGGGCAGTGGGGGTGATAGTGCAGAGGGAGAGGGAGAGAGAGAATCTCAAGCAGACTCCATGCAGAACACAGGGCCTGCAGTCAGGCTCCATCCCATGACCCCAAGACCATGACCCTGAGCCCATGACCCAAGCTGAAACCAAGAGTCCAACACTTAACACACTGAGCCACCCAGGTGCCCTGTTGGCAGAGAGGCAGGCAGAGAGAGGGGGAAGCAGGCTCCCCACCAAGCAGAAAGCCCAATGTGGGGCTCAATCCCAGGACCCTGAGATCATAACCTGAGCCGAAGGCAGAGGCTTAACCCTCTGAGCCACCCACATGCCCCATACAAAATCATTCTTATCACTAAAGAGTTTCCAAGGGTTTTAGGAACTCCAAGCCAGGCATATTTTCACTATATTACAGTATGGAAGACTAGTCTGCCTCTTAATCACTTCCTCCGGGCATTGATGCCATGACTCAAGCTCACATTCCCTTGGTGAGAACTTGGCATGTGGCCACACCTAACCACCATGGGAGCTGAGCAAGACCAAGTAGTGTCGAGCACTCTGCCACAGTGTCACGACACCCCCTTTCTCCATAAAGTCTGCCTCAGTACACTAGTTGTTCTAGTCCTGGCTTCCTGTCCCCTGACAATAACTGAAATACTGTACAGAGATGATAAACCATGACACAAATGAATCTCCTGCTCAGTTTATACTGGCACAATTAAAATAGTGTCCAGGTTATGAGAGGAGAATCAAAGGGCTTCAACGCATGTTCTTCTGGAGTCAGTAGAAATTCTCATACCACCAATCCCTAGGCCTGCTGTGTAACAAATCTGCAGGATCTGCACAGCAACTACATGAACAATGCCTCCCAGAATTGTGGGTGCTTAACCATACAACTATAGACAGTGGCCCTGTTCCCCATTCCAGGAAAACAATTCGCAGAAAAGAGATAACATGAACACAGCATAGAAACAGCAGAAAAGGGCGCCTGGCTGGCTCAGTGGGTTAAGCCGCTGCCTTCGGCTCAGGTCATGATCTCAGGGTCCTGGGATCGAGTTCCGCATCGGGCTCTCTGCTCAGCAGGGAGCCTGCTTCCCCCTCTCTCTCTCTGCCTGCCTCTCTGACTACTGTGATCTCTCTGTCAAATAAATAAATAAAATCTTAAAAAAAAAAAAGAAACAGCAGAAAAGAAAACAAAACAGTGAAACCGAAACTGTCTCTATTTTCTCCGAGCAATTACAGAGGACACATATTCTTTGAGTCCAAATATCAATGAAGAAAGAAAAAAAATCAATGGAGAGTTTAAAAGATCAGGAAAATACTAAAAAGAAAAATGAACAGGAGTCGTATCATGCCACAGGATGTTGATTTGACTACTTGGTTCTACATTCTATGTGAAAGCATTTATCTGCAGTCACAGTCAAGAACCTGGTATAACAAAGACCAATAATAAAAAGAGGCTTGACTAGCAGATATGAAAAAATACCATACAGCTAACAAAATTAAACAACATGCTGCCGGTGTGAAAATGAAGAACTAGATCAATGGGAACATAAAAGAGAGTCCAGAAACACATGCAAGTACAAATATTATTTTAGTATTAAAACAGTGACATTTAAAGTCTGGGAGGAAATGCCTGATGATTACAAAAATGGCTTTTGGTATTTGGCTCTCTATTTGAAAGACGATGAGGGTAAATCTCTATAACATATAAAAAATAAATTCCATGTGGCTTGATAATCTCAAAGAACATAAAATGATGTAAATACTAGAAGAAACCAAAGAGCACTATTTTATTATCTTAGAGAGAGGACAGCAGGAGACTGAGAGGTCATGAAGACTGACTGATTTAACATGAGAATTAAAACTTTGTCAAGAAATCACGTATGAAGTTATAAGACAAATAACTCCAATAACAATGAGCATTTTTGAGTGACAGTAAATGGCTAGATGTTTTACATCTTTACAGGCAGTATTTATCCCATTATGAGAAAATTATTGTTATCTATACTGTATAGTTATGAAAACTGAGGTTTGACAGTGGGGAGATGGAGGGGAGTGGTTAAAAAACTTCACTAAGGTTATTTGACGAGTTAGGGACAAAGCTGAGTTCTAAACAAACTTTGATTCTAAAACCCATTTGCTTAACAAGTATACTACATTGCCTCCTTAATACACAAAAAGCTGGGAAAATCCTTACATCACAAAATATCCAATGCGATAATATTGCTAATGTCTACAGAACTTTTATATATCTTATCAAAAGACACGAATTAAGTCAACAGAAAAAGTGGGGAAAAGATATAAACAGAAAAACCATAAGAAATATATATGACTAATACATAGTTTTAAAAGTCAACCTAGAAAATAACCAAAGAAATACAAATTTTTAAAAAAAATGAAAACTAGAGATGTTTTAAAAACACATCTTACCTGGCAATGGGGTGGGAAATTAAGTGCTTTGACTTGCTGCTGGTAGGAGTACAATAATGGCATGTGTTTGGGGAACACTTTGAAAACACTAGCCATCACTTTAAATATGTGTATTTATGACTCAGATTTTCAGGTCCAGGAATGTAGTCTAGAGAAACACCATTTAAAAAAAAATAATAAGCTCTACACCCAACATGGGGCTTGAACTCAAGACCCCAAGATGAAGAGTTGCATGCTCTACCAACTGAGCCAGCCAGGCGCCTCAAGAAACAAAAATTTTAAAGATTTCTGTGTAATTTTCCATTGCAGCATTATTTATAATAGTGAAAAACTAGCAATAATCTAAATGTCCATCAGTAGGAGGTAAATAAAAAATGATATATACATACAATGGAAGCTGTAGAGCCATTAAAGTCAAATAAAGGCCAAGTATCTTGATGTGAAATGTTGTCCAAAGTATGCTGCTAAAACAGGTGGTACTACCCTCACCACCTGGTAGAATCACAGACAGGAAACACCCCATTAGGAAGTCTGGGGAGGGGAAAAGCGATTCTCAAATACTGGCTGGCAGGAGTGTATTAGAGTTCTCCAGAGACATGGGACCAACCAGATGGGTAAATAGAGAGAGAGACTTATTTTAAGGAATTGGCTCATGCAATTGTGGAGGCTGGCAAGGCCAGAATCTGCAGGGTGGGCCAGCAGGCTGGAGACCCAAGGAGGAGCTGCATTTCCAGGGTGAAGGCTGCCTGCTAACAAAATTCCCTCTTCCTCCAAGTAGGTCAGGCCTTCAGGTATTGGATGAGGGCCCTCCACATTACAGAAGGTAATCTTCTTTACTCAAAGTCTACTGATTTGAATGTTCGTCTCATGTAAACCACACTCTCGCAGAAACCTCTAGAATAACATTTCACCAAATTTCTGGATACTGTGGCCTAGAGAAGTTGGCCCATAAAATTAACCATCGTAAGGGATGCATATGGACTTCAGGAAATGTCTTTGAAGTGTACACCAGAGCTGAATACTATATTCTTTGACCTGTTAATTCTACCCCTTGGTTTGGAGTCAATAGAAATGCATATGCAGAATGTTCACAGCGGCCCTATAAACAGAACCCTCTCCAGAAGCCCATGAAAAGTGCACGGGATAAATATGTCGAAGCACAGTCCCACCATGGAACACTAGACGGCGATGAGCCTAAACGGTCTACTACCACATGCAGCAACATGGCCAGTCTCAGCGGTAGGACACTGAGCAAACGAAGCCACACAAAAGCATGCAGATTTCATCTCAGACTCCTGCTACATTTATGTAAAATACAAAACTAGCCACGTGATGCTCTCCTGTTACAAGTGAGCACAGTCAGAGTAGGGAGTGGAAAAGGGGCGGTAACGTCCTGTGGTAGTAGTGTGTTGTTTCCTCTGGTTGCTGGCTGCTCTGGCACACTCAGGTGGTGAAAATTCAGAGATGTATAGTCGTGGCAGGTGTGCTTTTATGGATGTAAACAATACTTCCATGAAATACATTTAAAGGTAGCAGGACATCTGTTTCTAACTATCAATGTATCTCTATATCCACCCATGTTAGCATAAGGGTAGGTACGGGTGCTAAGACTTTAAGGTTAGGTAGAACTCGATTTGTTAACACTGCACATCCGTGGAGGCAGGGGTTATGTGGAAGCAGTGGGACAAGCTCTTTCACCTTTTATTTTTACATTTCTGTGGCATTGGACGGACTTCTTTTTAAACATGAAGCTTTTTTTTTTTTTTTTTTTTTTACTTTTCTTTAGGGGGAGCAGAGAGGGTGAGCATTCTTACTAGCACCTCTCTATTCATAAATAGGCATACAAATCTGTTATAATTTTACATGGCCCGTCTTCTGAAACCTTCATTTTTCATTCAACAAGATCTTTCCAGTCAATAAATACAAAGTCCACTTTTAAGAGCTGTATGAAATTCCTACACCATAATTTACTTTCTCAGTCCATTATCGATGGGCATTAAGGTTGCCTCACATTTTCAATATTGTAAATAGAGCAGTAATGTGCATTCATCTCCTTAGGGTAAATTCCCGGAAGTGTGCTACAGCTGGAAATATTCTACATTTCAATATATACTGCTGTACGACTGTCCTGGGGTGGTGGGATGGTTCCACACCCTCAACAATATTGCAGGAGAAGACTTGCTGCCCCTCAAAACTGCAAATTTGAGTTTGTCAAGAATTGTAATCTTTGTCTGATAGAGGGAAAAGCCTATTCACATATCCACATTTTACTAGCATTTCTTTGATTATTCAAGGTTAAACATTTTTCATAGGTCTTTGTGTTTCTTTGGTAACTTGCCTCAGAGTATTTTGCCCACTTTTCCCATTAAAACATTAAATATTTTCCCTATTGATTTTTAAGAGCTCTCTATTCATCTGGGATATTGATTCTTTGTCTAACATTTTGCAAATAATTTTCCAATTTGTCTTCTACCTTTCAACATTTTATGGTGTTGATTTTACAAAGAAGTTTCACTCTTTAAGTAGTCAAGTTTACCAATCTTCCTATTATGTTTTCTAATACTGAGATAAACTGACCTAAAGTTTAAATTAGGAAAGACCTAATTTCCCAACCCAAGATTATAAAAACATTCCTCAGTGTTTTAGTATTTTATGGTTTCAGCAAGAATTTATTTTGGTATAGTAAATGAGGCAGGAATCCAGATTTTTTTTTCATGGCTAGCTAATTGTCTCAACTTTATATACTAACCTTTGTTTTCCCTACTGACTTAAAAAGCTACCTTTATAGACATAAATTTCCCCCTTGTGCACTTACTTCCAGGACTGGGGTTATATTCTTTTCATTATTGTTTGGTTTTGCCCCAGTAACACATGTTTTTAATTGTTTCAATTTTCCTTCCATCATGGGGCGGGCAGAGATTTCTCCTCATAGTCACAGACTCAAATTCTGGGTCCAAATCTGTGTTCCTTTTCCCAGTACTTTCACCATACCATTTGTGGATGTCAGAACATCTTTTTAACTGCCAGGTCATCCTCCATGATACCATCTCCAACCAGGGAGTATATTTTGCAGCAAAAGAACTGCAGCAATGGGCTCTAACCATAGAATCTCCTAGAAGCAGTTGGGCTGACTGGAGTGCCAAATAGCCTGGAGAGGCTCAATAAGGGCAGGAGTCAGGGAACGATATTCTGTGAAGTACAGTGCTATCCAATGGGATGTGATACATGTCTTAAATACATATAAATATAAGCTTATGTCAATATGAATATAATTGTATATTATATATTATATATATTTTATATAATATGAATATAATTATATGTAAATGTATTTATGCACAAATTTATATTTAAATATATTTTTTAACTTTATATACAGGTGTTTGTATGTATACAGATATAGACATATAGATAAGATGTGGTACATGCCTTAAACATGTGTATATCTGTATATAGAAAGATAAATAGATAAGATGTAGATATATAACTATATAGGTCTATAATATAGATAATATATAAATTATAATTACATTATATATAATATATAGATAAGATACACACAAACACATATGTATATTAAGTAAAAAATGTATTTAAATACAAAATTATGTACAAACACATTTATGTATATATTTACATGTTTATTTTTATTTATATAAATAAAACTTTATGTATTTTTCTTACTTATATAAGCATATATTATGCCCTTTCTTTCAGAGAATACATGGTTTTGAAAACCAAGAAATAATGGTGGAAGGGGGCACCCTTCCTTCTTGTACCTTTTAACCCCTCACAGAATGATTTTCCGCCATCCTTTCCTAGTCTCTTCACATCTAGGGGTTGTCCCAGCTTCCTGCTGGCCATAGTGGCATTTCCCATCTCTTGTAGGCTTCCTCCATGCAGCCCTCCGGGGTAGAACTGTTCCCATGTGCTGGTGTTTCCTGGTGGGCCCCGGCTGATAGAATACCCTCAGCGCCTGAGCAACATGGCCTGCACTGCTCTGCTTTTCGGAGTCATTTAAGGGGTTGGGGCTCAGTACTAAGCCTCACTTCATGCCCTCTGGCCCAAGTTTTAATGTTACAGATAGTTTCACTGATCACAAGAAGAGATGTTCTTAATCTCAGGCTTGGTTTAATTTTCATTCTCAGCAGAATGTCAAACACAGTTTCCCTTAATTAGCAGAAGGGAAGAATGCAGTTCTACTGGATAGGATAGCAAGCCATGAACACGGCGGAAGAAGACCACTTTACAATTAGTATTAGGATGAAACAACCGAGTATCTCCAAAAACACAGCCCTCCACGCCTCAGTGCTGCTCTTTTTGCCTCCATGTAAGGACTTCACATTGTTGCCAGTTCCCAAATAGTCTGAATTCCCTTCTCCATGAGGAGTCACTGGACTTTCAAACACAGGAACAGCCTAAAGGAAATTCTTTACTTAAAACTGAGGATTCTTACAGGGCCACAGTACCTGGTATCTGTCCTGAAGTTTGGTTTAATCCATTGTGTATTAAGATAAAATTAAAAAATTCAGTTCCCTGGTCCCTCTAAGCACATTTCCAGTACTGAACGGCCACATGTAGACGCTGCAGTACCAGCAGAACAGACACAGAATATTTCTACTGAAAGACTTACTCTTATTTCTAAGAAGACTTATGGATGGCACTCGTCTAAATTATAGAAATACTCACACAATTGTATACAATTAGAAGCACCACGTTGTTCACTGGAACAGTATTTGTAAGAGCTAAAAGATTAGATGCAACAACACTGCTCATCTGAAAGACAGTAGCTAAATCACTTGTAGAAATAGTCACACATGATAAGCATTAAAATAAGGAGTTTTGTGTGTACTAGCATGGAATAATACTGAGTCATGGAAAAGTATGTATGTTGTATGATTATTTAATGAAAATATTTAATATTTCAACACATTTCTATACTAAGTAATTTTAACTTTATATTTTATTTATGTTATATAACATATAATGTTTATATTTTTGGATGTGTACATTTGTGCATTTTATTTTCATTGCTATAGAAAAAAGTCTATAAGACTATAGATAGTCTATAGGAGACACTCATTTCTTCATATACATTTGCACATTTTGAATTTTTAAAATTTGTGAATCATAAAAATATAGAAAAGTACAATGAATAATAAATACATGTCTATCGTTTCTGGCAAAGATACCAAGTGTCGCAAATTAGTATCAATATAATAGTTGGAGAATGGAAGAGTCTCACATTGTAAAAAGGAAAGCTTTATTATAAAGGGCTCAACTTCATGTGTCCTCACCAGCTATAAGGGAAACCAGACCCCGACCCTGAAATCTCATGTTCTCATAGAGCACCTCTTTTCTTTGGGGTCTGAAAAACTAATGAAATTTTAGGAAGTTATAAAAGTAAAAAACTGCTGAACTTCATCTTCAAGGCAACTCCAGTAAGAAATAAGTATAAAGGGGCACCAGGGTGGCTCAGTGGGTTAAGCCTCTGCCTTCAGCTCAGGTCATGATCTCAGGGTCCTGGGATCGAGCCCCTCATTGGGCCCTCTGCTCAGCGGGGAGCCTGCTTCCCCCCACCCCCGCCGCCACCTTCTTCTCTGCCTACTTATGGTATCTCTCTCTGTCAAATAAATAAATAAAATCTTTTTTTTTTAAATAAAGAACTATAAAGATGAAGATAATAAAGAAATAACTTTAAAACCCTGGTTTAAACAATGAGCTACTACCTTATAGCAGTTAGAATGGCAAAAATTAACAAAAAAGGAAATAATAAATGTTGGCAAGGATGTGGAAAAAGGGGAACCCTCTTACACTGTTGGTGGGAATGCAAGCTGGTGCAGTCACTCTGAAAACAGTATGGAGGTTCCTCAAGGTATTAAAAATAGAGCTACCCAGCAATGTCCACAATGGCCAAACTATAGAAAGAGCCTAGATGTCCATCAACAAATGAATGGATAAAGAAGATGTGGTACACACACACACACACACACACACACACACACACACACACAATATGGAATACTACGCAGCCATCAAAAATCCCCCAAATCTTGCCATTTGCAACAACGTGGATGGAACTAGAGGGTATTATGCTGAGCAAAATAATTCAATCAGAGACAGACAATTATCATGTGATCTCACTGATATGAAGAATTTGAGAAATAGAGGATCGTAGTGGAAGGAAGGGAAAAATGAAATAAGATGAAACCAGAGAGGGAGACAAACCATAAGAGACTCTTAATCTCAGGAAACAAACTGAGGGTTGCTGGAACGGAAGGGGGTGAATGGGTGGGGTGGCTGGGTGATGGACACTGGGGAGGATATGTGCTATGGTGAGCGCTGTGAATTGTGTAAGACTGATGAATCACAGACCTGTACCCCTGAAACAAATAATACATTATATGGTAATAAAAAAAAAATAGAGCTACTCTATGACCCAGCAATTGCACTACTAGGTATTTGCCCCAAAGATACAGATGTAGTGAAAAAAAGGAGCACGTGCACCCCAATGTTCATAGCATCCACAATAGCCAAACTGTGGAAGGGGCTGAGATGCCCTTCAACAGATGAGTGGATAAAGATGTGGTACATATATACAATGGAATACTACTCAGCCATCAGAAAGATGAATACCAACCAATTTGCATTAACATGGATGGAACTGGAGGCGATTATGTTAAGTGAAGTAAGTCAAGCAGAGAAAGACAATTATCATATGGTTTCACTCATATATGGAACATAAGCAATAGCACGGAGGAACATAGGGGAAGGGAGGGAAATCTGAAGGGGGAGAAATCAGAGAGGGAGATGAACCATGAGAAACTATGGACCCTGAGAAACAATCGGGGGGTTTCACAGTGGGGGGGGTGGGAGGATTTGGTAACAGGGTGATGGGTATTAAGGAGGGCAAATATTGTAATGAGGACTGGGTGTTACATGTAACTAATGAATCACTGAACACTACATCAAAAACTAATGATGTACTATACGGTGGCTAACTGAACATAATAAAAAATTAAAATAAATTAAAAAATAAAACCCTGGTTAAGCACTTTATACATGGATTTTCTGGTGACAATCTGATCAGCAGCATAATAATTATACTTCATGTTAATTTTGACAGCTTTTTGAAATTTTAGAGCACTTAAGAGATTCTGATACATTCAAAGGGACTCTAATTAAAGGTTTAGAAGTGTTTGATTAAGTTTGCAATCAACATTTAAATGTTTGGGGAAATTTAATCTGTTTAGTGCTTAAATTTGATTTATCAGTTTATGTACATGCTGTGTAAATATTCAGTAGGATGTTATTAATATTTAAATGAATTCCAGATTCATATGATTAATAAACTGGAAAATAAACTAATTACAAATGTTTATTCCTCTTTCTGTCTAGAAAGCATTTGGACATAAGGTAATCTCATAATGGTAAGTCATACCTTTCCCCTGGTCTTTTTCTGCAAAATTGATTTTCTATTTTTGGCCCATAATTTCTCCATAAAAATTTTCAAATTAGCTTAGTAAATTCTGTAAAAGTGCTCTGTAGTTATTTTCATTGAAATTACACTGAATCAATAGATGAATTTGGAATTATTTTTCTTCTTCATGAGAACACATAGCATTTCTTCTGTCTGCTTTAAAAGGGAATGCCTCTAACATATTCCCAATTAGAATGATGTCTTCTTGCATTCTGTGATGCTGAAGACAAATCCAATGCCAACGTTATTCTCATTTACTTCCATATGACCGATACCAGACCCTTACCATAATAAATACAGTTTGCAAATATCTTCTCCCATTCTGTGGTTTGTCCTTTCAATTTTTTGTAATGCCCTTCAAAACACAGAAGTTCTTAATTTTGGTGGACTCTCATTTATCTATTTTATCCTTGGTTGCTTGTGCCTTAGGTGTCCTATCTAAGAAAACATCACCAAGATTTACTGCTATGTTTTCTTCTAAGAGTTTTACAGTTTTTGTTCTTAGGTCTTCAGGTGTTTAGGTCTTTGATTGATTGATTTAACTTTTTTGTATATGGTTTAAAGGATGGGGTCCAAATTCATTCTTTTATGTGTTAACAATCCAGTTGTCCAAGCTCCATTTTTAAAAAGACTACTTTTCTCCTATTAAATGGTCTTGCTACCCTTGTTGAACATCAACTGACTGTAGATGTATGACTTTACTTCTGGACTTATTCTATTCCATTGATCTGTGTGTCTATCATAGGCCAATACCACATGGTCTTATGATGTTATGTAGCTTTCAGTGGACAACTTTTATACTTCTTTTGTTATATTTATTCCTGAAGTATTGTATCTTTTTCATGCTATTGTGAATGGGACTGTTTTCTTAATTTCATTTTCAGATTTTTCATTGCTAGTGTATAGAAATACAGTTGAGTTTTGTATATTGTATCTTGCAAACTTGGTGAACTCATTTATTAGTTCTAAACCTTTGGGGTGTGTGGTTAAGATTTTTAATATACAAGATCATGCCATCTGCAAAGAGATAGTTTTTCTTCTTCCTTTCCAAACTGCATGCTTTTTATTTCTTTTTCTCACCTAACTGTTCTGACTAGAATCTCCAAGTGTAGTGTTAAATAGAAATGGCAAAAGCAGGTGTCCTGTTCTGATTGTCTCATCTCTTAGTTACACAAATATACTTTCTAAATCTCTGTCTCTCTGGGCTGTGTTTTGGATGATTTTCAAATTTATTTCTTCAAATAGCCATTTCTCTTTTTAAGAATTTATATTGAGTTTATATTAATATTTTAGTTTCTTACTTTGATCACTGTACTCTTCGTTTCCAAGGTATTTTAATTGTTCTTTTAAAATGCTTTTATCCTTGCCCATTTGGAACACAACTTATTTTTATTTTTATAATGAGACTTTTGTCTTCCTTTACCTCTTCAAATACATTCAGTACAATGACTTTATAACCATCTGTTCTAGAAATGTAATAGCATTTGTAATAAATTTTCACCTTTTGATTTTGTAGGCTGTTTTCTTTTTACCTTTTATTTTTGTTTAAGACATATTTATTTATTTGAGAGCGAGAGAGAGAAAGTGGAGGGTGGCAGGTAGGGGTAGAGGGAGATCAAAGAAAGAGAGACTCTCTGGCCAGCTCCCTACTGAGTGTCCTGCCTATAGAGCCTGGGGGCAGAGCCTCAGGTGACATTCAGCACATGCACATATACGCCTATTCTTTCCCTCCAACCTTGAGTCTTGTTAAAGAAAAGCTAAAAGTTGCCTGGGTGGCTCAGTTGATTAAGCATAGGGATGGGTCTTGAACTCAGAGTAATGATTTCAGGGTCATGAGATCAAGTCCCAAGTCGGGCTCCATGCTGGGTGTGGAGACTG
Source organism: Martes martes (assembly GCF_963455335.1). Taxonomy (NCBI): domain Eukaryota; kingdom Metazoa; phylum Chordata; class Mammalia; order Carnivora; family Mustelidae; genus Martes; species Martes martes. The sequence goes on from NC_137898.1 coordinate 53,069,187, forward strand.
CTTAAGATTCTCTCTCTACCTCTGCCCCTCATTTCCTCAAAAAAAAAAAAAAAAAAGCTGAAAATATTTTTGTCTCAGTCTTGATTAATAGCTTGTCTGTCAATATTACTCTTTTACCTTTTGCCATTTATTGTCACCAAGAAGTCAGCTATCAATTGTTGCTGTTTTCTATGTAATCTTTATTTTTCCTCTAACAGCATTAAAGATTTCCTTTCATTCTGATGCTTCGCAGGTTCACTGTGAAATGGATAGATGGGGCACATGATCTGTACTCTGTTTGGTCCCAGGAATACACTTTTAATTTTTGTTTTTTTTTTATTTTTATTTATTTTTTAAAAATATTTTATTTATTTATCTGACACAGAGAGATCACAAGTAGGCAGAGAGGCAGGCAGAGAGAGAGAGGAGGAAGCAGGCTCCCCACTGAGCAGAGAGCCTGACGTGGGGCTCGATCCCAGGACCCTGGGATCATGACCTGAGCCGAAGGTGGAGGCTTTAACCCACTGAGCCACCCAGGTGCCCCATATTTTGTTTATTTGAGAGAGAGTGCGTATGCACACACATGAGCGGGGGTAGAGGCAGAGGGAGAGGGAGAAGCAGACTTCCCACTGAGCAGGGAGCCTGATGTGGGACTCCATCTCAGAACCCTGTGATCATGATCTGAGCAGAAGGCAGATGCTTAACCAACTGAGCCACAAAGACACCCCTAGGAGTATACTTTTAGTCTAAAGACTCACATTTATCTGATTGCGAAATTTTCAATTTTTATCTCCTGTGATTTTTTTTTTCATTTCCTCTATTAGATTCCTTTGTACTCCTATCAAATAAATATCCTTCATGCTTCTTTACTGCCAATTCACAATGTATATATTAAATTATTTATCCCTTCTTCTTCCATTGTCCAAAACCAGACTTATTGACCGCAACCGACCAGAGTGTTGAGAATTTGGGGAGCAGGTGAAATTTGGGGCGAGTATCCTGGCCTTACCATAGCCCCACGCTTGTTGTACTCAGACCAGTCTGCTCCACTTCTCAACGTCATGGTATCACCCTTCACTTCTGGGACTACCAGCCCCATCACCCTTTTTGGGCTGTGCCCAATACTGCTCCAGGTAGACGCTCTTGTGGGTCCTTCATAGACCAGGGACCTGAGTTGATTAAAGATTGCATTGGTTCCCTTTCACTACTCATGCTTTCTATGGCCTCTTTTCTCTTCAGAGGCCCTACTAAGCCTTTGCAACTCTGTGCAACCTCTAAGCCATAAGTGGCCTCAGTGAAAAAAGTACTGGATTTAAACTTAGAAGTTTTTATCCTGGCTTTGCATTTACCATCATCATAACAAATTACTATTATAATAACATCTATTATTTATTATTTGCCTGAGATGTGCTTATTTTCTAAGCACATTATACATATTTCTCACAAAGAGTCTATAAAGCAGTATTATTTTTCCTACTTAATAGATAAGGCTTAGAGATCTATAAAACACAAAAAAATCTCTGGTGAAAACAAAAACCTTTCTCTCCTCTTCTAGAAAAGTATTTCCTGAAGTGTTGTCGGGGGATCTGGGTCAAAACTATTTTCATAATAATACTAGATTTTATTTTCCTCTTATACTCCAATTCTCTCAGGAGTGTGCAGTACACCAGATTAAATTCTGAAGCAGAATAAGAATCCAGCTGTCTCTATTTAGCCAGACATTAAAGAGAATTACAAAAAGGCAAAACAATGTTACTCTTCTCCCTAATATTTTTACATTTTGGAAAATATGATTATTTTTCTATGTAAACATGTTATTTATGTTTGAACATGTAATGGGCTTAGTGTTATCATTTTAAATAATAGGAATTTCTTTTAAGTTCTTAGTTTTCATTTCTGATACAGTAAATATCTGTAGATATAAGTCACATAAACAAAGATCCATGGGGTCCTCAATAATTTTTAAGGCTATAAAGTAGTCAAAAGACAAAAAAATAAAATAAATGGAAAACCACTATCCTAGAGTAATCCTTACTCTCCAGCAATAAACACATTTGTGATTTCTTCCACATTTTCCTTTTTTCTCCCTAGGCATAGAAAAGCAAAGGAATATTAACACACACATACATATCTCTTTCCCTTACAAATAGAAGTATCTAGACAGCTGATTTTAAATGTTTTCTTTACTTATATTTCTGTTATATGTTTGGTACATTTTATATCAATTCTTCAACAAGCTCAGAATCTTGTATGAGAGGCAGGGTATAGAGATCACAAGGGAGGAAGAGAGGGGCCAGAGTGTCAGAGAAGTGTTCGTTTTGGTGAGAGATATAAATTTAGTGTGTGTTGGATCTGAATTACTGGTTTCTCAAATTATTATCCAGCAGTCAACTTGTTGTTTAATAAATGGTCTTTTCTCAGTTCTTCTGTGACACTGATTGGTTCATTACACAGTTTTAAGAGTTCTAATCTGTCCCAAATATTTCTTATATTCCTTGGTAGCGTTGGAAGCCAAGCATTTCTAAGCCCTGGTGGAATGGGCCTTTCACTGCTCTTTCTAAGTTTTGTGATTGTGGGATTTGTTCATTTTTCATGTGAAATTTAGAAGCATTTAGTTGTTTTTTAAGCTCAAATTTTGTTGGAGTGCTAATCAGAATTGTGCATAACTTTTAAGTTAACTGTTGGAAAATTATCTGATCAGTTTGGCATCCTGGCACCTGTGGATGTGACCACTAACGGCATATGAAAGAGGATTTGATCCATTTTTATGGGAAACTCTTCAAGCTCTGCCTTACCACCCCATGCGTGCCCTTCCTTCACCCCAGTCTATTCTCTTGCTTTTTTGAATATGCTTTAATGTAGACCTTTGGCCCTGAATTTTGTTCTTTTTCCCTTCCTTTTCTTTTTATTATTGGTTACATCCTTTCAGTTCCTTGGTTTCCAGCCTGTGTTCCCTGAAAGGTGCTGTGTTTTTCTCCCCATTACTTTGATTCCATTATTTTAGACTATTTGCCAGGCTCTCCTGTTTTCCTCTTCCAGCTCTAGATCCTAGAACTGCAGCCAGAACTAACCGATGTTTTTTCTCCTATCTATTAACCAGCTTGCTATATTTGCTAAAAAATTTTGTTTATGTTAATCAAGGTTTTATTATTTCCATTATACAGTATATGTTGTTACTTTATTCCAATATCTTTACGTGTTTGTGCATGTGTGTGTGTGTGTACTGTGTGTATGTGTGCATGTGTGTGTATATTGAAGAAGGGATTTTCTTATTTAGATTTTCCATTTCGTATTAATACATTAGAATACTATTGGTTTTTTTTTGGCAATTGACATGCCTTCTGCATTAAAAAATTTATGCAATTACTCTTTGCCAATTGTTGGAAATTTTCTAATATGCAGTTATTAGCTACAGATAATAAAATATTGTTTCAGTCTTTCGAGTATTTATTGCCCTCATTTATGGGAGTAAGAGAACATAGCATTACTGGCCAGACATCATCTTCACAAGAGTGAGCTTTGTGTCACTGATGATGACAAAGCACCTTCATTAGCAATGTGGGCTACAGAGGTACATGCAATCAGTGGACCCAAGAGACTGATTAATGCACACATGTGAGATGCTCACTAGAGACTTCTGGAAACAACAGAAGGAGAATTTGCAGAGTGGGAAATGTGTAATGGTAGGTGAGGACTAGAGCCAGAAAAATCTCGTTTATTAGATTCTCTTTATTACCATTGCTATGCCCCTAGACCTTTGCAACCAGAAGAATATAAAGTAGACAACATCAACTACGAAAGTATACAAGAATTGAATGTTTAGGATTAAAGTGAAAAAAGGAAGAAATATAAAACCTCCTGGAAATTGCAAAAAGGAAGGCAAAAAGACTCAGTAACCCCAAAGATGAAGTTATATCTCAAATCTCAATCCCAGAGAAACGATTCAGACAGAGTGAAGAACAACTCACAGGCCTGGACATTAATTTAGAGGCAATGATAAAGATTAGTGTTCCCAGACTTTTGAATTTCACAAATTGAATTTTTCCTCCTTTTTAAATTTTCGAGGACTGACATAGCATTGGCACCTTTCTATTAAGCCAGGTAATAATATTTTCTTTTTAAGTTACCATTTTTTTTTTCACAAAAGGACAAGCATTCTGTAACCAAAACTTTAGGAGTGACACACCCTAATAGTTTTGTAAATTGAATACACTTATCTATATTACAAACTAATTTTATTGTCCCCATATTTCCAATTAGCCAGAGATACATGCAAATTTCTTTATTTTTCCTTTTTCCTCTTTTTAAAGATTCCATTTATTTATTTGAGAGAGAGAGAACATGAGAAGGGAGAAGGTCAGAGAGAGAAGCAGACTCCCCAAGGATCAGGGAGTCCGATGCGGAACTCCATCCCAGGACTCTAGGACCACGATCTGAGCTGAAGGCAGTCACCCAACCAACTGAGCCACCCAGGCACCCAATACATGCAAATTTCATCAGGGGCTGGCACTGGCCTATTGACTAGTGTTGTGATATCACACTAGGGAGATAGTAAATGTATTTTACACCTTATGGTATGGACACTAACCAATCAAAATGAACATCATAGCTAGAATGGATGTTAACCATACACAATGGAGTGCAAATATAACCTGAAGCCTATCACAGATCTAATCTATTCTGTGCATAATTGCATTATTCAAGGAAATGCAGAAAAAATTTAAAATAAACCACAATCATGAAACTAAGAAACTGACCTATAACAATTTTCTTGAATTGATTTAAGACAAAAAAAACAAAAACAAAAACAAAAACCATGACTGAGGGTTTTAGAGTGGAGGGGGTTGAGGGGATGGGTGAGCCCAGTGATGGGTATTACGGATGGCACGTATTAGATGGAGCACTGGGTGTTATGTGTAAACAATGAATCTTGGAACATTACAGCAAAAACTAATGATGTATCGTATAGTGACTAACAACACAATAAAAATTTTAAAGTAGATAAATAAAACACACACACACACACACACACACACACACACACACACAAAACCCATGTATCCCAGAGTTTGAGAGAGATTTAACATGTCTTCTATCATCAGCATCAAAGAAAGATAAGAGTTACCAATATGTTACCTAATATTTCAGATTACAAATTCAAAGAACTTGAACTACATGCAGCTAGGATGAGAAGAGACCCAACATTCAAAGGTGGGAAGAAAAGAAGATATTTACTTTCATAACTTAAAGATTAGAGGACCAAAGAGTCTGGGAGAATACTTATAGAACACTTATGGGATATGTTTTCTCACCACAGATCAATTATCTTGCTAAGTTGCTGTTCTCTTTGAAGGGAGAAGAAAAACATTTCCCAAACCACAGTTAACAGAAAATACCATGCCTCTGGTGAATACTGTGATTGCTTGATTGAGCTGGTTTTATGAAGAGGTACACACTGAAAAGATAAATGGCTAACATCTTAACATGGGCGGGCTAACAAGAGACAATTGTGGGGTGCCTGTGTGGCTCAGTCCATTAAGCATCTGCCTTCAGCTCAGGTCATGATCCCAGAGTCCTGGTATGGAGTCCTGCATTGGGCTCCCTGCTCAGTGGGGAGTCTGCTTCTCCCTCTGACCTTCTCCCTTCTTGTGCTGTCTCTCTCTCTCTCTCTCTCTCTCTGTGTTTTATTTATTTATTATAAATAAATAAATAAAATAATAAATAAATAAATAAATAAATAAAATCTTTAAAAAAGAGAGACAATTGTGAAGTACAAAATACACTTCAGCAACTATAGTGCTCCATAAAAGGTTTTAAGATCGTTGAGAAATCACAAGGAAAACTAGATGTACGTAGGTATCAGAGCAGTAAAGGAAAAAGAGCTAAGTAGTAAATCAAAATAAAACAAAACTCTAGCTATCCAGAAGGTCATGCAAAGATTTTTTTTTTAAATTAAGACTACTTTTTAGAGCAATTTAAGATACACAGCAAAAGTGATGGGAAAGGACAGGGATTTCCCATATAGCCCCTGCCTCCACTCATGCATAGTGTCCCACTGTCAAAATCTTCTGCCAGAGTGATACATCTGTTACAACTCATGAGCCTACACTGACAAGTCATTGTCACCCAAAGTCTATAATTTACATTAGTTAAGTCTTGATGCTGTACAACCTAAGGGTGTAGACAAATATTATAATGACATGCCCCCAACATTATGATATCATACAAAGTATTTTCACTGCCCCCAAATCCTCTGTGCTCTGCCTATTCATTCCCAACCCTTGGCAAATACTCATATTTTTACTGACTCCATAGTTTTGTCTTTCCAGACAGGCATATACATGGAATCATACAGCAGAGAGCCTTTTCAGACTGGCTTCTTTCACTTACTCATATGGATGTAAAGTTCCCCCATGTATTTTCATAGCTTGATTGTTCATTTGTTTTTAGCATTTAATAATATTCCATTGTCTAGATGTACCAGTTTCTTTGTCCATTTACCTACTGAAGGACATCTTATTTGTTTTGGCAGTTATGAATAAAGCTGCTGTAAACAGCTGTGTGCATGTTTTTGTGTGGATGTGTTTTCAGCTCCTTTGGGAAAATACCAAAGAATGTGACTGCTGGATCTTAGGGTAAGAGTATGATTAGTTTTGTAAAAAACCACCAAAGCTACCTTCCAAATAGCTGTACCATTTTGCATTCCCCCCAGCAATGAATTAGAGTTCCTCTGGTATAGCCAAATTATGGAAGCAGCCCAAGTGTCCATCGATAGATGAATGGACAAAGAAGATTTGGGGCGCCTGGGTGGCTCAGTGGGTTAAAGCCTCTGCCTTCGGCTCATTTCATGGTCTCAGAGTCCTGGAATTGAGCCCCACATCGGGCTCTCTGCTCAGCAGGGAGCCTGCTTCCCTTCCTCTCTCTCTGCCTGCCTCTCTGCCTACTTGTGATATCTGTCAAATAAATAAATAAAATCTTAAAAAAAAAGAAGAAGAAGAAGATTTCACACACACACACACACACACACACACACACACACACACCCCAGAATATTACTTAGCCATAAAAAAGGACAAAATCTAGTCATTTCCAATGACAAGGATGGAGCTAGGAAGTATAATACTAACCAAAATAAGTCAGACAGAGAAAGACAAATACCATAAGATTTCAGTCACATGTGGAATTTATGAAACAAAACAAGTGATCATAGGGGAAAAAGAGGGAGAGAGAAGCCAAGAAAACAGACTCTTAACTACAGAGAACATACTTATGGTTACCAAAGGGGAGGTGGATGGGAGGGAAGGATGAAACTGGTGATGGGGATTAAAGAACATACTTATCATGATGAGCACTGAGTAATGTATAGAATTGTTGAATCACTATATCATAGACCTAAAACTAATATAACAATATATGTTAACTATACTAGAAGTAAAATAAAAACTTAATAAAAAAGTAAGAAGAAACACCGTACACAAAGATAAACTCAAAATGGATAAAAGACCTCAACGTGAGACAGGAATCCATCAGAATCCTCAAGGAGAACATAGGCAGTAACCTCTTTTTTTTTTTTTTTTTAAAGATTTTATTTATTTATTTGACAGAGAGACAGATCACAAGTAGGCAGAGAGGCAGGCAGAGAAAGAGAGGGAAGCAGGTTCCCTGCTTATCAGATAGCCCGATGCGGGACTCGATCCCAGGACTCTGGGATCATGACCTGAGCCGAAGGCAGAGGCTTTAACCCACTGAGCCACCCAGGCACCCCAATAACCTCTTTGATATCAGCCACAGCAACTTCTTTCAAGATATGTCTCCAAAGGCGAAGGAAGAAAAAGCAAAAATGAACTCTTGGGACTTCATCAAGATCAAAAGCTTCTGCACAGCAAAAGAAACAGTCAACAAAACAAAGAGGCAACCCACGGAATGGGAGAAGATATTTGTAAATGACAGTACAGACAAAAGGTTGATATCCAGGATCTATAAAGAACTCCTCAAACTCAACACACACAAAACAGACAATCATATTAAAAAATGGGCAGAAGATATGAACAGACACTTCTCCCATGAAGACATACAAATGGCTATCAGACACATGAAAAAATGTTCATCATCACTAGCCATCAGGGAGATTCAAATCAAAACCACATTCAGACACCACCTTACACCAGTTAGAATGGCCAAAATTAGCAAGACAGGAAACAACGTGTGTTGGAGAGGATGTGGAGAAAGGGGAACCCTTTTACACTGTTGGTGGGAATGCAAGTTGGTGCAGCCACTTTGGAGAACAGTGTGGAGATTCCTCAAGAAGTTAAAAATAGAGCTTCCCTAGGACCCTGCAATTGCACTACTGGGTATTTACCCCAAAGATACAGATGTAGTGAAAAGAAGGTCCATCTGTACCCCAATGTTTATAGCAACAATGGCGACGGTCGCCAAACTGTGGAAAGAACCAAGATGCCCTTCAACGGAAGAATGGATAAGGAAGATGTGGTCCATATACACTATGGAGTATTATGCCTCCATCAGAAAGGATGAATACCCAACTTTTCTATCAACATGGATGGGACTGGAAGAGATTATGCTGAGTGAAATAAGTCAAGCAGAGAGAGTCAAGTATCATGTGATTTCACTTATTTGTGGAGCATAACAAATAATATAGAGGACAAGGGTAGATGGAGAGGAGAAGGGAGTTGAGGGAAATTGGAAGGGGAGGTGAACCATGAGAGACTATGGACACTGAAAAACAACCTGAGGGTTTTGAAGGGGTGGGGGGGGGGTGGGAGGTTGGGGGAACCAAGCGGTGGGTATTATGGAGGGCACGGATTGCATGGAGCACTGGGTGTGGAGAAAAAACAATGAATACTGTTACGCTGAAAATAAATAAAAAATTAAAAAAAAAGTAAGAAGACAGATGAAATGATTTAATAATGTATTTTATTTAGCCAATATATCCAAAATGTCATTCCACCATGTAATAAATATAAATATTTTATTTATTTATATATTTATTTATTTATTTGACAGACAGAGATCACAAGTAGACAGAGAGGCAGGTGGGGGGGTGGGAGGGGGGAAGCAGGCTCCCCGCTGAGCAGAGAGCCTGATGTGGGGCTTGATCCCAGGACCCTGGGATCATGACCTGAGCCGAAGGCAGAGGATTTAACCCGCTGAACCACCCAGGTGCCCAAAACCATGTAATAAATATAAAAGCTATTTAAAAAAATAAAAAAAGAGAAAGAGAACACTTTTGTTCAGATGCTGGCCAACATTTGGTGTTGTCAGCGTTCCAAATTTTGGCTATTCTAATCTGTGTGTACCGGTATCTCAGTGTTGTATTAATTTGCATTTCCCGGATGAGATATGATGTGGAATGTTTCTTCATATGCTTATTTGCCATCTGTATATCTTTTTTGATGAGGTGTCTATTAAGGTCTTTGACCCACTTTTTAAATCAAGTTGTTTTCTTATTGCTGAGTTTTATGAGTTCCGTGTATATTTTGGGTAACAGTTCTTTATCAAATGTATCTTTTGCAAATCCTTAACTCCCAGTCTGTGGCTTATCCTTCATTCTCTTGCCATTGTCTTTTGCAGGAATGAAGTTTTTAATTTTACTGAAATTCAGACTATTGGTTATGTCTTTCAAAGATTGTACATTTGGGGTTGTACCTAAAGTCGTTGCCACATCCAAGGTCACCTAGGTTTTCTCCTATGTTACCTTCTAGGAGTTCTTTAGTTCCGTGTTTTACTTTTAGGTCTGTGATCCATTTTAGGTTAATATTTGAAGATTTTTAAAAACTGTTATTTATAAACAGGCATCAAAATTAAACAAAGGTAGTTAGGTATTAAGTTTAGATATTTAAAAGTTGATTAGCTCCCTGTTGGAATGACTTAAAAAAATATTTAAGCATTTGAGCAATTACAGTTCTAGAATTTACCTTGAAGATACATCTCTGCAAAAATAATACAGCATAGGCACGAGGTTATTCACTGCAGCATTTTCATAATAGTAAGTCCATTCAGATGTGGGACAACACAAATTCCTGTCACAAACATGGTTCAACAAATTACATCCAGGTAATAAAATACTATGCTGCTATAAAAATAATTAGAAAGATTTCTACAAACTGATATGGAGTAACTTCCATTTTAATTTCCATAGTTAAGTAGAAAAAGGCACAAAAAAGTATATGGAGAGAATGCTTCCTTTTGTTTAAGAAAGAAGAGAAAATAAGAGTATAAATATATGCTCACTTTTGCAAAAAGAAACACAAGGATAAATCAGAACCTGACTGTGATTACCTAAATTGTTGCCTCCTACAGTTACATAGTGTATGTGGGAGTAGGGTAGAGGGGATAAGGTTAGGAGCTGGTGTCTAAGTTTACCTTTATCTGAATATACCCTTTCACATAATTTATCTTTATCTGACTATACATTATCATACAGTTCTGATTTGGGAATAATGTAAAGGCTTTATATATTCAAAATATAAAATTAAATAACAAGGTTTTAAAAGAAAACACCTACAAACAAACATAAAGATAAGGAGATAAAGCTAGGTGTATATGAAATTGATGATATGACATAGGAAAACAGAATTTTTTCAAATAACTTTTGAATACAGCGCTGTGGCTTTACATCTCCAGTGGCATCTATTCTGAGAACAAAATGAACTCAGAAAGAAATCCTGAATAATTTATAATATTCTACTATTAGTAATAATATTAGTATTGTAATTCTGAAACAGTTTTATGTATATTGTGGAAGAAAGAGAATATGTAGGTACCAAGATTTTCATGTTAAGGAAAAAGAGACAAAAGTATGATATAAACAAATGAATAAAATGTTTGAGAGGTTAAATCTTAATGGAGAATATTAGTATGAATTGAATACACACACACACACACACACACACACACACACACTTTTTTTTTCTAGCTCTGCCACCTGAAAGTACCTGTAAGTAATAGTATTCCAAAGAACACTAAACATTCTCAGTACACAGATTTTGGGTTCCAAATACCTTTGCCTACTACAAGGAACAAAGGCTCCTTGGAGAAATGGAGAACTCCAAGACTAGTAGAGGAAAAACACAAGTTGGACCTGGGATATCTTAAACTACAAAAAAGTAAAAGAGCACTCAACGACTAATAAAGTCATACTAAAAAGGACATAGGAGCTAACTTGAAGAGACCTCCACTGTTCAAATTTTAGACAATATGAGCATGAAAAATAATGATAATGTTAGTAACAATTGATTTTTTAAAAAATTTTTTAAAATATTTTATTTATTTGACAGAGAGAAATCACAACTAGGCAGGGAGGCAGGCAGAGAGAGAGGAGGAAGCAGGCTCCCTGTGGAGCAGAGGGCCCGATGCAGGGCTCAATCCCAGGACCCTGAGATCATGACCTGAGCCGAAGGCAGAGGCTTTAACTCACTGAGCCACCCAGGTGCCCCAACACTTGATTTTTAATAAACAAAGAATATTAAAATAAATTCTGAGTTTAATACATAGCTAAGGTAAAAAGAAAAAGTTCTCCTTTAGTGAAGAATACTAGTAACCGTAGAAGGACTGACAAAATTAGAAAATCACCATCTGCAACCACAATTTCGTAATTAATTCAGACAAGGACTGTGAATTGCTTCTAGAATGATTAGGTGAAAGATGACTGGGGAAAATGACATTCACATTGTCTAAAAGAATCACCCCCATCTCCTGATCACCTACTAATTCAAAGGCAAACTGTTGGTTTATGACAGAGACATCCAGTGTTTGTTGGCTTAATCATGTTTTCAAACTTAGAACGAAGATGGAGACTGTAAGAGCCTACTTAGCCAGAGGGAGCCATTTTGTGTTTATGCAGTGAACTTAGATTGACCCTACCCTCCCAGAGGAACTTACTTGCAAAGCCCAGATACAAGGGCGGGTCAGGCCAGGTGGAGACATCCAATCAGTGGGGCGTGCATATATCTACTAGGGTAAATTGAAATTCAATTGGCCATCTGCGTGTGACCTAGCATGACTGTGCAGTTTTCTCTGTGTGTTGCTGACCTAGCATGACTGCAGTTTTCTCTGTGTATTGCAATCTCATTGACCACCTGTGTATAGCCAGGCTCAACCACCTCTATAAAAGTTAGTCTGTGAGGATGGGAGGGGTTGCCTCTTTGTAAGAGACGGCCCCAACTGATCAGTTTGATTCTCAATTCTTGGCACGAAATAAAGCTTTGCTTGACCTTCGCTTTGTATCAGTCTCGCTCCTTTGATTATGGACCCTAACAAAGACAACCTGACTTTGCATACCTCCCAATGCAATGCAGTAAGAAGAGAGCAATGAGGAAATGTTCTGGCCAGTGAGATTTAATAGGAATCAAATCAAGCTCAAATCTGCCTTTTAGATGGCAGGAAATTCAGGGAATATTAGAACGAGCTTAATGACACCATGAGGAAATAGTCAGCCTAATCCAAATGTGGACTTCCTACAAACATCAGGAAGTCAGGAGGGCTGCTTTAGATTTAAAATGACTGAAGAGACATAGCAACCAGAAGCAATATGTTAGTTTTGACTAGATCCTGTATCTAAACAAAGACAGTTAAAAAGACATTTGGTGACAGTTGGGGACAGTTGAATGTGGACTCAATAGCAGCAGATGATGTTATGGGTTGTTGGTTTTTTTTTTTTTTCTTTTTCTTTCTCAAGTTTTTATTTAAATTCCAATTAGTTAACATACAGTGTAATATTAGTTTCCGGCAGAGAATTTCGTGATTCAACACTTCCAAACACCCGGTGCTCATCAAGACAAATGTCCTCCTTAATCACCATCAACTATTTCACCCATCCCCCTACCCACCTCCCCTCTGGTGATCATCAGTTTGCTCACTATAGTTAACAGCCTGTTTCTTGGTTTGCCTCTCTCTTTTTTCCCCATGTTCATTTCTTTTATTTCTTAAATTCTGCATATGAGTGAAATCATATGGTATTTGTCTTTCTCTGACTGACTTATTTTGGTTAGCATAATACTCTCTAGCTCTAGCAATTGGCAAGATTTCATTCTTTTTCATGGCTGAGTAATCTTCCATCACTCATCAATCATCAGTCATCCATTCATCAGTTCTTCTTTCTCCACATCCTCACTGACACTTGTCATTTCCTGTGTTATTAATTTTAGCCATTCTAACTGCTGTGAGGTTGTATCTCATCATAGTTTTGATTTGTAATCTCCCTGATAATGAGTGATATTGGACATCTTTTCATGTGCCTGTTAGCCATCTCTATGTCTTCTTTAGAAAAATGTATATTCATGGGGCACCTGGGTGGCTCAGTGGGTTAAGCCTCTGCCTTCAGCTCAGGTCATAATCTCAGGGTCCTGGGATTGAGCCCCGCATGGGGCTCTCTGCTCAGCGGGGAGCCTGTTTCCCCCACTCCGCCTGCCTTTCTGTCTACTTGTGATCTCTGTCTGTCAAATAAATAAATAAAATCTTTAAAAAATGTATACTCATGTCTTCTGTCCATTTTTAAACTGGATTATTTGTTTTTTGAGTGTTGAGTTTTATCGGTTCTTTATATATTTTAGATACTAACCCTTTATCAGATATGTCATTTGCAAATATCTTCTCCTATTCCATATGTTGCCTTTTAGTTTTATTGATTGTTTCCTTTGGGTTATTGTTACTTTTTTAGGTGTGAAATGTAAATATACTTATGTAGGAGGATTTCTTTATTCTTCAGGTGCTTAAGACTATGCATGTATGTTGGAGTGTAGTTCATGATATCTGCAACCTACTTTCAGATGGATCAGCAAAAATAGATCACCATTTTTTTATACTCTAATTGAACAAAACTGGCCAGAGACAGACAGAGAGAAATAGAGGGAAAACAACTATGGGGAAAAAGCTAACAACTGATAAATCTGAATAAAGGGGGATATGGGTGTTCCATCACAGTATTCTTCCAGCTTTTATGTATCTTTGAGGTTTTCCAAAATACAGAGCTGGGAGCAAGCACTGATGAGGACTTTCTAATGGCAGATTAACTAAATGCATTTAGGTTCGCTTTTTTTCCCATGCCTCTCCCCAATTATAGAAGAGGGATAAAATTCTCAAGGAGAAGGAAGAAAGGATTAGAAGTGACAACAACACAATTTAGGGAGTTGGAAAACAAATGGGCAAATGTAAGTGACTTTGCCAACTGGAAAAAGAAAGCTGCAACCAATGCCAGAAAATGACAAATCTTTTCTCATGTTCATGATCTGTAGGAAAAACCCCAAACTTGTTGTCTTGACATATCAAATCCATTAAAGTCTTTGCCATGAATATCTTTCCACACTCATTTCCTGCCTCTCAACAGGCTCTGAGAATTGTAAGAGAGCCAAACTACATGTGATCTCTTTCCTATCCGTGATCTTTCTTAAATCCAAGACTTTACTCAACATGTTCCCTCTTTACAGCGTGGCCTTGTCAACTCAGTTAACTCTTCTTATACCTTTCAAGACTCACCTCAGTGTCACCTCTTCCCAAAAGTTGTCTTTCCTTCCAAATCAGGTTAAAGTAGACCATCCTCATTAGTCTCTTAGCATCCTGTCTATACACGTAATTGTAATATTGCAGTCCGGTTACTAGTTGACATGTTTGTCTGTCTCCAGAGACTCTACACTACAAGGAGGCCGTGATGCGTTTCAGCCATCATGGCATACCCACATCTACCTCAGTGCCTGGTACCAAGCATGCACACGATATGTGCTGGCTGAATGAATGAGCCACTGAATAAGGGTTTTATAGCTGGCTGATTTAACATCTGGCAGTCAGTAGAAATAAACTGTTGAAATAAACTAGAAGGCTCTATCTCCCTATGCAGCACCGAAGAGACTTCTGTGATTGTTATTCATAGGCTGCTCCAGAAAACATTAGGGTCACGGAGGAAAACTGGCACGTTGCCACGCACTAATCCCACTGAGTTTCTGAAAGGCATTTTTACGGCCTAAACAAATTCCTTTAAGCTTTTTCTATGTACAGCTAAGTTCTTATAACTCAAAATTTTATCTCATCAAGCGCCTAAATCATTATGTAGAAGGGGTAAGGGGAAAGAAGGATATGCAAGGAGAAGTGGGGTAAATATTACCACAGACAAGACTTCCATAATAATCAAGCAATCGATGTTTAAAGGGGGAGGAATCAACAAGGTATTTAAGTAGTCTGACAATATTATAATAATAATAACCTAAACTAAGACAGGGAATTGAGATGAGGTGATAGATTTGGGACTTACTGACAAAGAGAACTGACAGACTTAATATTAGAAATAAAGAGAAAAAATAGGATGATTTCTGTATTTTTTATTAATGAGTAGATCATAGGGTTATGAATTGAACAGGGAATATAAATTGAGAAGCAAACTTTATGGTTTGGGATGTGTTGAGCTTGCGACATCTGTGATAGATTAATGTGAAAAATGTCAGACAAACACATGTAAATATAATATTTAAACTCAAGAAAGAAGTAAGGTTAGAGACAGGTTTAAAGTTGACAGGTTGTTACATAGTAACTTAAACTATGAGTGTGAATGAAATAATTAAAGTTAAGTATTTAGAATAATAATAAATCCAAAAACATGATGCTGGCTAATACCAAAATATAGAGCTGAATGGAGAGAGGTACTAGCAAAGCACTAGCAGAGGTCAGAAAAGAAAAAGTTGTTTG
Organism: Martes martes; assembly: GCF_963455335.1. Taxonomy (NCBI): domain Eukaryota; kingdom Metazoa; phylum Chordata; class Mammalia; order Carnivora; family Mustelidae; genus Martes; species Martes martes. Next base: position 53,084,859 of record NC_137898.1, read on the forward strand.
GAAGTCAGACAAAGAAAGAATCTCAAGGTAAGAGGATGAGTCAACACAAAGTACATGTATGGACTTGGCCATTTAGGAGCGGTTTATGCATTTAGCAATAGACCTTTCTGGGGAGTCAATTCTGTGGCTAACAGACCCTTGTGATTTGTATCATGAACAGGAATGAAGCAGAAAAGGGAATGTAAGCTATTGTTTTTGCTATGAAGGAGCAGAACAAAATAGGATATTAACTACACAGGGAAATGAGATAAAATGGACCCAATTACAATGTGGTGGTGGTGGGGGGGAATTCCACCCATATCCCGCAATTAGACCCCACCAGCGTGTCTGAGAATTCAACTCAGTTCTGACACTATCCTCCCAGAACAGAATCCACAGGTTAAGGTCTCAGTCCTACAAGGCTGCCTCCCACCCCACACCTCAGACGCCAGGCCCAGACCCAGGGTGTTACCAGTGTTTCTGATGTACCGGCGACAAATTGGCAGTTTCAACTACCCTCTCCTTGGACTTCAGGTGCCCGTCTCAACACCACCAGGTGTCACCTGCACTTCCCGTAAACTGGCTATGAAGTTCCCACAACTCCTTCCTTGAGCTTCATTCATTTGCCAGAGCTGTCCCCAGAACTCAAAGAAACATTTTACTTACTAGATCACTGACTTATTATAAAAGGTTTTAAGTCAGAAACAGCCCTATAGAAAAGACTCATAGGGCAAGGCATGGGGAAAAGGCATAGAACTTCCATGACCTATTCAGGCGACTCATTTTCCCAGGACCTCCTCCAGTTCACTAGCCCAGAAGCTCTCTGACCCCAGTCCTTTTGGGTGTTTATGAAGGCTCCACTACATAGGCATGGTTGATTAAATCACTGGCCATTGACAATTGATTTAACTTCAAGCTCCTCTCCCTTCCCTAAAGGTCTGGGGGTAGGACTGAAAGCTCCAACCCTCTAATCACAGGGTAGGTCCTCAGAAACAGTCCCCATCCTTAGGTGGCTCTTAAAAGTCACTTCATTAACATAAGAAAAGACACCTCTTATCCCCTCTCCCTAATCACTTAGGAAATTCCAAGGGTTTTTTTTTTTTTTTTAAAGATTTTATTTTATTTATTTGACAGAGAGAGAGATAGAATCACAAGTAGGCAGAGCAGCAGGCAGAGAGAGAGGGAGAAGCAGGCTCCCCGCTGAGCAGAGAGCCCGATGTGGGGCTCGATCCCAGGACCCTGAGATCATGACCTGAGCCGAAGGCAGAGGCTTAACCCACTGAGCCACCCAGGTGCCCCAAATTCCAAGGGTTTTAAGAGCTCTGCCAGAAAGGGACAAAGAAAATATATATTTCTTATTAAAAAATCACAAAATTCTGGTGATTCACAGACTGTACCCTTGTTAATAAAAGAAAAAAAAATTTTTAAAAACAAAACAAAAAAAAATCACAAAATTGGGGCACCTGAGTGGCTCAGCCAGTTAAGCAGCAGCCTTCGGCTGGGGTCAAGATCCCAGGGTCCTGGGATGGATGAGTCCCACATCAGGCTCCCAGCTCAGTGGGGAGTCTGCTTCTCCCTCTCCCTCTGCTGCTCCCCTGCTTGTCCTCTCTCGCTAATGCTCTCTCCCAAATAAATAAACAAAATCTTAAAAAAAAAATCACAAAATCACTGAGAGTTAAAGGAAAACCTTGGTTTTAAGATGAAAAAATAACCATGATTAAAGACTATGAGAGAAATTAAATTTCCATACACTCATAACTAAATAAAAAGTGTCAATATATTTATAAAGACAATTTATGAAACAAGGAAGAGCAGAGACTAGAAAGGATTTAGCCTTGAACATGAAAAGGGAATCTTCTTCCCCTACCTGAGACAGAAAGAATAGAGACAAAAGCACAGCAAAGGTAAAAAAACAACATAATGGAAAGGCAACCTACTTACAGAATGGAAGAAAATAAACCCATGTGTATATGGTCAACTATTAGATGACAAAGGAACCGAGAATACCAATGGGGAAAGAAGTCTGTTCAATAAATGGTATTAGATAAACTGGATAGTCATATGCAAAAGAATAAGATTGGACTTCTATCTTATGCCACTCACAAAAATTAACCCAAAATGAAACACAAAATCTCCTAGGAAAAAACATGGAATATTATTCAGCCTTAAAAAAGGAGATCCTACCACTTGTGACAATGTGGCTGAAACATGAAGGCATATATTAAGTAGAATAAGCCAGATTCAGAAAGACAAATATTACATGATCTCATTTATATGTGGAAATAAAAAGGAAAAAATGCTGACCTCACAGTAAGAGAGGGTATAGTGTTGGTTACCAGAGGCTAGGGAACCAGGGGAAAAGGGAAGATTTAAAAAAAGAGAGAAAGAGGGGCACCTGGGTGGCTCAGGTTTCGGCTCAAGTCATGATCTCAGGGTCCTGGAATGGAGCCCCACGGTGGGCTTGTCTCCTTCTCCCTCTGCACCTTTCATAGCTCATATGCGCTAACTCCCTCTCACTCTTTCTCTCTCAAATAAATAAATAAACCTTTTAAAAAAGAGAGAGAAAGAAAGAAAGTAAAATGGTGGTTGTAAAGGGCTGGAGAAGTAGTCATGGTAAGTTATCATTTACAGAGTTTCAATTCTGAAAGATGAAAAGAATTCTAGAGATGGATGGTGATGACGGTTGCACAACATGAGTACAGTTAATATGGCTGAACTGTCCATTAAAAATAGTTAAGGTAGTACATTTTATGTTATGTGCATTTACCACAGTAAAAAAAAAAATTGGAAAAAAAATCAAAACATGTTTCTGGAAAAAAAAGATTAGAGATAAGGAGAACAGAAAATTTCCTGTGTTCCTCAGATACAAACCCAGTGTGCTTACTATGGCCTCAAAGGATCCAAAGGACCCGCATTTCCTGCCCCACCCACACCCCAGCCCTCCAACCTCAGTTCCCATGATCTCTCTCTCACCATGCTCCAGTCATACTAAATTCCTAGCTCTTCCCAGCCCCAAATGCTTCAGAGACTTGGAGCTCTATGTTCTGCTGCCTGCATGCACTTGTGTCCTTCTCCACATTACCTGCCCTGACCCTATTTCAACTTGTCATAGCTTAGAAAACAGAGAGCAACTGGGGAAGACTGCCATTAAATCTGGAAGAAATATGACAATGTATCCCACCTAAGATAAGGGAGACTCCATTCCTATAAATGACTATGAATTTAAATGAGCCAGCCTCTGTATATATACATTATATGCAAATTACATGCTTAAGTTATGGAAATGTGAAGTAGGAAACCTTCACAGTCAGAGGTAGAGACTCCTGCAGAGAAGCATTCTGCAGAATATCTTTTTACAAATCTCTATTAACTGAACAGAAAAATTGGGAAGTCAGCAAGAATTTCTCTGGAATATTTCTTTTAAAATATGTTTCCTTCATAAAAATAACAAGTTACAGATAAAAATTAGAAGAAAGGGAAGAGGGGTGCCTGGGTGGCTCAGCAGGTTAAGCCTCTGTCTTCAGCTCAGGTCATGATCTCAGGGTCCTGGGAACAAGCCCTGCATCGGGCTCTCTGCTCAGCAGGGAGCCTGCTTCCCCTCTCTCTCTGCCTGCCTCTCTGCCTACTTGTGACCTCTGTCTGCCAAATAAATAAATAACATCTTAAAAAAAGAAGAAGAAAGAGAAGAGGTGATGGGCAACTGAAAAATACAAGTCATTGCGGAGCCACAGACTTAGAAGACAGAGAAGGATATTCTAGGCAAAATAGCCAGAGAGATCAAGTGTAGATATTTGGAACAAGGAGCCCAGGAAATGGTTGTCCAACCGAGAACCAAGAAAAGAGGGAGTTGGCACCTAGGTTTCAGCATCAGGTAACACAGAGCATTTCATGATACTAGAAGGCATGTAAGACCCCTATTTTATGAACGAAGTTTTCCTCATTAATCTTGTATAAGACCCTATTCAGCTAGACACAATGTTAGAAAAGATATCCTACCATTAGAAATGCTAACCACAAGGTAATGGGCTGGACAATGCAAATAGGTAATGTGGCAGAAGGAGGTGAAGACCCAGATCTTCTTAGCTCAATCACTGAAATCTACAGGGTTATCTGAGATGTCTGTCAGTGAGAGGCAAAGTGTTCCAGTGAAGGATCCAGAATGGAAGAAGACATATAGATCCTCAGTAACTAAGTATACAATGTGGAATGAAGGAAGGAATCTGACCAGAGTTCTTCACTTTTAGTGACAAGGAAATTCTGGGAATGGGAAAAAATCTAGAAAGCAGATAGTGAACATTAGAACATTTGGAAATGGGATTTAAAGATTTAGAGGGGCTTCTCCACTAATTAAAGCATTCTCTCCCTCCTGCTAGGCAATGGTAAAGTATCATTAAGCAGGATGAGCACAGATCTCTTTCCACATTGTGAACTCTAAGCACATGTCATTCGAAGCACTTTGTTACTACTCCTTTCCTTCCTCCTTCCCATTGCAATAGTCAGTTGCTGGCTCTTGGCCTTTTGGGTAAAAACTTCTTTTTAGAGCATAACTTGCCTATAGTTTCAAAGCCCTCTCATCCCGAGGCTTTGTGAAGCCTCTCTTGCTTGCCTCTTTGGCTTTCCCACCACTCCTTTCCCCAACTTTTTTAAGGCATGACACCTCTGGAACTCTGGAGTCTGAAAATCAGCTTGATCTTGACCCCATCCTCTTACCCTTCTCTTGACATCCAAGTTCCCCTGGATAGTTTCTGGCTCATCTTGACTTCTCACATCTGTGTGGTCTGGTTACCACCTGTGATGGACCCAATGTTGCACTCCTCAGATCCCATTTTAAGGAAGGACTTGCTGCACCAGCTGCTTGAAGTGCTGTCAGTAGACAGCCTTTAGCTGTCAAATCCAATAGGGATTGCAGAGAGCGGCTTTGCCTGATGGCACACCCCTTCCTAGGCTCTCCTATATCCAGTGACTTGCTGATGCCGGTGTATGAAGTCCTGACCAGCTAGGCCCAACTTGGGACAACTCTCAAAGGCCATTCTTGCTCCTGAGCTCCACTTGAAGTTGGGCTTACTTTGCAGTTTGATGTTTCCCTCTACCCATTCCCACTTCCTTCCTTTGCCTCTCTTCCACAGGTTTTAATTCCAAGGATACTCCTTAATAAACATCCTGCATGGTAAATTCCATCTGAGCATCTGCTTTCCAGCGACTGCAGTCTGCAACACACACCTCAGGTCTTGTATGTATGTGCAGGCATCTATGCAGGCATCTACTTTCACATTTCACTTACCTTTCCAAAGGGTAAAGAAAATTTTCCAATATTTACAAAATAAGGAGAATATTATAAGCCCCCATATACACTTCCGTAATATAACTGTAATATAATTAGATTCTTTCGCTAAAGTCTGTATTCTATTGGAGTTCTCCAACCTTCAAATGACTTTAAAATTTAGATATATTAAGGAGTCACTCTATTGCTCTAAAGTTTTATAGGTCTTGAAAAATGCATAGTGTCATGTATACACCATTACATTGTCAATGTAGAATAGTTCAATCACCCTAAAAAAATTCCCCTGAGTTTCCCATATTCCACTCTCCTCCACCTTAAACCTCTGGCAACCAATGATCTCCTTACTGTCTCTATTAGTTCTGACTTTTCCCAAATGTCATATAAGTGGAATTACACAGTATGTGGCCTTTTCAGACAGCCAAAACAATTTTGGAAAAGATGAACAAGTAAGAATACTCACTCTTTCCGATTTCAAAGCTTATACAAAGCAACAGTAGGAAAGACAGTGTGGTTTTGGCATAAGGACATAGATACATATCAAATGAATGGAATGGAGAGTCTAGGAATAAGTCTACATGTCCATGGTTAAGTAATTTTTGACAGGGATGTCAACACCATCCCATGGGGAAAGAATCATTTTTTTCAACAAAGAGTTCTGGGTAACTTGATAACTACAGGCAAAAGAATAAAGTTGGATATTTCCTTACACCATGAATAAAAGTTAACTTCAGTTTTTCCTCCCCAAGGAAGTCTTGGTTCTGTGTCCCTGATTAGTTTTCCTACAGTATTCTGTAATTGCTTAAATCCTAGCTTGAATCACCAGCTGTTTCAAGTTTTACTCATTTGTTCCATCACACTGAATGTTCCTTGGGAATAGGGATGGTCTTCTTGTTCTGAATCCCAAGGGACTAGAACGCACACAGTAGCTGCTTAAGTAAATGTTGTTAAAAGAAAGAATGTGAAGATATAGTTTGATTAATAACAAAGATAAAGGGAGGGGTTTGGCTTTGCTGGGGCGCCTGAGTGGTTCAGTCAGTTAAGTGGCTGACTTTGGCTCAGGTTATGATCCCAGGATCCTGGGATCTAGCCCCGCATTGGGCTCCCTGTTTAGCAGAAAGCCTACTTCTCCCTCTCCCTCTGCCTGCCATTCTGCCTATTTGTGCTATCTCTCTCTATCTCTCTCTCAAATAAATAATCTTAAAAAGAAAAAAAAAAGGATAGGAAACAACTGCAAAAGTTTTAAAAACTGTGTAAGTGTAGGGGAGGGGGGTGAGGGGTTGGGTGATCCTGGTGGTGGGTATTAAGGAGGGCACGTATTGCATGGGGCACTGGGTGTGGTGCATAAACAATGAATCTTGGAACACTGAGAAAAAAATAAAATTTCTAAAAAAAGTGTAAAAGTGTAGTGTGATGGAGCAAATTTAAGGATGAGGTATGAGAACAAGAGGTCAGATTCTCTAGGGTAGAGCATACCCAGGGGGTGTGTGGGTGGGACTGAAAGCCTTCCCTCAGGTGGACTCAAGGTATTTCCTAATGCGGAGACTCAATGTAAAGAGAAGGTCAAAGTTGCTAGAAACCAGGGTCTATGTCATAGTTCTATCTAATGGCCATTAGAGCTGAAACTTGTCAGCTGAAATTTTTCTGAGTCGGCAGGAGAGTCTATGGAAAAGGCAATAAATAGGTGGACAATATCTTCAGAAATGTGGGAAGGATTAAAAAAAATGGGAGGAGGACAACACAGATAGCATAGGTTTAAAAAGAAGGTACAGACATAGCCTTTTTAGTTTGGAAATATTTTCTTGGAAGTGAGAGTATGAACTAAATAAGTGTTAAAATTGCTTTAGCAGAGCGTCTATGTCACTTCCATAATTCCTTCTAGGTTCCATTAAACAATTGTTGGTCTGCAGTACTATTTACAACTACACCCTGTAAAATGTCAAAGGATTTGTGCCAATTTCTACTGATATTTATCTTCTGTTGCCTCACCCATTATATCAAATGCCTTTACCCATCATAAGCATTGCATCTTAACCAGCATGAAAATTTTCCTTGGCAATTTTGTGGCACTACAAGCACTGTCTTGGCATATCTTTTAATAGCCAGAAAAGGTCAAAATCGTTCTAAAAAAAAAGTTAATTACAGTAAAAAGAACTATGATAGAAGAGCGAACAAACAGACATGTGAGGTCATTCCAAATGCAAAGAGTACAAGCTAATCCACTAGCACTCTCTGGCTGAGAGAGTACAACTACATGAATAAGCAAGTCCCCTATGTACAACTATATGAATAAGCAATTCCCATTACTGGGGGCTTTCTGTGGGTCTCCTATGTGCTATTCATTTTACATGTGTTAATGTTAATCCTCCAAACAATGATTAGGTGAGAGGAGACTATTATTATCCCTATTTTTATGGAGGGGAAAATGGAGGGAGTGGTTATCATTAGGACAGTCTGATTCCCAATCACATAACCTAATCACCTTACTATACTACTCCCTTGTATTGCTCTATTCTACTGGTTGGCTGGACATGAGAAAGATATATACTAGTTACACACACACACATATACACATATATATTAGTACTTACGACATGAAAAATCCTATAAAGAATTGGCACTCCATGGGGAAATACTAACTGAGGTATAGTTGCATTATTAAAAGAATGTACTAGAAAGTGGCTGGAAATGGCTACAGAAATTCAGAGATCTACTTCTCATTCCCTGAACACTATTATCTTTAACACCTCTGTGCTTCTACACAAGCTTTTTTTCAATGTCTACACTGCCCTCTCCACCCTTAGCTGCCTATTGAATAATTATTACTACTCATCCTTCAAGATACATAATATTATCACTTCCTCCATGGAAATTTCTCCAAATCTCCCAAGCAGAATTAGTCATGCACTTGGCTGGATTCGTATTACTTTGTTTATATACTTTTTATACCATCTGTAAATGTTCAGTCCAGGAAACAGAAACCACACTAAGTACTTTAAGCAGACTGAGATTTAATACAGAGAATTAGATGCTTACAAAATTGCTGCAAGTGTCCTAGGATAGGTCTCCTGAAATAACTGTCAGAACACTACAGAACTGACCTTAGCACAAGAAGACACACCATACCTATAATCGAGGGATCAGAAAATCGGAGTTGGAACGCTGTCAGTACTTCAACTGAAATTGCCTCTTGGCAGCCACGAGGTTGGTAAATGGGCATTGGAATGCTGCCACAGAATAATCACAGGCCCCAGGACCTTGCAACAGACACTAACCAAAGGGCCAGGAATTTGTCCTTCCAAGTCATATGTGCATCCATCAAATTGTAGGAATTTAACTTATCCAGAACCCTAGCTGAAAGGGAGTCTAGGAAATATCATTTTTAAAAACAAGACTTGCCAAAAGGAAGAAACTGAAGCTTGGTAAAACAATTCACATCACCTGCCACGACACCTCGCAGACTGTTTTTTCATGTATCTGCTTCTATTAGTGGCTCACAGTTGCTTTTCTTCCAAGAGAAGGAGAGTATATGCTGTGAAAACTCTCATGATGTCACTTCTGCTGCTTTCTACTAGAAAAGTGCATCGCAAGACCAGCCAGATTCAAGGAATGGGGGATATACTTCCCCTTTCGATGAAAGGAGTTACCCAGAATCCATGGATATTTTTATCTACCACACTCACTGTTTTCCACCTATTTCTCTGTAATTTGGTTAAAAATCCTCATACACCATGTCTTGATATTGATTTTCATAGACCGAGTGCCTAGCACAGAGCAAACTACTCCATGTGGGGCCGAACAAACAAGAGACTGCATGGTAGGCAGTGGTTGGAATACAAAGATATGTGGGATACAGGACATGGTCCCTGCTCCCAAGGACGTTGCCATCTGGTAGAAGATGGCAAATGGTGAGGCAAGATTAAAAGGGCCTTTCCAAACAACAGAAAAAGTACTACTTCAACAGGAAAATGCAACACCAACTACCTTAATTTGGACACCCAGGTCAGAAGAGCGAGCATACATTATACATGGTGACTGGGAAATTAAGACCTGCACTGTGTTTTGAGGATAAGATTTGGATTCTTAACGGTTGGGCATAATTAGTAGGTGGAGCCATGTGAGAAGCTGCCCGGGGATAAGAAAGTAAACTGCATGTTCAAAGAAGTAGACGCTGCCCACTTCAGCTGGAACAGGAACTGGTGCCAGGGCACAGTGCAAGGCTCAAGGGGCACCTTGCAGGCAGCCTGCTGGGATTTCACCTTGTTAGTGATGGGGTCTTAAAGCAGAAGCGTATTGGGATGAATATGGTGTCTAGGGAGAGGATCATGGCAGCATATGTCAAAGGACAAAAAAGGGAGGGACGAGAAGTAGAAAGAAGCAAGTATGACAAGGGCTTCAACCTCATGCTGGCACTGAGAATGGCTAAGAGGAAGCTATGGCATTGAGTCCCGGCTGTTCTTTAAGATGCACTACTTCATTTGACCCTTCCAAAACAATCCTGTGATGTAGACGTCAACACCGCCAGCTTACAGATGTGGACAGTAAAGTTTGGATAATTTAGGGGCATCTGGGTGGCTCATTCAGTTAAGCACCGGACTCTTGGTTTCGGCTCAGGTCATGATTTCAGGGTTGTGGCATTGAGTCCGGCATGGTGCCCACACCAGGCTCCATGCTCAGTGGGCAGTCTTCTTGGGATTCTCTCCCTTTCCCTATACCCCTCCCCTCACTAGTGCTTGCGTGCTCTCTCTCTCTAAAATAAATAAATCTTTTTCAAAACTCAGATAATTCAGATAACTAGCCCACTCATTAATGGAGTGGCTGGTTCTTTTAACTTTGCATTAAAGGTTGTATTTTGTCTTTCTCAGGACACAAAAATATTTTATTAGCAAACTTCTATTGTGCCACAAGTTTGTGCGAGGTCCTCACCAAGTGATGAGCAGGTCTCCAGCACAGTAAGACATTGCCCCTGCCCTCTCTATTTCTGCTCATATGGTGGAGAAGGAAATGGGACACTTCAAACAAAATGCAAGGGAGAGAAGAGGAGGAGACAGAAAAAGGAAGACCGAGCACAGCAGCCTTCAGCCGCTTCGTTCCAACACAGGCATTAAACATTCATTCAGTATATATTTAGCACTTAATAAGTGCAAGCCCTGAGGAGGGTGCTGAGAAGAATAGATGAATCAAACACTATTCCTGTCTTCCCAAGTAGTAGAGGAAATGGGCATGTAACACGCATAAGGGCCGTGACTACTGCAAGTGAACCAGTGGAATTTCTGTACACAGCAAAAAGCAAGAGACAAATAGAAAGGGATTATTTCTTGCTGAAGCATCAAAGAAAAGCTTCAGAAAGAAGACAGACTTTGATCTGCGTACTGATAGGTATGAAGATGGCCAAGAAGGAAAATGGGAAAAGGAAGCTGTGACTGGTGTGGAGGGCCCAGGACAGGGGACAGTGACTGACATGTCATTCATGACAAGACAGAATCGCTGGTAAAGAGGGACCAGATCACATGGGGCAGGGAGTACTGAGGCAGGCAGTATAAAACAGCATATAATGGGGGCAAATGCTAGAGGCAAACTGATAGGCTTCAAATCTGAGTCTGCACTCCCTCCATGTTTTGCTTGAAATCAGTTGTTCAACTTCATTAAGTGTCCCCTTTCCCATCTGTAAAATAGCAATACCTTTCTCCTCTCTCTCCTGACTTCTGAATCCATGGAGGAAGAGATAGGTGTCAAATAGATACCAACATATAGGCTTTAATCTGATAAGTCTGGATTGGTGGATTTGGCTTGGATTTGAAGTGAAAATGGGCTTCCTAACATGTGCTCTCAAGCCCGTCTATAGGCCCTATAGGTCAGGAGGAGCTGCTGAGAAGGTACTTAACATGAAGGACTGAGCCTGTCTCATACCCTGCAGATCCTGTTACCCAGAGTATGGTCCATAGATCACCAGCATCAGCACCGCCTGAGAGCTTACAGAAATGCAGAATCTCAGGCCCCAGAAAACACAGAAGGGATCAGGTCTGCATTTGAATGAGATGCCCCAGCTCTCTCCTGCACCCATCAAAGTTTGAGAAGGGCTGCCAGAGACCACTAGAGAAACAGGATGGGTAGATGAAAGACTCTCTCCATCTGACCTATTAGATCCATCACTCCTTCTCCCATGCGGAGGATCCAAAGAGAGGTGGACAAGTGGCAGAAGATTCTACCTGATACCTCTGTAAGATCTTAAGTTCCCATTTGGGGCTGGCAAGAACTCAGGATGGGTGAAAGGATGCTTTCTCCCACAAACGTAGAGGTCATAGAGGAAGATGACCTTGTGCATACAGCTTTAGGGATTGGATGCAACATTCTCCAAGATTGTGAGCACAGGACAAGGGGAAATTTGAAAAGACAGAATTTGGACTATTGGGAGGTTTAAGTTTTTTTTAATGTTTAAATCTTAGAAACATCTAGAATTTCTTCTGAGTCTCTTCTCAAAAGTCATCTAATGGGACATTCTCTGAACACTCTATCACTGCCAGCACCTGCAATGCACAGCGCTCCTCCTCCCCTTTCCCTGCCTTAGGTTATCTGCCTCCTCCCTTCCCCACTAAAATGTAAGATCCAGGAGAAGCTATAACCTATTTTGTCCCTTAATTTTTCTCTGGCAGTGCCTAGAACAAAGTGGCACTGGGGACATAAGATAGGTGCTTGATAAATATTTGTTAAATGAATGAATACAAGTTTGAGATCCCATGGGACATCAAGAGGAGTTGTCCAATTGTGTTTATAAGTCAGGAGCTCAGGGGACCATCTGAATTTGAGGTAGAGATTGGGAGTCACCAGCTCTTGATGGGAACCGAAGCAGGGGACTGGGTGATATCACTTGGTGACAGTTCTGCATTTAAGGCAAAGAAGATTTGTTTGATTGAGGTGATGCAGGATTCCAGAGGAGAAAGTGGTATTATTCCCAGGCAGGCCTGGCCATAGAGCATAACCAGGTCATCACGAACGCCATCAAATGCAGCTACCTCTTCTGGATTTCCTTGGACGAAGCTAGCAACTTCTTGGAAAGTTTTATGGTGTCACAAGAGGCAAGACAGCCAACAACACCATTTATCATTTATGGAAAAACCCTTTAATAATTCACTGCTTCAATTAACATTTGCCGTTAATCAAGATTTCATGACTGAAAACATCATACCCAAGCTCAGCAGGTCAGTTTAGAATCAAGCTCCATCTGTCTGTCATGGAGCCCAGGGGGATGGACACAAGGAGACAAATGCCAGGCCTACTTACAGCTGGAAGTGGGGGCCATCTTCCAAAGCAGGCTGCTCCTGGGAGCGGGGTACCCCATGGAGTTAGGCAAAGCAAACTTCCACCTCCAAAAGGGGCCTGGGCTTTCCAAAGGAAACAACAGAGTGTTTTTCTCTACATGAGAGGAAGAGATTACTATTTAGTTTAGCTCTCTGTCACATACCCTTTAATACAAGATTTTTTCACTCCATTTCTTCCTTTCCTCCAAGCTGAAAAGACAACCTGTACCAAAACAGACAGAGCCTTGTCCCCATATTTGATCATTTATAATCTAATCATTTGCTGATAACTTGTTTCTGCCATAAGGTTTCCTTGCACAGGAAATAAGCAAGAAAGGATACTTTTTACCACTTATCGTTACCAATGCTATCATTATGTCTACCATTCTAAGATGTATAAAATCTTTTTCTTTTTTCCTGAAAGAGAGAGGGAGGGGAGCGCAACTGGGGAGGGGCAAAAAAAGGAGAGAGAGAATCTCTATGACTGAGCCACCCAGGCATTGCACATAAAATCTGATTTAAAAAACTGGGACTTCCATAAGCATGTTCTAGTGAAATGAAACCATATTAACAGCTTATTAGATAGCCTTAAATGACCAGATTCTGCTATTTCACTTATATACCAGTTATTTAATCTCTCTGAGACTCAGTTTCTCTACCTATAAAATGGAAGTAATATAGTACGCAACCCACAAGGTTGTTGTAAGTATTAAATGAAGCACTGAAAAAGCACTTTGCAAGTGACCTGTCTCCTAGGAAGCACTAAATGCTTTAACCATGTGTTACAGGTGAGCTGCATTTCAGACCCTCCAGGAATAAAGGTGAGTGCACCTCCTTTATTGTTTCAATTGCACACTTTGGCTCTTCCACTCATTCAACAAACATTTACTGAATGACTACTATGGACTGGGCATTGTTCTAGGAGCTAAGGATCCATATAAAACTCTTGCTCCCATGAAACTTGCAGCCAAAGCCTGGAAGAGATAAGTAAAGATAAATAAAGGAATAAATTCATAGCTGGCCACTCATTCAATTGTTTATTCATCTGTTACCTCTCCTTCTCCAGTCCCCAAACTAGACCCTAAACTAATAGCTCGCTTGGGTTAGAGAGATGACAGATGGACAGGTAGATAAAATAACTCAGAAAATGTTAGGTGTTGAGAAAGGCTAACTTGAAAATATCCGAGTGATGGGAGTGGGGGGCTACCCTAACTTGGGTGTCCAAGCAAGGCCCCTCTGATGCTGTGACATGGAAGCTAAGGAGTCAGAAGTACAATGCAGGCAAAGGTAATGGCTGGGGCCCAGGGCCCCGAGGTAGGAATAAACATCCCATTCCAGGAACCGAAAGTCCTGCGGCTGGGGTGCAGTGGGCAGAGGAAGAACAGTGAGAGATGAGACTAGGGAGAGGGTCAGGCCTTGGAGGGGTCTGTGGGTCAGTATAGGGAGATCTGCTTTTATTATGAGCAGGAATGGAAGTCCCTTGAGTGTTTTAGCAGGAGAAGGGCAAGATCGATTTATACTTTCAAAAGTTTGCTCTGTGCAGAGTGGGAATTCTACAGGGGCAGATGCAGAAACAGAGCTTAGGAGGCGAGTAAACCAGGAAAGCAGTTGCCAGTGGCCCAAGCTGGCAGCACAGAAACAGATGGATTCATTTTGATTTGGGAGGTAGAATCATGAAGGATTACCGATGAATTAGGAACTGGGAAAGGAAAAACAGAATCCAAGATTTCTGGCAACGTTGAGAAATGTAGTCTCCCCCTTGAAGCTGCCATCATGCCCAAATATGCAAGAGCACTAGAGGCTTGCTCATTTGAAGGAATCCACCTTATTTCCAAAAATATATGAAGCATGGGGCGCCTGGGTGGCTCAGTGGGTTAAAGCCTCTGCCTTCGGCTCAGGTCATGATCTCAGGGTCCTGGGATCGAGCCCCGCATTGGGCTCTCTGCTTGGTGGGGAGCCTGCTTCCCTCTCTCTCTCTGCCTGCCTCTCTGCCTGGTTGTGATCTCTCTCTCTGTGTCAAATAAATAAAATCTTAAAAAAAAAAAATATATATATATATATGAAGCAGGAACACCGGAAAGCATGTTCATCCCCTACCTCCCTTGTGCCTGCAACAGTCTCTATAAACAGAGCCTTCGCTGCCACAGCACGGCCTTGGTCTGGGATTCTAGGCCTGTAGCTTAGTCAGCACAAAAATACACGCCTAGCCTTTTCCCCCACAGTTCCACTGGGGTGGCCGAACCTGCTGCCTTTGCCAACCTCGACCACATTTTGAAGCAAAGCTCCCAACGCCACTCAAGGCCTGAAGTGTTTCATGCTTGGCTGCAGCCTAGACTCCCCCAGGCACTGCTCCTGGTTGGGGTCCTCCGCATCATTTCCAGGCTGGGCCTCATGTTTACCACGTAGATGGACTCTAAGAGTGTTCCTATCATCAAATTCCTTATGCAACGTATCCCCTGAGCTCAGCATTTGCTTAGCTACATAAAGAGGGAAAATGCCCTTTTAAACCTAGTCCCATGGCAAAGGGGACCTAAATAAAGAACCCATCATATGTTTTGCTCACAGTGAGGGAAATCTTCCCAATTGCTAACTCCATCTGTATAAATAGAACTGCCATAAAGCCAAATTTTCTACCTCAGAAGTTACCTACTAATATAAATAATATTGAACTTATCTATCTCCCCTAAAAAATATGACTGTGTATAAATGTATTCTGAAAAATAAAAGTGGGAGATGAGCCAGAGCAAATATGGAGACTGACAGTCCAGCAGGAACACAATTTCTCTTGGTGGCAGGCGGGGAGCATGCCATTTCAAGGTGAGACGAACTGACTCTCAAATTAATTGGAGCAGGCAACATCCATTCTGCATAGCAAGGAAGGGCCTTTTAGAGCTAGTGTGGTTCCTTCTACAAAAGCAAGCCAGGCTCAGAGACTGCCAAATGCTCTTTAACACAATAATGATGAGGTTTATTGTTTCAAGATCGGCAAGGCCCAGAGTCATACGGATAACAAATTATTTCTCTCTTGGCATATATTAAACTGTGGTGAATGTAACAAAAATAATACTCACTTAAGATGTGTTTATATATTAGGCTAAATAGTAAAAAAGCAGACAGACGAGGAAATAAAAAACCCAACTGGTTTTCAGTTTTCTCTTTAGGAAAGGAAAGTTAAGTCTCACCTCACCTTGTCCAACTTAGCAATGAATTGAGAAGGAAACTGCAAGGAGCACAGTAGAGACCCTCGAGACACGCCTGCATCTGCAAAATGCAAAGGAAAAGTCTTCATCCTCAGTGTGAAGGGAGTATCTCCGCGTGCAGCGGGAGGGTGAAGGAATGGTCCTGAAGGACTCAGTGAGAGAGGGGCAGGGGGACAGCAGGGAGCTGACACAGGCACAGAGAAGGAAGAGTCAATGGAAGAGAGTGCCCACTGGGGCACATCTATGCAGAGGTTGGAGTTCGTCTTCCGGGACGCAAACTAGACTGGCTTCTGAGTTTGTTCCTCCCACCCCATGCTCCTATACTGAGATGGCCTTCTTCTTCCCTTCTGTTATGATAGCTCTGCCTGTTTTTCTGATGAAGAGTAGCCAGGCTCTGGCAGAGTGGCCAGAGGAAGACTTCCTTGTCCCTAGTCCCATCACAGGGTTCTGGCTGAGACATTCTTGAAGGGTGTTAGCCCATGTGGATTATTCAACCACGACTGGTTTTTAGCAGTGACCATCTCAACAAAGATCACCCCTCCAAATACGGGAGACTCAAAAGAAAGGACCCTGCCACATGCAGATGACAGTGTGGGGCCAAGGGCTCCACTCATGTGTGACCATGTGGAAGACAGGCAAATCTCTTTGCTCTCTATTCTTGGTTTATTGAACATACATACATTATAGTAATATCAGTTGCACAGTTAATTTATATAAACTGGAGAAAAACTTCCCTGTTATTTCTTTTTTTTATTATTATTATGTTCAGTTAGCCAACATATAATACCTCATTAGTTTCTGATGCAGTGTTCAATGACTCATTAGTTGCATATAACACCCAGTGCTCATCACCACATGTGCCCTCCTTAATACCCATCACTCGGTTACCCCATCTCCGCCACACCTCTCTCTTCTGTAACCCTCAGTTTGGTTTCTAGAGTCCAGAGTCTCTCACGTAGACATTATAGATCCAAAGGAAGAAGTTTTGAAAGAAGATTTTAGCAGACGAGTATAAAAGGTTTCTGTGTATCAAAAACTAATCCAATACCGAAAGACAAATGACAAACCAGAGGAAATGTTTGCAATATCCTAACAGATCAAGTACTAATTATTTAGAATTAACATTCAAATGAGAGCAATGATGTGAATTTTTCACCTATCACACTGAAGATTTTAAAATGGCAATGCTCAGTGTTGGCAAGGGTGCAGTATAATGATTTCTGGATAGCATTTTGATAATAGGTTTCAAGACCTTTAAATGTGTCGTGTACTCTGATCTATGAATTCTACTTCTGGAATAGATGCTAAGGAAACAATATAAAATGGGATCAAAGATTTAAGCACACAGCTGTCCTTGGAAGCGTTATTTATTATAAGAATAAGCCACTTGTCCAATATTTGGGGAATGATTAGGAAAGTTACGTGGTAAATCCATAGACTGACACATGGTACTGATATTAAAATGAAATGTGAAAGTTTTTTTTATTAATACAGGAATATTGTCATGAATGATTTTTTAAATAAAAAATGCAAGATATTAATTTATATACACAATGTGATTTCAACTATGTAGAATTTCATTGCCAAAGATCTGAGAAGGAGTAGATTAAAATGCTATCAGTAGCTCCTTTAAAATGGTAGGATTGTTTTTTCTGCCTCTTTACACTATTACACTACTCTACACTTTCTGCGATGAGAATAGGCTTTTATAATTTAAAAGGTTATTAAATATAAAACACAGATGCACCTTAAAAGGAACCAAGAATTCTGGAGAAATGGCTGATTTCAAATGTGAGGTATGAGATGTATGAGATCAGCCCGCGGGATGTTGTTGGTGCTCCTAAAACAAGGGAGCTCTTGAAGACTGCTGAAATCTGTCCTGTCAAAAGAACACGAAGCCAACGTGAAGAGACCCCCCCATAAGCCAAACATGAGACAACCTGAGCTCCAAGAAGAAAACAAATATCTGCCCATAACCAAGACACATTAAATACATCAGAAACAACACCTGGATTCATAATAGTATGAAAATAAAAATCACTGGTCCTTTGGAAGCTCCGAGGGAACCGAATTATTATTTAGAAGACAGGAAGATGAAGAGAAACAAAGAAGCACTTATTCTATTGTTGTTGCTGTTGTGGTTTTCTACACAAACTATACCTTAAGGAAGTGTTTCTCAAAGTGTGGTCTCTGGGCCAGCAACATCACCTGAAAACTTGTTCCCAGTGTCACACCCCAGGCCCCACTTGAGACTGAATCATAGTTCTGGGATTGAGCCTAAAAGGGTTAAGAGTAGGCTCTCTGAGCATCACATCAAACTCTGATTCTTCTGGTTTTGTTCTATTCTTTTCTCACCAACGGCAAGGCTGTGCTGTGGCCTTTCCTTCTCAAAGAGACATAAAATCTCAGATTCTTGGGCTGGCTCTAGCAGACTAGGTGGGCCTTTCAGCCTGCTTTCTGTGAGGACATACAGATCAACCTGGCTGAGGTGAGAATTCTGGATCCATGTGCTCTAGTCCCTCAACTGGGGATCACACTGGACTGTGGGGCCGAAGGCCTGGCTCTATTTATACTCCTCTCGGCCTTTGTCTCAGTGCATATAATGTTCCCCCAACTAGTACTAAGACTATACAAGTCACAAGTCAGTTCCTTCAAACCAATAGCAAATAATTCCAATCTCTTGTAAATTGTTCCACAGCTTAGAGAAAGGTTATGAAGCTGACATAATACTGACGTCAAAAGTGGGCGATGATGCCCTGAATAGGATCCTACCAACTAGTACTGTGTATGAATAATGATTCAAAAATCCTACATGGAGTGGGGTGTCTGGCTGCTCAGTCAGTAGAGCCTGCGGTCTTGAACTTGAGGTTTTAAGTTCAAGACCCACGCTGGGTATACAGATTTCTTAAAAATAAAATCTTAAGGGGTGCCTGGGTGGTTCAGTTGGTTAAGTGACTGCCTTCGGTTCAAATCATGATCCTGGAGTCCCGGGATCAAGTTCTACATTGGGCTTCCTGCTCAGTGGGGAGTCTGCTTCTCCCCCTGACCCTCCCCCTTCTCATGCTCTCTCTCATTCTCTGTCTCTCAAATAAAATAAAATAAAATAAAATCTTAAAAAATTAAACAAAAACAAACAAACAAAACACCCTTACATGAGGAAAATCAGGTAAAGTGCAAACAAAGTGTAGAGTTTAATTAGTAGCAATTTACCAATATTAGCTCCTCCATTGTGACAAGTGTGGCATAGTAATGTAAGATACTAATTATAGGGGAAAATGGGTAAGGAGTATATGGGAACTTTCCATAGTATCTTGGCAACATTCCTGTAAATTGAATATTCTTATAAAATTTAAAGTTTATTTAAAAATGTTTAAAGCCTACTTAAAAGTCAATTGTGCCATTCTTGCCTAAGGAGGGCCCAAGTTCATGCTCAGATGCATGGGCAAGTGAAACATACTAAAAGGATCCTATGACAGTGGCTCTCAGCATAGCCATGAGACCTATTCAGTTTCCTGCTGGACCACGGCTGAAAATGAGGTATGTAAACCCCTGCCTGACATTTTCTTCCTGGATTTCTTTTTTTTTTTTTTTTTAATTTTTTATTTTAATAAACATATAATGTATTTTTATCCCCAGGGGTACAGGTCTGTGAATCATCTGGTTTACACATTTCACAGCACTCATCATAGCCCATACCCTCCCCAATGTCCATTTCCCCACCACCCTCTCCCGTCCCCCTTCCCCCCCGCAACCCTCAGTCTGTTTCTTGAGATTGAGTCTTTTATGGTTTGTCTCCCTCCCAATCCCATCTTTTCATTTTTTCTTTTCCTACCTCTCCCCAAACCCCCCCACCTTGCATCTCCCTTTCCTCATATCAAAGAGATCATATGATAGTTATATTTCTCCGATTGACTTATTTCGCTAAGCATGATACCCTCTAGTTCCATCCACGTCGTCGCAAATGGCAAGATTTCATGTCTTTTGATGGCTGCATAGTATTCCATTGTGTATATATACCACATCTTCTTTATCCATTCATCTGTTGATGGACATCTAGGCGCTTTCCACAGTTTGGCTATTGTGGACATTGCTGCTATAAACATTCGGGTGCACGTGCCCCTTCGGAGCACCACGTTTGTATCTTTAGGATATATACCCAGGAGTGCAATTGCTGGGTCGTAGGGTAGCTCTATTTTCAGTTTTTTGAGGAACCTCCACACTGTTTTCCAGAGTGGTTGCACCAGCTTGCATTCCCACCAACAGTGTAGGAGGGTTCCCCTCTCTCCGCATCCTCGCCAGCATCTGTCATTTCTTGACTTGTTAATTTTAGCCATTCTGACTGGTGTGAGGTGGTATCTCATTGTGGTTTTGATTTGTATTTCCCTGATGCCGAGTGATGTGGAGCATTTTTTCATGTGTCTGTTGGCCATCTGGATGTCTTCCTTGCAGAAATGTCTGTTCATGTCCTCTGCCCATTTCTTGACTGGATTATTTGTTCTTTGGGTATTGAGTTTGATAAGCTCTTTATAGATTTTGGATACGAGCCCTTTATCTGATATGTCGTTTGCAAATATCTTCTCCCATTCTGTCAGTTGTCTTTTGGTTTTGTTTACTGTTTCCTTTGCTGTGCAAAAGCTTTTGATCTTGATGAAATCCCAATAGTTCATTTTTGCCCTTGCTTCTGTTGCCTTTGGCGATGTTCCTAGGAAGAAGTTGCTGCGGTTGAGGTCAAAGAGGTTGCTGCCTGCATTGTCCTCAAGGATTTTGATAGATTCCTTTCGCACATTGAGGTCCTTCATCCACTTTGAGTCTATTTTCGTGTGTGGTGTAAGGAAATAGTCCAATTTCATTTTTCTGCATGTGGCTGTCCAATTTTCCCAGCACCATTTGTTGAAGAGGCTGTCTTTTTTCCATTGGATATTCTTTCCTGCTTTGTCGAAGATTAGTTGACCATAGAGTTGAGGGTCTATTTCTGGGCTCTCTATTCTGTTCCATTGATCTATATGTCTGTTTTTGTGCCAGTACCATACTGTCTTGATGATGACAGCTTTGTAATAGAGCTTGAAGTCTGGAATTGTGATGCCACCGACTTTGGCTTTCTTTTTCAATATTCCTTTGGCTATTCGAGGTCTTTTCTGGTTCCATATAAATTTTAGGATTATTTGTTCTATTTCTTTAAAAAAAATGGATGGGATTTTGATAGGGATTGCATTAAATGCGTAGATTGCTTTAGGTAGAATAGACATTTTCACAATATTTGTTCTTCCAATCCATGAGCATGGAATATTTTTCCATTTCTTTGTGTCTTCCTCAATTTCTTTCATGAGTACTTTATAGTTTTCTGAGTATAGATTCTTTGCCTCTTTGGTTAGATTTATTCCTAGGTATCTTATGGTTTTGGGTACGATTGTAAATGGGACTGACTCCTCAATTTCTCTTTCTTCTGTCTTGTTGTTAGTGTAAAGAAATGCGACTGATTTCTGTGCATTGACTTTATATCCTGACACTTTACTGAATTCCTGTATAAGTTCTAGCAGTTTTGGAGTGGAGCCTTTTGGGTTTTCCACATATAGTATCATATCATCTGCAAAGAGTGATAGTTTGACTTCTTCTTTGCCGATTTGGATGCCTTTAATTTCTTTTTGTTGTCTGATTGCTGAGGCTAGGACTTCTAGTACTATATTGAACAGCAGTGGTGATAACGGACATCCCTGCCGTGTTCCTGACCTTAGCGGAAAAGCTTTCAGTTTTTCTCCATTGAGAATGATATTTGCGGTGGGTTTTTCATAGATGGCTTTGATAATATTGAGGTATGTGCCTTCTATCCCTGTACTTTGAAGAGTTTTAATCAGGAAGGGATGCTGCACTTTGTCAAACGCTTTTTCAGCATCTATTGAGAGTATCATATGGTTCTTACTCTTTCTTTTATTAATGTATTGTATCACATTGATGGATTTGCGGATGTTGAACCAACCTTGCAGCCCTGGAATAAATCCCACTTGGTCGTGGTGAATAATCCTTTTAATGTACTGTTGGATCCTATTGGCCAGTATTTTGGTGAGAATTTTCGCATCTGTGTTCATCAAGGATATTGGTCTGTAATTCTCTTTTTTGGTGGGATCCTTGTCTGGTTTTGGGATCAAGGTGATGCTGGCCTCATAGAATGAGTTTGGAAGTTTTCCTTCCATTTCTATTTTTTGGAACAGTTTCAGGAGAATAGGAATTAATTCTTCTTTAAATGTTTGGTAGAATTCCCCTGGGAAGCCGTCTGGTCCTGGACTTTTGTTTGTTTGAAGATTTTTGATGACTGTTTCAATCTCCTTACTGGTTATGGGTCTGTTCAGGTTATCTATTTCTTCCTGGTTCAGTTGTGGTAGTTTATACATCTCTAGAAATGTATCCATTTCTTCCAGGTTGTCAAATTTGTTGCCATAGAGTTGCTCGTAGTATGTTCTTATAATTGTTTGTATTTCTTTGGTGTTGGTTGTGATCTCTCCTCTTTCATTCATGATTTTATTTATTTGCGTCCTTTCTCTTTTCTTTTTGATAAGTCTGGCCAGGGGCTTATCAATCTTATTAATTCTTTCAAAGAACCAGCTCCTAGTTTTGTTGATTTGTTCTATTGTTTTTTTAGTTTCTATTTCATTGATTTCTGCTCTGATCTTTATGATTTCTCTTCTCCTGCTGGGTTTAGGCTTTCTTTGTTGTTCTCTCTCCAGCTCCTTTAGGTGTAGGGTTAGGTTGTGTATTTGAGACCTTTCTTGTTTCTTGAGAAAGGCTTGCACTGCTATATATTTTCCTCTCAGGACTGCCTTTGTTGTGTCCCACAGATTTTGAACTGTTGTGTTTTCATTATCATTTGTTTCCATGAATTTTTTCAATTCTTCTTTAATTTCCTGGTTGACCCATTCATTTTTTAGAAGGATGCTGTTTAGTCTCCATGTATTTGCGTTCTTTCCAAATTTCCTCTTGTGATTGAGTTCGAGCTTCAGAGCATTGTGGTCTGAAAATATGCAGGGAATGATCTCGATCTTTTGGTACCGATTGAGACCTGATTTATGACCCAGGATGTGGTCTATTCTGGAGAATGTTCCATGTGCACTAGAGAAGAATGTATATTCTGTTGCTTTGGGATGGAATGTTCTGAAGATATCTGTGATGTCCATCTGGTCCAGTGTGTCATTTAAGGCCTTTATTTCCTTGTTGATCTTTTGCTTAGATGATCTGTCCATTTCAGTGAGGGGAGTGTTAAAGTCCCCTGCTATTATTGTATTACTGTCGATGTATTTCTTTGATTTTGTTATTAATTGGTTTATATAGTTGGCTGCTCCCATGTTAGGGGCATAGATATTTAAGATTGTTAGATCTTCTTGTTGGACAGACCCTTTGAGTATGATATAGTGTCCTTCCTCATCTCTTATTATAGTCTTTGGCTTAAAATCTAATTGATCTGATATAAGGATTGCCACCCCAGCTTTCTTCTGATGTCCATTAGCATGGTACATTGTTTTCCACCCCCTCACTTTAAATCTGGAGGTGTCTTCGGGTCTAAAATGAGTTTCTTGTAGGCAGCATATTGATGGGTTTTGTTTTTTTATCCATTCTGATACCCTGTGTCTTTTGATTGGGGCATTTAGCCCATTAACATTCAGGGTAACTATTGAGAGATATGAATTTAGTGCCATTGTATTGCCTGTAAGGTGATTGTTACTGTATATTGTTTCTGCTTCTTTCTGATCTACTACTTTTAGGGTCTCTCTTTGCTTAGAGGACCCCTTTCAATATTTCCTGTAGAGCTGGTTTGGTGTTTGCAAATTCTTTCAGCTTTTGTTTGTCCTGGAAGCTCTTTATCTCTCCTTCTATTTTCAATGATAGCCTAGCCGGATATAGTATTCTTGGCTGCATGTTTTTCTCGTTTAGTGCTCTGAATATGTCATGCCAGTTCTTTCTGGCCTGCCAGGTCTCTGTGGATAGGTCCGCTGCCAATCTAATGTTTTTACCCTTGTATGTTACAGACTTCTTTTCCCGGGCTGCTTTCAGGATTTTCTCTTTGTCGCTAAGACTTGTAAATTTTACTATCAGGTGACGAGGTGTGGACCTATTTTTATTGATTTTGAGGGGCGTTCTTAGCATCTCCTGGATTTTGATGTTTGTTCCCTTTGCCATATTAGGGAAATTCTCTCCAATAATTGTCTCCAATATACCTTCTGCTCCCCTCTCTCTTTCTTCTTCTTCTGGAATCCCAATTATTCTAATGTTGTGTCGTCTTATGGTGTCACTTATCTCTCGAATCCTCTCCTCGTGTTCCAGTAGTTGTTTGTCTCTCTTTTGCTCAGCTTCTTTATTCTCTGTCATTTGGTCTTCTATGTCACTAATTCTTTCTTCTGCCTCATTTATCCTGGCAGTGAGAGCTTCCATTTTTGATTGCACCTCATGAATAGCTTTTTTGATTTCAACTTGGTTAGATTTTAGTTCTTTTATTTCTCCAGAAAGGGCTTTTATCTCTCCGGAGAGGGTTTCTCTAATATCTTCTATGCCTTTTTCGAGCCCGGCTAGAACCTTGAGAATTGTCATTCTGAACTCTAGATCTGTCATGCTACCTATGTCTGTATTGATTAGGTCTCCAGCCTTCGGTACGGCCTCTTGTTCTTTTTTTTGAGGTGAGTTTTTCCGCCTTGTCATTTTGTCCAGGTAGGATTTGCTTTCTCCTGCTGTGGAATTCCGCTGTTCTTGGTGACTGAAGTTGGTTTTGGATCGGTTTCTTGTTGATCTTCTGGGGGAGGGGCCTGTTGTAGTGATTTTCAAGTGTCCTTGCCGCAGGCGGAATTGCACCGCCCTTGCCAGGGGCCGGGCTAAGGAATCCGCTCGGGTTTGCTTTCAGGAGCTTTTGTTCCCTGAGCGCTTTCCGTAGAGTTCCGGAGGACGGGAATGAAGATGGCGGCCTCCCAATCTCTCGGCCCGGAGGAGCCGAGAGCTTGGGGTTCCGCTCCTCAGTGCGCTCTCAGAGCAAAGCGCCCAACAGTCCCGCCTCCCTGGCTTGCGGTCGCGCCTCGAGGAAAGCAGTCAATTGTTGGAGCTGGAGAAAAGCGCCGGGTCGCTTTTGTCTCCGTGGCCTCCAGCCGCGCTCCGAGCCCACCCAGCCTGCGACCGGCACAAGGTAACCCTGGGCTTAGAGCTCACTCCTCGGCTTTGTCGCTATAGCCGGCTTCCCCGCTCCAATACCTGCGAGCTCTGCGGCACTCAGACACCCCCAGTCCTTCTGTGACCCCGCGGGTCCTGGGGTTATGCTGACCCCGCCTGGGTTTCCCCCCAGTTTAGCCTCTGGAGCGATGTCTCCCAGTGGAGCCGACTTTTAAAAGTCCCGATTTTGTGCTCCGTCGCTCCGCCGCTTGCCGGGTGCCGGCCCCTCCCCCCGGGGTCTATCTTCCCGTCGCTTTGGATTCACTTCTCCGCAGGTCCTACCTTTCAGAAAGTGATCGATTTTCTGTTTCTGGGATTGTTGCTCTTCTTCTCTTTGATTTCCCATTGGATTTGTAGGTGTTCACAATGGTTAGATAAGCTATCTAGCTGATCTCCTGCTACCTGATGTCGTCTCAGCCTGCTACTTCTCCGCCATCTTGACTCCTCCCTCTCTCTTCCTGGATTTCTAACTACCATTGGTGTGTTCTCATCCTCACATTTTAAAATAAGTACCCAAACCCAGTGTGGGTGATAACTGGTGACAGCATGTCACTTGGAGGCATGGAGACACTTCCTCAAAGGACCATGAACCTCCTGACAGCAAGTTCTGACTACCTGGTCTCAGAGCAACAGAGGCATATCAGAAAGCTTCCCCAAAGAGGTTCAAACTCTATCTTCCAGATAGATCCACCAAACAGAAGCCAGGTCCCACAAGCCCAAAAGCTAGAACAACAGATGTCATCCTACCTGATTTTCCCACCTAAGAAAAATTTCCCTGGCCTCATTTTGACTGAGGAGAGGATCAGGCAGGCACAAAAAACATGAGCCTGTCCTCTGCATGGTGGGGGGTGGGGGGGCTCCTGCTCCAAGTGGCAGGTACGCCTTCCACACAGACACAGAGACTCTGCTACAACATCACTCCACGGACCACTTTAGATAATATGAGGATGTGTTGTGGCTATAAATCTGGCCTGGTGCCCTATAATTCATTTCCACCTAAGACATATACGCTTGAGTCAAAAATAGACCTGAAAAACTGAGGGTTGCTGGGGGGAGGCGGGTAGGGAGAGGGTGGTGGGGTTATGGACATTGGGGAGGGTATGTGCTATGGTGAGTGCTGTGAAGTGTGTAAACCTGGCGATTTACATACCTGTATCCCTGGGGCTAATAATACGTTATATGTTAATTAAAAATTTTTTAAAAAGTAATTAAAAAAAAAAGACCTTAAAGACACCAGAAAGTTCCTGGGACAAACACGGCGATTACATAATGGTCCCCACTACCAATCATAGCATTGGGGAGGAGGGGTATGGTTTCAACAGTTTCTTCTTCATTGATTACAGACATTAAAACCAATGTCTGAATTCTCTTTCACCACGGAAAGTGCTAGGTAAATTTCTTGACACATAATATGTGTTTAATAAATATTGTTAAAAGTATTTATTTAATTTCTGGACAGAAAATGCATTGAGACCAATATTACAATAAACTTTGTATCCTTTGGACCATACAACTTGTCTTGGGAAATGAATACTTTAACATATGGGTATTATCAGAGCTGAATGAGTTGGTCTTCCCCAAGACTTGATCTCCTTAAGTCTGATCACAGGGCTTAAAGTCCTTTCTGGCCATGGGCTCCTCTTACAGACAGTTCTCAGGGATCTTGGCCTGAAATTAATGAAATTCCAATCTGTCTCATCTTTTGTTTAAAATAAATGAGAACAAGTGTAAACATCCCCACTCCCCTACTTCTTCAGATGATTAGAGACCCTGGGAAAATGTTGCCATGCAGGAACACTCAGAAAAAGATGAAACAAATTTTGGAGAGAGAAGTCTGCGAATCATGACCTGAGATCCCTGAGACATTAAAGGAGTATGAAGTGGTTTAATTGGTTCCTCGAGAAGACAGCAGTTGGATCAGACATTGGTCCCCTAAACCAACCGCCATTGTGTTGGCTCACAGAGGCACCAATGATCAGAACAGGGAACTTCCTTCAATCAGCCCCTGCAGTCAGTGTGAGAACCAGTCACCCCCATTGTTCTATCAGGCGCAGGCCACATTTATTCCGGGCTTGCTCTTTTAATCCTCTGTGAGCCATCCACATGGGTAAGGCCTCTGGTCTATTATCGGAGTGTAATCTTTTCACTTTTCAAAATAGATTCTCTCTGGAGCCAGAAAGCTTAAATAGGGCACCGGAGTGCTAAGCAGCTCCTGCTCGTGTGTGGGAATGGCAAGCCATCTGTGTAACAGCCAAAACAGAGCAGCAAAGCTGGATTCTCTTGGTCTGACCCAGGGACACAGTAATGCCACCCTCAGCTCCTATGCCAAAGACACTTGTTTGGGTTCCAATCAGTGTCCAAGGGTAGAAAGCAGTGGTAGGGCAGAGGAGATGCATTTCAGCTGTAGACAAATAAACACAGTTTCTCTGTTGCCATTAGACTCCTGCTAGAATCAGAAGTTTCTGGGCTAAATTCATTACCACAACATAAAGGAAAAGATTTCTTTTGAATCATCTGTCTTTTGACTTGATACAGAAACACAAGTCTACTTTCCTAGGATGTTTTCCTCCTTTAGTCAGGATTTATGTGCCCATTTTCACTTTATGATCACCTAAACATTGGTTCTTTAATTAAGAAAAAAGAAAATAAAAGGCTAATTTTCATACATAGTTAATCCTGTTTTCCTTAGATTGATAAACATTCCAAGACACATCAGAAGCCAATTCAATTCATTTTTTTGTTTTCATTTTTCAGTTTGAGGGGAGAAAACACCTGTTTAATCCTCCTTCAGGAGTTGGAGCAAGGTCGGTAGGAGCACTTGGCTGGAGAGAGAGGCCAGTGCCAGAGTTGGGTGCTGGCATTCTCAATGAGGGTAGACAAGAGTTGGCCACCAAAGGGCCTAGAAGTGGGTAGCATCAGAAGGTGGGAATGAGTCATATCTTAGAGACTAATAATGACCAGGGGCGCCTGGGTGCCTCAGTCGGTTAAGTGTCTGCCTTCCGCTCAGGTTATGAGCCCAGAGTCCCGGGATAGTCCTGGGTCAAGCCCTGTGTCTCTGCTCAGTGGGGGAGACTGCTTCTCCCTCTGACCACTCCTCTCTCGTGCTCACTCTCTCTCTCAAATAAAGAAATAAAATCTTTTTTAAAATTTTAAAAAATAATGAACAAAGCCAGAAGTGTTCCATCTCCAATATTCCACATACCCAACATCCAATCCACAGCAAACTCTTTCGGTTATATCCTCAAAATATGTTGAGAATTCCATTACTTCTTCTTGCCTCTACCACTGCAACCTTGTCCAGGCCACCATCACTCTCTCCCACATAATTCTGATAGACTCCTAACTGCTCTCCCTTCTTCTGATTTTACCTCCCCAACCTGAGCCTATCTCCATATGACAGTCCAAGCGACCCTTTCAAAACATGTCAGATGATGGCACTTCACTGCTTACAAAGTTCCAAGAGTAATTGTTTTAGGTTAAAGCCAAGCTTGACCATAGCTTGAAAGGCCCAGCATTCTATGCTCCCCTTGCCCTCACTACTGCTGTGACCTCCCCTCTCATCAGTCTTCTCCCACCTACTCTGTTCCAGCCTTTACACAATGATTCCCCTCTACTGGGATGTTCTTCCCACTAGACAAAGCATGAGACTCACTCTAAATTCCTTCCAATCTCTGTTCAAGTATCATCTTATTTGAGAAGTCTTCCCTGATCACACTACATAACATAGTAGGTCCTAGTATTCATTGTCTCTCTCATGCTGATATATTTTATTTTTCTTCATAGATAGATAAGATAGCCGTATATATCTACATAGATATTTATAGATAAACAGACATATATTTGTTTATATTTTTGTCTCCAGTCCCACCACCAGTATCAAAAGTTAAGTTCCAGGTCAGGGACTTTGTTTTAGTCACGGATGTATCCCTACCACCTAGAACGGAGTCTGGCATATGATAGACATTCAATCAATATTTGTTAAATAGATAAATGAATGAATGAATGTCACTTTTAGCATTTTATTCAGCAAGAAAGGACAGAATTATAAAGAGACAAAGCTAAGGACCAGAAGCCAGCGGGGACATAGCAACAGAACTAGAGCAAAATCAAAGTGAGAATGATCCATGGTTCTGAAGCCTGAAAGTCACTTTTATTGCCAGATGCTTGATAATGGAGCATGTCAACCTGATCTGAAGTCTGTGTCAGTGGACTGGGAAACTGCTAGTTTGAGGATTCCATTTCATAATCTCCTTGCGGAAATCAGAACATTTCCTTGATCTCTGGAAACTTTTCCATTCTCTGGAATTCCTCAGGCTC
This sequence comes from Martes martes, assembly GCF_963455335.1. Classification (NCBI taxonomy): domain Eukaryota; kingdom Metazoa; phylum Chordata; class Mammalia; order Carnivora; family Mustelidae; genus Martes; species Martes martes. The sequence goes on from NC_137898.1 coordinate 53,114,111, forward strand.
CAAGGAGACTACTCTCCATTGTCTTCATCTCTGTATTCTGAGTGTCCGACCTACTGCCAGGCACAGGACGTGGGCTTCATAACGAATGTTGAATGACTGAACTGAGAGTATGTCAGGAAAACCCTTTGCAAACTCATGGAAGGTGGGATGAGTCCTGGATCTGGAGACAGGCTGGGCTTTCTGGTGTCCACCCCACTGTGTACTGTCACTTCTCTCCAGAGTCCCTGTAACCCTTCTCATCCCAATATGATATCCTGAGAGACAAGACAGAACCAAATAAGGACCGAGACACCTGCTTTTGAGTATGGTCTTCAAGCAGGGTCTGTTCCTTCTTTGAACAGCATCTGTTCTTTTCTAGCCCGTGGCAAAACATAAAGCCACCCTCCCTTTCTTTGCCCCACAGCATTTTTTACAATTCTAGCAAACTTGAATGTAATTTTTCTGGACACAATTCTCTTTGTCCTTCATTTCAATCTTATTCATATGAATGTTTATTAAGTTCCTCCTCTGTGAATAGTGCACACAAGGCAGTCTTCACTCTTCTTGGAAGCATACTTTCGTATCTGAGCTGATGAGACAGCTCCCTCTACAGTCTCCTCGGCTTGTGGGCCTCTCCCTTCATCTTCTTTGCTACTGTATTTTACGTTTGTTTGTTTGTTTGTTTTTAATTTATTTATTTGTTAGAGAGAGAGAGCGAGCACAGGAAGACAGAGTGGCAGGCAGAGGCAGAGGGAGAAGCAGGCTCCCCGCGGAGCAAGGAGCCCGATGTGGGACTCTATCCCAGGACGCTGGGATCATGACCTGAGCCGAAGGCAGCTGCTCAACCAACTGAGCCACCCAGGCGTCCCTTACGTTTGTTTTAAGACAGAATTGTCCAATTCTCTTAAAGCCAACATTCCATTTAAAGTCTCCTACACAAAAAAAATAAAATTAAAAAAAATTACAAAATCTCACTGCCGAACTACAATCTTCTTTTCTTCTTATCTTTGGAATATCTACCACTTTCAAATCTAATACTACCCTTTCTCTTTTTCTCAATTTTTCCATCACCGACAAAGTTCTCCTTATTGGTTAGAATTAGGCCCTGTATTAGGATTCTCCAGAGAAACAGAATATAAATATCCTAATTATTTATTATTCCCTCTCTCTATATATATATATATACACACACACAGACATAAATACATTTCTTTTTTTAAAAAAATGAATATAATATTGGCCTCTAAGTTATATATATGATTATATAAATGATAAGTATTTTTATTTCCTGAAATAAATATATATATATATTTGATAGAGAGAGAGGAAGAGATTGATTTATTATAAGAAATTGACTGACATGGTTATGGATACTGAGACGTTCCAAGATCAGCACTCAGCAAGCTGGAGATCCAGGACAACCGATGGTGTAGCTCCAGCCCAAAAGCCAAGAAGAGCTGATGGTTCAGTTTGAGCCTAAAGAGAAAGAACAATATTCTAGTTCAAACAGTCAACAGAAGGAATTCCCTTTTACTCAGGGGAGGGTCAGGGTTTTTGGTCTATTCAGGCCATCAACTGACTGGATGAGGCCCACCCACTTTAAGGAGGCCATCTGCTCTATTCAGTCTGGTGATTCGTGACTAAAATGTTAATCCCATCCAAAACAGCCTCACAGACACACCCAGAACAATGCTGGATTAAATATCCTACAAGCACGTCCTCTGGCCCAGAGAAGTTGACACATAAAATTAACCATCCCAGGCCCTTTGTTGCCAGGTCCCCTAGTTCTTTCTCCACTTTCAGAAAAGTAAATTTCAGAGAGGAATCAAGGTCTTTTCAGACTCTTTCAGACAGAGCTTTCCTCCAGATAACTAGAGGATTCTTATTCCCTTTCATGACAATGTCCTGTCTCTGCCAGGTTCATGCTTTGCAGAAAGTATGTATCACTCAGTCACTTACCCCAAAACAAACATCTTGTCCTGATCACCCATTAGGCATTGAGTATTGTGCCAGGAATCATGTGCTCATTTCATCTTGCCCAGTGGCCTAGGGCTGTCCATGATAATTTGACTCCAGGTCCTCTTTCTCGCCGGCGTGGTCTGTGGAGAGGGTCCATGCTCAGTCTCCGTGTTTTCTGCGGGCACATACCTTCTTCATATATAAGCAGTATTTTTCTTCACTTCATGTCAGATTATTTATCTATCTATTTATTTATTACTTTGCACATCTGTTATGGCTTACAATTCATAGACGAAGTTAGTAGCTGACTCACAGTAAGATAAATGGAGGGAGGAAACAAAGTCACAACCGGGCCATAGATTCACCCATCTGCAGAGGGCAGAAAGGGACTAAGAGACCCTCCCGGCTCACAGCGGTTGTCAAGCCAGGTCCACAATTAATGGTATCTGAGCAATACTGAGCTCTGGGCAAGAAGACAGAACTGAAAGAGCAGCCAGGCCAGCAGAAGGTGGAGTGCAATGATGGAGAGTCTACAGTCTGCTGAAAGATGGCAGAGAGGCTGCCGGCAGCCAAGACAGTCATTCATGGCTGCACTGAAGTTCAGAGACAAGACTAAAGTTTCTGGAAAGAGAGTTGGCAAGAACAAGGCCTGAACTTGGTGGCTTAAAGCACAAACTTCAAAGCCAGAATGTCTCATTTTATACCTACTTCTCAGTTGAGAAATCTTGGATAAGTTAATTAATCTCTTTACTTTGTTCCCTTCAGCTAGGAAGTGGAAAAGCTAACAGGACTGCTGTGAACTTTATGTGAGCATATGTAAATGAGAATACGTAAAGCTGAGCATAAAGTAAGCATTTAGTTGTTATTTTATACATTGTCTAAACAGGAGCTAAGGCAGAAGCCAAATTACAGCAAGTAAATGGGGGTGAGAATTGAAAGTGTTCTCAGGTTTGAAAATTTAGTAAAGAACGTTCAAATCAGAATAGGAGATTGCCATGGTTATAAATGTGGGCGTGAAAAAGCCACTCTGCTACACTTGGCCCAGGCCTGGAAGGCCTTGCTGAGCTACCAGCTTGGCCTTCTAAATTAGCCCAACTTCATGAGCAGATGTCTCAGCATCTCCAGGCAGAGGAAGCGGCCCCATCTTGGGGACTCACACAGGGCAATCCTGAAATGTATTCAATCTTCTTCTCTATCAATGATTTGGTTATTTTCATATATCATATCCTAAAGAATATGTAGCATATATATACACTAAATAATAATAATAAAACATGCACCTAGGCTACCAACCAGCACAAGATACAGAACACTAAGAATCTTCAAACCCCCCTATGTAATCTTCCTTAATAATAACCCTTCCCAGGGCGCCTGGGTGGCTCAGTGGGTTAAAGCCTCTGTCTTTGGCTCAGGTCATGATCTCAGGGTCCTGGGATCGAGTCCCGCATCAGGCTCTCTGCTCAGCAGGGAGCCTGCTTCCTCCTGTCTCTGCCTGCTTCTCTGCCTACTTGTAATCTCTATCTGTCAAATAAATAAATAAAATCTTAAAAAAAAAAAACAAACCCTTCCCTTCCTCCTCAGTTTTCACCATCTATACCATGTATGTCTCAACACATTGCTCCGTCTTTCAGGGTTCTGAAGTTTATGTGCATGGAAACAATTGCATGCCAGTACTCCTCTGTGATTTGCATGTTTTTCTCAGCATTGTCTTTGACACTGACCCATGTGGATGCATGTAACTATAGATCTTTCACTTTCGTTGTGACTTGCCACTATTAATTAATAAAATTTACAACGCACTGGGAAGACATAAAAAATTCAAATTGTAGGTACTTAATGACATAACTTTAAAACATATAAAGCAGAAATAAACTACAAGGAAAATAAACAAGTCCGCAATCACAAGGGAGATGTTAATCCAACTCTATTAAGACAATAGATTAAGCAGGGGAAAAAATCAATAATCATAGAAGAGGCAGAAACAAGCATGTTTCATAGGTAATAAGGAGGAACTGGTGCACAGTTGAGTAAAGTGTTATTAGAATAATGACATGGTTTAGAGCAAGATTATAAAAAACAAGCATCCATCAGAATATCCTTTGTATCCACACCTCTTGCTAGACTGGGAGTAGAACCCTAAAGACAATTATAAAATTTTCAAAAACTTTTCTCTTGCTGTGCAGAAGCTTTTGATCTTGATGAAGTCCCAAAAGTTCATCTTTGCCTTTGTTTCCTTCGCCTTTGTGGGGAATGCAAACTGGTGCAGCCACTTTGGAGAAGAGTGTGGAGATTCTTCAGGAAATTAAAAATAGAGCTTCCCTATGACCCTGCAATTGCACTGCTGGGTATTTACCCCAAAGATACAGATGTAGTGAAAAGAAGGGCCATCTGTACCCCAATGTTTATAGCAGCAATGGCCACGGTCGCCAAACTGTGGAAAGAACCAAGATGCCCTTCGACGGATGAATGGATAAGGAAGATGTGGTCCATATACACTATGGAGTATTATGCCTCCATCAGAAAGGACGAATACCCAACTTTTGTAGCAACATGGACGGGACTGGAAGAGATTATGCTGAGTGAAGTAAGTCAAGCAGAGAGAGTCAAGTATCATATGGTTTCACTTATTTGTGGAGCGTAACAAATAACATGGAGGACATGGGGAGATGGAGAGGAGAAGGGAGTTGAGGGAAATTGGAAGGGGAGGTGAACCATGAGAGACTATGGACTCTGAAAAACAACCTGAGGGTTTTGAAGGGGCGGGGGTGGGAGGTTGGGGGAACCAGGTGGTGGGTATTATAGAGGGCACGGATTGCATGGAGCACTGGGTGTGGTGCAAAAACAATGAATACTGTTACGCTGAAAAGAAATTAAAAAATTTAATTTAAAAAAAATAAATAAAATCTTAAAAAAAAGAAAAAAGAGAAAAAAAACAAAAACAAACAAACAAACTTTTCTCATGCTACTCCTGCTTTAATCTTAAGTGTTCTTAAGGAGGAACATGGTTTTCATTAGTTGGGGCCACATTTAATAGTGATAAAGGGACACTATAGGTTTAGAGAGTGCCCATATATTGGTTTTCTCTCTTCTCTTTTCCGCTACTTCAGCAGAACAGTAAGTGGCCGTAGGGCCACCCTGTTCTGGTACAGGGACAATTCTGAGGTTGAGGCTTTGGGCTTCTAAGGAGGAGCATGAAACAGACACCCCTTAAACTGTGTCCTCCAGCACTGCTTACAAAAATTCCCAATAGTAGGGCTTCGGGCACAAGCCTAGGAAGCAAGTCTATTCTGCTTCCTATTTTTCATTCCTCCTGTAAGCAGATACTTCACAAGGATATGAAGCTATCGTCTGGTGCACAATTCAATGATTCCAAGGTCCCCTGAAAACAGTAATACCTATAGTTCACCAGATGTTACCATTTTTTTTTTCTGTCAAGGATACATTACTTATTCTGAGCTTTCTCCCCCAGAATCTGTCTTCCTCTTCATGGGGATCATCCTAATTGTGTATCTTCAGTTGTTCATAGTTTGTCCTGCATCCCCTTACCACCTCTAGGCACCGATGTCCACACTCCTAACTCATGATCAGGCTTTTAATTCTTCCTCAGGTCATTAGAATCCTCTACTTTCAGATTTACTGTTTGCGGTATCCATTCTCTCTAAGAACTCTTCCTCCTCCACATAAATAAGAGAGTAGAGGAGCTTTTCTTAAAACCCCTTTACTTCCATGAAACAGGGACCGTTCTGATATTGATACATAAAAACTGGCCCTTACCTGAGGGAACAACTTACCTGTTACCGTTTGTGGATAACCCAGTTGTAAGGAGAGTGTGTCTGCCACTTGCATGATCGTGAAAGTGTTAAACTTTGCAGCCTCCAATATAAAGCCATGGATCTGTAGACAGGGAGCGGGGTCAGAGTCTCACCTGAAGTCATTCCTGGTGTCAATCATATGAGGAAGAAGACCATTTTTTTCAGACTGAAAATCAGAATGGAAAAAGTGGACAACAGAGCCGCAAAGTCTCTCTTTTAGACTGCACTGAAAAGTGGCAAGATTTTTATGGAGCTCACCAGTGATGGGTGGGAACAAGGTAGTCAAAATTAAAACTGACACAGAAAGGAAGGGACACAGATTTCAATGAAGTAGGGCCAAATAGAGAAATCTTAATGAAGTAGATACAATGGGATTAGATCCCTGGGTTTTGTTGAAGTGTTTTGACATTCCATCCTCTACCGGTTATTTCCTGTGCTTTTCCTTCATAAGCACAGGAAAGGCTTTGGGATTTTCCATCTGTCTTAGACCTGCTAAAAGCAAAGCCCTGGTGATCCCCAGGCCCACTGTGGTAGGAAGCTGGATAAGAGTGCCTCCAAATAGTGGATGACACTCGGGGCACAGGGTCAATACTATCTTTAAGCAGCCCCTACACTCCTAGTAATTCTTCTTCCAGAGATAAGCCTTACTAAGTCTGGATTTTATTCCATTTAATGAGGTTGAATTCTTTGAAACTTAGTTCAAACACGAAGAAAAGAACAGCATTACATGGGGTTTGACATTTTCCCAGGTCTCTGGTGAAACTGAAGTCCCTCAGTTCTCGAGTTCCTGACCTGCGACCTGCCTCATCCTCCATCCCTTTCTGGAACTGAGGCTCTGTCACGGTCTTGATAAGCTCAATACTGGACTTACTTCCTTAAATGAATCCCTAGACTGGGAACCTACCTCTGTGACTGGACCTTCCAAATGTTGAAAACACATGCCAAGATTCCTCCAAATAGCATTTGCATTGTATTCTTCCCCACTATACTTTGTCAGCATGTTAAGATGCATCACTTTCTTGGATTTGTCCCTGGCTGCTCACATGAAATACACATTTTTGGGCTCAACATTGTAATAACTAAAGCCTCAGACTTTAATTAACGCATTGAAACTTTTAAGCTATGACTGTTATTTATCAATATCCTACATGTGAAAAAGAGGCAGAAGCAGGGTTTTTTTTTTATTCCAAGAACTGTGCTGTCTTTTTCTATACTCCAGGGTTTCTTATGATATAATCATCTATGGGAAGGAGTATCCTGTGGCCCAGGAAGATTGTGGACAGTTGCAGCAGAAGAAATGTGAATGGAGCCTTCGTCTCTTATCGTACTCACTCTTTCTCTGCTAACCTTGGCAGAGACTGTTCTCTCCAGCCCCATTTGGTACAGCTTACTAGAGTTCTGTGTCACCAGATCGTTCCTAATCAGGACTTTCCTAGAGGTCTGTATGATACCAGACAAGAGAGGATCATTTGTTCATAAGACTGGGATTCATAAAATAGCTGTCATTGTTGGGAATTGGGGTGGAGGGTGAGGGGAAATGTTGGAGAGAACAGAGATAACCTGAAAACAGTGACCTCACTGGCAGGACTAGACAAAGAGTAAATGAAGGGGGTACAATGGTTTCAGAGACATCTCAGGAAATAAGAGACAATAATAAGAGATCTTTTCAAAGTGTATGTTGTGTAATGAATGAATGGAACAAAAGATTCCACACAGAGGACTTCTGGTAAAAGATGGCAGACTGAGCATACTCTGCCTTTCCCAATTCCTAAATCCCACCAAAATAATAACAAAAACACTTTTTGAAAAACAACAAAGACAACAACAGAAGGTAGAGAGAAGGTGTGAGGATGCAGTCCCAGCAAACAAAATATTTCAAAATATTTCTAGAAGCAGATTGAAGAAATGCTGACAAATGCAATAACCCAGAAGTAGTCATAGCCTAAATAGAGTTGTAAGGTACTGTGGGGTAGAGGAAATCATACACCTGGAAAAACTCTATAATCAGAAGGTGAAGTGGGTTCTAGGGAAGATGGCAGAGTAAGAAGATCCTAAACTCACCTTGTCCCACAGATAGAACTAGATAACACCCACATCAGTGTAAATAACCCCCAAAATGACCTGAGACTGTCAGAACAGACTCTCCACAGCTAAATATAGAGAAAAGGGCACATCAAATAGGTTAGGAAGGGCAGAGACATGGTTGGGAGCTAAGCAGACATATGGGATTGTCATAGGAGGGAAGGATGTCACAAGCATAGAGAGGGGAGAGGATCAGACCCCTACACCAGGCATCCAGGCACAGTGAACCTGCATGGGGAAGACAAATCCCCATAACCTTTGGCTTTGAAAACCAGAGGGGCCGAATTTTGTGAGTTCTTACAACCAGCAGTACTTAATTTTAAAAATTTAAAATTTAAAATTTAAAAATCAGCAAGCTCAGCTCTGAGAGAGCTGGGAAGGTGACAGGAAACTGAGTCGCCACCTTAGAGACAGAATATCAAACAACCCCACAGAAATACAGCATAGAAGCAGTACTTTGAAAAATGCTTCAGGTATATGGGAAGATTTATCTTCTAATCTCAAAAGAGTGTTTACTGGAGGAGTAGGGATCTTTAGGGGACTTATCCAAGAACAACTGAGATGGCAGGCACGATTTCCCTCTCCCACCCCCCAACAGACACATAGCTCCCTGCAGGAACCAGCCCACAATAGACACATAATTTCCCATAGGAACCAGTGCAGCAGCCAACACTCTCCTCTTAACTTCCAAACACCATGCCCCACCCCACTGTTCTCCTGTGGACACACCCCGCTTCAGCCAGGCTTTGGCCCCAGGTCCCCTCCCACAGAAGATCCAGGTAAACCTTTTTTACCACATGCCTCACGCCCCTCACCCCTTCCTACACTCCTCTGTGCACCTGCCCCCTCCAATAAGCCCTTGAGTAGAGTCCATCCAAAGTCATGCCATAGCCTGACAGGGTGCAAGCAGCCCTGAAAAAGGCCAGAACCACCCAATGTGACTCCCACCCTAGGGAGAGGAGAAGATAACTGCATGTGCCAGTCCAACTGTAGCCCCAGCAGTGTGCTGGGGTCAGACATCTGGTCTACCTGCAGGCCCTGCCCATCAGCAAAACTTCTCTGGGGACAACACAGGGAAAGGACCTGCAGTTTGGTGATGAATCTCTGGCAAATGCCTGTTCTGACTCACATTAAACCCAAAGCAGTCCCAGGCTGGCACTAATAACACAGGGACCAAACCCTGCCCACAACAGGCAAAGAGAGCTACTACAGACACCTGGATTAAAGGCAAAAACAGCTCAGCTACAAGAGCAGGGTATACATAACACATAGGAGACTCTCTGGAAGTGCCAGTTTCTGGTGAACAGGGGACACTGTAATGCAGGGCACTACAGGACCTCTTCTGGTTTTGTTGTTGTTCTTTTTAGAGACGGAGAGGGAGAGTGTGTACACACACACATGTAAGAGTTGGGAGAGGAGGCCAGAGAGAGAGACAGAAAGAGAAAGAGAATCTTAAGCAGGCTCCAGCATGGAGCCCAAAACAATAACTGAAATATACATTCAAAACACTTTTCACTAATATGAAAAACATATTAGATGGCATACCTAGTAGACTAGAGGAAGCAGAAGAATGGATCAGCAACTTAGAAGACAAAGTAATGGAGAACAATCAAGGTGAACAGGAGAGAGAAAAAAATAATAAGTGAAAATAGACTTAGGGAACTCAACAAGCATAATAACGTTCACATCCTAGGGATCCCAGAAGGAGAAGAGAGTAAAGGGGGGCAGAAATTTTATTTGAAGAAATAATAACTTAAAACATCCCAAATCTGGGCAAGGAAACAGAAATCCAGATCCAGGAGGCATAGGGAGCACCAATAAAATCAACCCAAGGAAGTCCATAAGAAGACACATAATAATTAAAATGGCAAAAAGAAGGAATAAAGAGAACATTTTAAAAGCAGCAAGAAAAAAGAAAACAGTTACAAGGGAAACCCAATAAGGTTAAACACTGATTTTTCAGCAAAAACTTTGTAGGCCAGAAGACAAGGGCATGATTTATTTAAAGTACAACAACAAAAAAAACAAAACCTGCACCCAAGATTACTAGGTACTCTATCCAGCAAGGCTCTTGCTCAGAATATACCACAAAACAAATCTCAACAAATTCAAAAACACTGAAGATATACTATGCATCTTTTCTGATCACAACACTATGAAACTAAAAATCAACTGCAAAAAAACTCTGGGAAGAACAGAAATACACGGAGGTTAAATAACATATTACTAAACAATCAATGGGTCAACTAGGAAATTAAAGAAGAAATTAAAAAATACATGGGTAGAAATTAAAATGAAAACACAAAGTTCTAAAATCTTTGGGATGTAGCAAAAGCTGTTCTAAAAAGGAAGTTTATAGCAATAAAGTTCTACCTCAAGAAGCAAGAAACCTCTCAAATAAACAACCTAATCTTATATTTAAAGGAGTCAGAAAAAGAACAAACAAAACCCAAACCCAGTAGAAGGAAGGAAATAATAAGATTAGAGCAGAAATAAACAAAATAGAAACTAAAGAAACAATACAACAGATCAATGAAATCAGGAACTGGTTTTTTGAAAAGATCAATAATATTAATAAACCTTTAGGCAGACTCATCAGAGAGAGAGAGAGAGAGGGAAAGCACTCAAATAAATGAAATCAGAAATGAAAGAGGAGAGATAAGCAACCGATACAACAGAAATACACAGGATTATGAAAGCATAATATGAAAAATTATATGTCAACAAACTGGAAAACCTAGAAGAAATGGATAAATTCCTAAGAGCATATAACCTACAAAAACTGAATTAGGAATAAATAGAAAATTTGAACAGATTGATTACCAGCAATGAAATTGAAAAAGTAATCGAAAAAAAACTCCCAACAACAACACCGATAAAAACAAAATTCCCAACTAACAAAAGTCTGGGACCAGATGGCTTCATAGGTTTATTCTACCAGACATTTAAAGAAGAGTTATTATTACCTATTCTTTTCAAATTATTACAAAAAACAGAAGAGGAAGGAATGCTTCCAAATTCATTCTATGAAGCCTGAATTACCCAGTACCAAAATCAGATAAGGACACTACAAAAAAAGAGAACTGCAGGCCAATATCTCTAATGAACATAGAGGCAAAAATCCTCAACAAAATATTAGCAAACTGAATCCAACAATACATTAAAAAATCATTCACCACAATCAAGTATGATTTATTCCTGGGATGCATGGGCAATTCAACATTTGCAAATCGATTAATATCCCATCAACAAGAGAAAAGATAAAAACACTATGATCATTTCAATAGATGCAGAAAAAGCTAATATCCATTCAGAATAAAATCTTCAACAAAGTAGGTTTAGAGAGAGCACACTGCAACATAATAAAGACCATTTATGGGGTGCCTGGGTGACTCAGTGGGTTGGGGCCTCTGCCTTCGGCTCAGGTCATAATCCCGGGGTCCTGGGATCAAGCCCCGCATTGGGCTCTCTGCTCAATGGGGAGCCTGCTTCCTCCTCTCTCTCTTCCTGCCTCTCTGCCTACTTGTGATCTCTGTCTGTCAAATAAATAAATAAAATCCTTAAAAAAAAAAAAGTTAACCACTCCAAAAAAAAAAAAAAAAAGACCATTTATGAAAAACCCACAGTGACCATCATACTCAATGGTGAAAAACTGACAGCTTTTCTCTTAAGATCAGGAACAAGACAATGATGTCCACTTTCATCCCTTTTATTCAACATATTACTGGAAGTCCTAACCACAGCAATCAGACAAGAAAAAGAAATAAAAGTTATCCAAATCAGTAAGGAAGAAGTTAAACTCCATCTTCAGATGACATGATACTTTATAGAGAAAAGTCCTAAAGACTCCACCAAAAATCTACTAGAACTGATAAATGAATTTAGTAAGGTCACAGAACACATAATCAATATATATAAATCCATTGCATTTCTATACACTAATAATGAAGTAGAAGAAAGGGAAATTAGGAAAACAATCCTATTTACAATTTCAGCAGAAGAAATAAAATACCTAGCAATAGACTTAGCCGAAGAGGTGAAAAGACCTGTACTCTGAAAACTATAAAACCCTGATGAAAGAATTTGAAGACAACACAAACAAATGGAAAAAGATTCCATGCTCATGGGTTGGAAGAACAAATACTGTTTAACAGAATTGGAAGAACAATTACTGTTAAAATGTCCATACTACCCAAAGCAAACTATGGATTTAATGCAATTTCTATCAAAATACCAACAGCATTTTTCACAGAACTAGAACAAATAGTCCTAAAGTTTCTATGCAACCATAAAAGACCATGAAGAGTCAAAGCAATTTGGAAAGAAGAACAAAACTAGGTGTGTCAAAATCCCAGATTTCAAGTTATATTAAAATTGTAGTAATCAAAACAATACAGACACATAGATTAATGTGACAGAATAGAGAGCCTGGAAATAAACCCACAAGTATATGGTCAATTAATCTTCAACAAAGGAGGCAAGAATATGCAATGGAAAAAAGACAGTCTCTTCAACAAGTGGTGTTGGGAAAACAGGACAGCTACACACAAAAGAATGAAACTGGACCACTTTCTTACACCATACACAAAAATAAAATACAAATGGATTAGGACTTAAAATGTGAGACCTGAAACCATAAAAATTCTTGAAGACAACACAGGCGGTAATTTCCCTAATATCAGCCATAGCATCATTTTTCTAGGTACATTTTGTGAGGCAAAAAAATAAAGGCAAAAATAAATTAATAGGACTACATTAAGATAAAGAGCCTTTGCAGAGCAAAGAAAACAACCAACAAGAGTAAAAGACAACATACTCAATGGGAGAAGATATTTGCAAATGACATATCTGATAAAGGATTTGTATCCAAAATATATAAAGATCTTACATAACTCAACACCAAAAAACCATACCACTCTATTAAAATATGGGCAGAAGACATGAACAGACATTTCTCTAAAGAAGACATACAGTCTGCCCACAGACATATGAAAAGAGGCTCACCATCACTCATCATCAGGGAAATACAAATCAAACCCCAAATGAGATATCACCTCACACCTGTCAAAATGGCTAAAATAAAAAACACAAGAAACAATGAGTGTTGGTAAGGATTTGAAGAAAAAAGGAACCCTCCTGCACTATTGAGGGGAATGCAAGCTGGTGCAACCATGTGAAAAACACAATGGAGGTTCCTCAAATAATTAAAAACAGAATTACCATGGGATCCCATAATTCCACTACTGGGTATTTACCTGAAGAATACAAAAACACTAATTCAAAAAAATATATGTACCCCTATGTTTATTGCAGCATTAATTACAATGAGCAAATTATATAAAAAGCCCCAGTGTCCATCAACAGATGAATAGACAAAGAGGTGGTACATATATATAAAATGAAATATTATTCAGCCTTAATAAAGAATGGAATGCTGCTGCCAGGGTGCCTGGGTGACTCAGCTGGTTAAGCATCTGACTCTTGATTTTGGCTCAGGTCATGATCTCAGGGTCATGAGATAGAGCCCTGTGTCAGGCTTCGTACTCATGGGGAATCTGCTTAAGATTCTCTTTCCCTCTCTTTCTGCTCCTCCCCCCACATTCTCTCTCTCTCTCTCTCTCTCTCTCAAATAAAGAAATAAATCTTTTTTTTTTTTTAAGAAGAATGCAACAACTTGAGTGGATCTAGAGGGTATAATACTAAGTGAAATAAGTCAGCCAGAGAAAGACAAATACCATATGATCTCACTTATACGTGGAATTTAAGAATAGAAACAACAAAAAAAGAAAAGACAAACCAAAAAACAGACTCTTAACTATACAGAACAAATAGCTGGTTACCAAAGGGGCAGTGGGTGGGGGGATGGGGATGGGTGAAATAGATAAAGAGAATTAAGAGTAGACTTAGCATGGTGAGCACGGAGTAATGTATAGAATTGTTCAATCACTATATTGTATACCTGAAACTAATATAACACTGTATGTTAACTATACTGGAATTAAAAATAAAAATTAATTAATTAATTAATTTAAAGAATAAGGTGAAGGTTAGAAGTGAGGTGGGAAACAAAAAGGTCGGTTGAAGATCTATGTATGGGGCAGACTATTCCAGCCTTGGGAAGAGCTTAAGCAGCCCAGCATTTGTTACTGGAAAACACTCTCTACAAAGTTAATTGGAAAAAAAAAAAAGAAGAAGTTAATTGAACTACTAAGGGAGAGGTGGGGTGCCTAACGAGACTGCTGCCACACAGAAGGTAGGCCCTATTTCTCACAAAGTTTTCTAAGAATTCATTTTAAGGAAAATAAGCCCACCTACATGAAGAGAACTCCTACTTGAGTCTTTCTACTCCTTCAGTTCTTAAATATCAATAGTTTTTATCTACTGCTGTGCTACAAGTTATTCTAGTACTTAGTAGCTTAAAATAACTATATTTTACTTCACATAGTTTCTGAGGGTCAGGAATTCAGATGTGGCTTCGCTGGGTCATTCTGGCTCAGGGTCTCTCATGAGATTGAAGTCCAGATTTTGGCTGGGGCTATAATCATCTGAAGGCTTGATGGAGACTCCAGGACCCACTCCCAAGCTAACTGGTATAGCTATTCTTAAGAGGCCTTGGTTTCTTGCTATGTGAACCTCTCTTCATGTTATTGTAGTTGGATTCCTCCAGAGGAAGTAATCCAAGAGAAAGGGCAAAACAGGATGTAGGAAGTCACAGCGCTTTCCAAGCCCCAAACAGTGAGATTGTATACAATCATGTCAGCCATATTTTATGGGTCACACAGACCAATCTTGATGCAGGGGGAGAGGGAACAAGGACAAGAATATCAGAAGGTGACACCACAGGGGACTGCCTTGGAGGCTGGCTGCCCATGTAGGCAAAAAAGGATTATGGGACATGTGGAGAAACCCTGTGGCATAAAGAAAAAGCCCAGGGTAACCCAATGTAAAATATGACTCCAGATAAGCTCAGGAGGGTGCAGGAGAGAACACTTAAAAACAGAGCAAAAGAAACAGGTTGTTAGAGGGGCTCCTGGGTGGCTCAGTTGGTAAGCGTCTGCCTTTGGCTCAGGTCATGATCCCAGGGTCCTGGGTTTGAGCCCCGCACTGGACTCCATGCTCAGCAGGAGGCCTGCCTCTCCCTCTCCCACTCCCCCTGCTGTGTTCCCTCTCTCACTGTGTCTCTGTCAAACAAATAAGAAAACTCTTTAAAAAAAAAAAAAGAAAAGAAAAGAAAGAAACAAGTTGTTCAAAACATGGATCGGTATCCTTATATATGTTTCACAAGCAGCAAGAAGGGGTGATGGGCCAAAAGAAGATGGAGGATGGCACAAAAGAAGAGGATTTCAAAAATAGCATTGCATTAGATGAAGGTACATACAGGTGCTCTTTTCTATTTCAAGGTGGCCTGGAGAGTGGGACACCACTGACCGAGCTCTAAGAATGGTCTAGAGCTCTGAGCATAACTGCTGGACGACAGTGTAAGAGAGGCTGGCTTCTTGTGTCTTAGAATCAGTGTCTATGTCTAAGGGTGTTTGTTCTAAGCCTCTTCCTGGAGGTCCTGCAAAACTGCAATTAAAACAGGTTATTCGTTTTGCTTTCATTGGATGTGGGTATTATCGGAGTATAAAACCATGCTTGCTTCATTTCTGAACTTCTAAATATGCATTACACAACCAAGAGTTAAACATTGAAGATATCTTACTGCTTTTCAGATTAAAGCTGCTATTCCTTTTTCTGAAAACCTATTAACATTTGAACTCCACTTCAAAGTCTTTCTATTTCTACTCTTTCTTTGTACAAATTCCAAAAGCTAATGTGTACTAGGCGTGGCACTAGGTGCTGCGGATAGAATCACGAGCAAAGACATGGAGCTTACAACATACAGAATAAGTCCGCAATTTTCACTACTTTATTAAAAAGCCTTTGTAGGTGGAAAGTACAAGAAGTTATAAATATATACAGGAAGAGCTCCTAGCCCAGACCTTGGGAATGTGCAGTCAAGAAGTGTTTCTTAACTCCCACATCCCCCTCTATTTGATTTTGTTTCCTAAGTATCTCTAAGGTCTATCCCAGCTTCATTCCTACCACACTGTGTGGCTATGCCAGACTACTGTCATTGAAGGGGCCCAGGGAAGCCTGCCCCAAAATGTACCACGTGGCATACTGATCATTTTGAATTCAAGTTACTTGGGAAACAGCCAGTACAAGAACACTCAAACCCTCCTCTGCCCCCTGAAAGTGAGAAACAAATCTCCCTGTACAAGAAGTATAAAGACATCCTTATCACCAAAGATAGGGGCTTTAAAGTGGAGAAAGTTGTAGAAAGAAACCTTGTTACTTTTTTTTTTTCTAATCTACTACCTCAGCCTAAATTCTGCTTAGAATTCCTCATTAACTAAAGCTCCCAAACACCTGTTTTCATTATCCTGTCAATTCCTTACAAATTTATTTTCTCTTTGTCTAAAATGTATAAAAACTGCCTGCTTGGGTAATATCTTTGGGTCTCAATTTCATTATTGGATCTTCTTGCAACAAATTTTTGTTTGTTTCTCCTATTAATCTGTCTCATACTAATTTAATTCCTAAGCCAGCTAGAAGAGCTCGAGGGAAAGAAGTAAATTTCTCCCTCCCCTACATCATCGATTATTTAAACTATTCCAGTAGTCTGATAAATACTGATAAAAAATGATCTTCCTGAATCTACCTTTGTCCCTTTGCCATGTTTCCCACGCAGCAGCCAGGGTGTTACTGTGAAAACACACATTCTATCAGGCCACTTTACTGTTTAAAATATGTCAGTGCTTTCCCATTGCTCTTTTCTTTAAATTTTAATTCCAATATAGTTAGCATACAGTCTTATATAAGTTTCAGGTGTACAATATAGTGATTTAACAATTCTATACATTTCTCAGTGTTAAACATGGTAAGTGTCCTCTTGACCCTTCACCTACTTACCCCATCCTCCCACCCACCTCCCCTCTAGTGACCATCGGTTTGTTCTCTATAGTTAAGAGTCTGTTTTGGGTTTGTCTTTTTTTTTCCCTTTTGTTCATTCATTTTGTTTCTTAAATCCCACATATAAGTGAGATTGCATGGTATTTGTCTTTCTCTGATTGACTTATTTCACTTAGCATAATACTCTCTAGCTCCATCCACCTCATTGTGAATGGGAAGATTTCATTCTTTTTATGAAATAAAAAGTAATATTCCATTGTGTGTATGCCTGTGTGTGTATATATATAAATATATATATACACACACATATATATTTATATTTACTTATTAAAGATAAATTCCTTAATATGACTCATCCCATACCTATCTTTCTAGTAACATCTGAACTGAACATGCTCCTCCATGACTCACTCAACCCAAGCTGCACTGGTCTTTCGTGTACTACAGTCTGCATCCTGGCTGCAGGTTTTTGAACATATCATTTCCTCCTGACTTCAATATTTTCCCTTCCCCTTCCCCTTTTTGCTTTTTTAACCCCACCTCTCTCCAAATCCCAACTCCATAATCATTTCCTCAGAGAAGTCCTTCCTGACCTGCCTATGTCCTTGATAACATAAAAAAAAATCTTATTTTATGTTCCTATAATAGCATTCTCTTCTCCCTTTTAACACTTGCTCCAGTTGTGGTATTTCTTCTATTTGAGGGATTGTTTGAATAATGTCTGTCATCTGCACTAAACACATGCTCCATAAGGTCAAGAACTCTATGAAGAGCAGAGGGAATTGGAAGAAATGAGGCTTGGAAGTTAAGCAAGGGCTATATCATAAGGACTTGTATGTTAGGCTAGGGAATTTTAATTTGATCCCATGAGCAGTCTCCTATGAGCAAGGGAGTAACATATTCGATGAATTTTAAAATTTTACTCAGTATTGCTTTTTACAATAGAAACTGACTTACAGTTATCAGATTAATCACCAGCTCAACAAGTCACCATTCAACTTGTTACTGAACAACTGAACAAGTTGTTATTAAACAGTAGAGAATTCGAGTTTTCTCCCTAAACATGAGCAAGTTTAATTCTCTCATTAAATGGCTCCTAAATTGGAGCTAAGTTATGAGATAATAAGAAATCAATTTGTTGTATTCTAAATAAGCAGGATAACTATCTGACCAGAGAAACCAATTCACCCCGCACACACTAAAGGAAAACTTCCAGGTCCGGTAAAGGCAGCCCACCATTCTCCAAAGACCGCAGCTGTGGGCGAATGTCTGTATGGGGGCCAAGGTCATACCTCACAGCCCACCATTGCGTCCTCCACAGTTTTCTTCCTAAGTCCCCCAAATTAGGCATACAGCACGGAACCAAACTTGCTCTGTACTACCTTCTAAGATCTCTAGTCTCTCTTTCTATTTCCTAAAGTTGACATACAGAGGAGACATACTCTTGCCAGCTCTTACTCCTTTAAGATAAAGCTTTTTTTGGGAAAAGAAAAGGAACAACTTGCACTTAGTCTTCATTGTCAAATAATGTTTCCAATGTTAGTAGGATTCACAAGGACACCAATAAGATTCCCTTCAAGAATCTGAAAAGAAGCTTCAGCTGGGGTTTTAAATAATGTTTTGAATGACAGTTTTCATTAGAGATAATGTAAAATAAATTAGAGATAAGGAAATCAGAGACAGAATGAGCTCTGGCCAAGACTTGAACAAAACTATGTTAAATGTACTAACACAAATAATATGACAGTCTCTAAGAGATTTAGTCAGCAAAGGAAGTTTAGAAAAGGGAAAGCCAAACATTGATATTGTTTTATTTCTTAGAAGACAATGTCCAGCTCCCTAGGATGACCAACTGGGGGTGTGGCAGGTTTGACCCTATGGGAGAAGTACACTTGGCAATTTTCAGGGCTTCATGACACAGGCATTAAAATCTCCAACTGACTGCTCTTCTTCTAGTTGCAGCTTCACTAAGCAGCCTTCTAATAATAAAGCTTCCTGTTTTCATTTGTCCTCAGAGAAAGCATTTATTTTTAAGCCTATATAATGGCAAAACTTCTTATTTTAAATTAATTGGTACTATAGGTTTTAGTCATTGGCCTCCATGAGTTTGTTTAATGTGCGCCCACTCTGAGAAAGAGATCTAGTTCTCATCATGTTGACAATCACGTTTTCAAGCAGATGGCTTGAGAGCCATGCTCAGGCCTGTCATGAATTTGCCAAGGAAATGCCAAACTGAAGGATCTGTCTGGATGACCAGCCAAGTTCCAAAGAGGATGCCAGACTTCTCTCTAAGTGACTTTGCATAAAACTGCAATAATTTACATGGGGAGACTGGAATTCTACCCCCACTTGACACTAAAATGATGCTTCTCTCCCTCCCTGCTAGAGAAGACAGAGGAAAGAATTAGTAAACATGAAGAAAGAGCTATAGTAATTACCTAATTGGAACTACAGAGAAAAAAATGATTAAAACAAAACAAAACAAACAAAATCTAGAGTCCCAGGAAGAGAAAAGGAAGAGGAACTGAAAAAGAACTAAAAAAATAATGGATGCGATCTTCCCAAATTTAGCAAAAGATATTAATCTAAAGGTTTAAGAGGCTGAGCAAATTCCAAATAGGATTAACTCAAAGAAATGCACCCAAACTTATGTTAACTGCACTTCTGAAGTCTAAAGATAAAGGAAAATTCTTGAAAGCAGCCACTAAGGGAAAAATTACTTTAAATGACAGATTTCTCTTCAGAAACCACTGAGGCCAAAGGAAGTAGCACAATATAGTTCAGGTGCTAAAACAACTGCCAACCCAGAATCCTAGGCCCAGTGAAAATACCCTTCAGGAATAAAGAGGAAATCAAGACATTCTCAAATGAAGGAAAATGAAGAATTTGTTGCCAACAAATCTACCCTAAAACAATGTCTAAAAGAAGATCTCTAAAAAGGAAGTAAATGATAAAAAAGGAACATTAGGAAAGAAGAAAGCAGATTATAAGCAAAAATGTGGATAAATATAATATTTATAAATATATCCTTAATAGTTTATACACTAGAAAAGAGGTAAAGTCTCAAATCAATAATTTAAGCTGCCTTCTCAAAAACTTAAAAAAAGAAAAGCAAAATAAAACCAAAGCAAGAAGAAATAATAAAACAGAAATCAGTGAAAATGAAAACAGAAAAAAAAATAATAAAAGGAAAATGGAAAAATCAATAAAATTACCAAAAATTTAGCAATACTGAGAAAGAAAAAAAAGAAGACACAAATTACTAATATCAAGAATAAGCAAGGGGAGCGCCTGAGTGGCTCAGTGTGTTAAGCATCTGCCTTTGGCTCAGGTCATGATCTCAGGGTCCTGGGATGGAGCCCTGCATCGGGCTCTCTGCTCAGCAGGGAGCCTTCTTCCTCCTCTCTCGCTTCCTCCTCTCTCTCTGCCTGCCTCGCTGCTTACTTGTGATCTCTGTCAAATAAATAAATAAAATCTTTAAAAAAAAATAAGCAATGGATATCAATCAGACGCTGCAGACATCAAAAGGTTAGTAGAGGAATACTATGATTAACTCTGTACCCATAAATTTATCAACTTAGATGAAATAAGCCATTCCTCAAAAAATAAATAAACTACCATAACTCACCCAATATAAAAGATAATTTTAATAACTCTGTGACTATCTAGGAAATTGAATTCATAATTCTTAAAACTCCCCCCAAAAAAGAAATCTCCGGACTCAGATGGTTTAACCAGAGAATTCTACCAGATATTTAAAGAATAATTAGCATCAATTATACATAATCTCTTCCAGAAAACAGAATGTGAGGGAATCACTTCCCAATTTATTTTACAAAGCTGATATTACCCCCATACCAAAACAAAATAGAGAGAGTACATTTTATTTTATTTTATTTTTTTAAGATTTTTATTTATTTATTTTGAGAGAGAGACAGACAGAGTGAGAGAAAGCACGAGAGGGGAGGTCAGAGGGAGAAGCAGACTCCCCATGGAGCTGGGAGCCTGATGTGGGACTCGATCCCAGGACTCTGGGACCATGACCTGAGCTGAAGGCAGTTGCTTAACCAACTGAGCCACCCAGGTGCCCGAGAGAGTATATTTTAAATATGAAACTAAAGATCAATATCCCTCATGAATACAGATGAAAAAAATCCTTAATGAAATATTTACAAATACAATTAACAATCTATAAAAAGAATTATACACACCATGACCAAGTTAGGATTATTCCAGAGATGCAATGCTGATTCAGTATTCAAAAATCATCAATATGGGGCACTAGGGTGGCTCAGTTGGTTAAGCCTCTGACTCTTGGTTTTGGCTCAGGTCATGATCGCAGAGTCATGAGACCAAGCCCTGCATCAGGCTCCATGCTCAATGCAGAGTCTGCTCAAGATTCTCTCTCCCTCTTACTCCCCCTGCTCTCTCTCTCTCTCTCTCTCAAATAAATAAGTTAATTAATAAAATCTTCAAAAATCAATATAATCACCATATTAACAGATTAAAGGGAAAAAAATCAAACGAACATAATAATCAATACAGAAAGGGAATTGGCCAAAATTCATCATCAATTTATGGTAAAAATTCTCAGGAACACAGGAATAGAGGGGAGCTTCCTCAAGTTGATAGAGCATCTATAAAAAACCCTACAACAACATTATAGTTAATGGAAAAAAATCCTAAACACTTTCCTTCCAAACTGAGACAAAACATTCACCACTCACATTGAATATAGTGCTGGAAGTTCCAGCCAGTGCAATAAGGCAAGAAAAAGAAATAAAAGACATATACACAGAAAAAGCAAATTTAAGACCCTATATGCAGATGACATGATTGTCTAGGTAGAAAATATCAAGGAATCTACAAAATTCTCCTAGAACTAGTAAATAGGTTCAGTGAGGTAACTGGCTACAAGATAAACACACAAATATTATTACACTAGTGATGATTACATGGACAATGAAATTTAAAATATAACACCATATATGATCACTAGAAAAATGACACACTAAAGTATAACTCTAACAAAACATATACAGGACTTAAGTGCTAAAAATTACAGAATGCTGATGAAAGAAATCAAAGATCAAAATAAATTGAGAGACATATTGGGTTCATGGATTCTAAGACCCAATACAGTGAAGATGTCAGTTCTTCCACACATCGATATGTAGGTTTAATATAGCTTCTACCAAAGTCCCAGAAAGACTTCTGTAGATCTGGAGGAGACAAGACTATTTTACATTTATATGGAAAGGCAAAGGAGCTTTAATAATTTTGAAAAACAAGAATGAGGAGCAAATAGTCTACTCAATTTTAAGACTTATTACATGGCTACAGTAGTCAAGACTGTGTAGTATTGGCAAATAGAACAATGGAAAACAAGAGAGAACCCAGAAATGCCTGGGTTCCAAGGCACTGGAACCCAAATATATATGCCTGATAGATTGTGGACAAAGGTTCAAAGGTAATATAGGTAATTCAATAGAGGAAAGATAAACTTTTCAACAAATGATGCTGAAACAATTGGACATAATTAACTTAAATGGGTCATGGATTTAAATGTAAAATGTAGGGCACCTGGGTGGCTCAGTGGGTTGGGGCCTCTGCCTTCGGCTCAGGTCATGGTCCCAGGGTCCTGGGATCGAGCCCCTCGTCGGGCTCTCTGCTTGGCGGGGAGCCTGCTTCCCTTCCTCTCTCTCTGCCTGTCTCTCTGCCTACTTGTGGTTTCTGTCTGTCAGGTAAATAGATAATTTTTTTTAAAATGTAAAATGTAAAGCGATAGTATTTTATTAAAAATCCAGAAGAAAATCTTAGGGAACCATGGCAAGGCAAGAATTACTTAGACCTGTCACCATGATCCATAAAAGGAAAAATTGATGTTAGACCTTCATCAAAGTTAAATTCCTTTTTCTCTACACAAGCTGTTAAGAGAATGAATAGGCAAGTTAGAGTAGAAGAAAAT
Source organism: Martes martes (assembly GCF_963455335.1). Taxonomy (NCBI): domain Eukaryota; kingdom Metazoa; phylum Chordata; class Mammalia; order Carnivora; family Mustelidae; genus Martes; species Martes martes. The sequence continues at coordinate 53,136,866 of NC_137898.1, forward strand.
ATTTGCAAACCACCTATCTGACAAAGTACTCATATCTAGAATATATAAAGAATTCTCAAAACTCACCAGTAATAAAACCAACAACCCAAATTTTTAAAAACGGAAAAAGGGCATAAAAAGACATTTTACCAAAGAGGATAAGCAGATGGCAAATAAACACATGGAAAGATGTTCAACATCATTAGCCATTTTGGAAATGCAAATGAAAATAAAAGAGATGTCATCACACACCTATCAGAATGGCTAAAATTAAAAATAGACACCAAAGTTGCAGAGAAATCGAATCACTCATACATTGCTGGTGTAAATGTAAAACAGTACAGCCCCTGTGGAAAACAACTTGGCAGTATTTTTAAAAACTAACATGCAACTACCATATGATCTAGCAACTGCACTCCTGGGCATTTATCCCAGATTAACACAAAAGCCTGTGAACAAATGTGTACAGGGCTTTATTCATAACAGCCAAAACAACCCTGAAATTCTTCAATGGGTGAACAGTTAAACTAACTGGGGTACACCCATATCTTGAAGTACTACTCAGCAACTACTGAGCAAAGTATTCAGTACTACTGAAGGAACGAACTATTGATACACAAAAAAAATCTAGATGACTATCCACAAAATTACTATGTGCAAAAAAAAAAAAAAAAGCCAATACCAAATGGTTGTAAACCATATGATTCCATTTATATAACATTCCTAAAATTACCAAATCATAGAAGTGGAGAACTGTCTAGTGGTTACCAGAGGTCAAGGAAAGTGTACTCTAAACTGAGTAAACTGAGTCAAGATACTGTAAACTGGGATCTCACTGTATTATTTCTTACAACATCATGTGAGTCTATACTTAGCTCAAAAAAAGAAGTTAAAAAAATTAAAACAAGATTAGTTTCATCTTCAAAGACGAGTAGAAATTTTTCTTCCAAATTTTGTCTTAATTGCTTTATGCTTCCTATCAGAATAGGAGCAATATTTACTGAACCCATTTGTGACAAGCATTCTAATAGTACTTCATTTAATGCTCACATAACACTGTGAAGCAAGTAATATTATCTCCATTTTCTATTTGCAGTATCTCAGGCTTAGAGAAGTTAAATAACTTACAAAGATCCCAGTGTTGGGTTATTACAGAGTCAGGATTCACCTGCAGACTTGTCTGGCTCTGACACTGGTGTTCTTCACCACCGTGATACCCTTCAAAGACAATCTATGTTGAGTAGCACTTGAGCAGGATCTTATTTCGGACTGAGGGTTAGGAGCATGAGATTTTAATTGTTTTTCCCTTGTCCCATCGTTTTTCCTTATTATCTCCTCTCCTACACTGCTCCTCTAAGCTTCAGTGCAGATACATTTCTTGTATTCCAGAAGCATCACAAGCAAGCTGAGCTTTTTCTGCCTCACTGACTGACCTGATAAAATCCAATATTTCTTAAAATAAGCTTCTAAATAGCTCATGGAAGCATTCTCAGGATTGCCTGCAGCACTGAGTTTGTTCTGTTCTTCTGACTCTGTCACTAAAAGTAGCTGCCTCATCCTTCCCTCCATCCTCCCTATTCTGTGATGATTCTGGACAGTGGTAGCAAGTGGCTTTTAAGTTATATTAACAAAAAAACACCCCACTCATGATAATTATCAAAAATCTCACATAGGGGTGATTCCTCAGCCTGTGATACCAAACACCTTGCATTTTCATGGCTTGAAGATGTTGAATTATTTCAATATTGTGTGGATAGC